>NC_048226.1:88186058-88280049 GCF_002007445.2 Ailuropoda melanoleuca | reverse complement strand
CCGCCCCCGTCGGCGCCCCGGGAGCCTCCAGCCCCTCGGCCAGGGACCCCTGCCGCCGGCTCCCCTCGCCCGCCTGGCCTCGCGCCTGGCCTCGCGCCTGGGACGTCCGGGCCCGGGGGGCGGGGGTTGGTGGGGGGGAGACCTTCCGCCCCCTGAGTGTCCCCAGGGCAGGTAGGACAGGCGCGGATCGTGCCAGGCAGCCCGGATCGACGCCTGGCTGGTTCCTCCCCAGCCTCAGAAGCCGAGCTTCAGCCCAGATTGTCAACCGATACTGTTTTGATTGTGCTTTGATTTGTTGTGTGCCTCCCCTCCCTAGCCCTCCTGTCCCCCCAAGCCCTTGCTGCTTTCTTGTGAACGTGCAGCTACGCAGGTGGCATGCAGTGCCTGCTTGAGAAGTGCTGCAAACCCGAGAGGCAGGAAGAAACTTTCTTGAAAGGTTATCAAACCAAGATGTATGGGTGTCCAAAAGAAGGGGAATTGCTTCCTAAGGCACAGATGCTCTCAGCTGTCTGTTTGCACACATATCTAGTTGTATTAAATTAAGCAGCCAAAGGAAACATTTTCCTGGGAAATGGAAAGAATGGATCAAACCAACAACTGCAGATACGTAACTTGCAAGCCCCTCTAGGTTCGGCGCTGCACAAGTTAAACTCCAGTTTTTGTTGTTTCCCCAGAGGTTGAAAGAATGAAGTAAATAAGAAGGTATTTTTCTGGGAGTCTGGCTCTACAATGAAAAGCAGACTTCTGCTTTAAAGTAATGTGGAACGGTGAAAGGCCATTTTTAAGCTAACATGTTAAAATAGGATATTTTTAAAACCAGTGCAGAATGCCCTAGGTCTGAATTTGAGTGCAGGTGAAAAAGCTAAGAATTCAGAAAATCAAAAGGATGAAAGGAGTAAGTGATTAATTCCACCTTAAGATATTTTTGCAGTCTAAATACAGTAGTACAGACAAAATACATTGCTATTTTATATTACATTCTGATGTGTTTGACATTTGTAAAAAAAGTTTACCTCCCTCCCCAAAGTTGATAGGTACACAAACATCCCATAGATTCCTAAGTTTAGAGTACATTCATTGGAACACGGCATTTGATTTGCCAGAGGCACTTTAAAGTGTTTCTTTGGCCTGTGTACAGGAATGAAGGAAGGTCATGTAAGCATGACTTACCTGCACTGCTTCTTTGGAAACTTTTTCTTAGTTGTGCCTTTGAATTGCTTTTTTTTTCTACATTCAGGAAATTGTGGACCAGTTTATAGTACCGGATATTCCAGATATCATCTGTGCACAAAGCTTTTAAGGGAAAAATGTAGCATCGTAATCAGTTCAGTTATTAAGTGTGCAATCATGCCATTATATGAAGCAATAATGGAATACTAGCATATTTGTAAGGTATGTTTGTACTCATTGTGTGGTTTAAAAATACTCAGTTCTGAAAATGTGCTCCTGGGAAAACAATATAGCCAGTCGTATATGCTGTAATATTAATTTTAGAAATGTTTTCTCCGTGGACAACACTATTTGAGCATACATTTGGCCTTGTCTAAGTAATTTCTTGGAAATTCTTCTGCATTAACATTGTTACAACTTTGCAGGGCCCTATTAATATAATTTTATGACAGTTCTTGAAAAGCAAATCCTGTGGTTGGATAAATTTTACCTCATACCTTACTGTTTTAGCACGTGGCAGTAGTATTGCAGTAGAGACGCTCCATTTTCCAATGAAGATAATTTTAAATTGGACACGGTTTTAAATATTTTGGAAAGGACCTATAAGCTTCAGTCAGTGGAGATCAGTTAGCATCAATTAAACTTAATAAGTATGTAAGTTATATGAGAGAGAATTTAGTAATTTGTCTTCTTTGTTCAAGATAAACTGGCAGAAATGTAGGAAACAATGTGGTAGTCAAATGCTTATCTCCTATTCGTAAGCTAAAGAACTTCAAAGTTTAAATCAACTATTTTTGCCAGTAATGATGACTAAATTATTGCCCGTTGATTCAGATGATACTTACTGATGCTGCTGCTTTAATTTTTAGTACAGTCTTTGTATTCCTTATTGTGTTCAATATCAATACATACAGCTCCTATGGAGATTACTGAAATCATTTTCCCCCCATCAAACAAATGAAAAACTCCTATGTTTTTCTTTTATTATTACTTTTTGGATGCTTTAAAATACCTGACTCGTGTACTAAATGTATGTGCACTAAATGCATTTTCTAATTAAATAAATTATGTTAAAAGGACTGTTTCTTATTATAGGAAATCTTACGTGTTCTTGGAAAGTGTGCTTGTATAATCGAAACAAGTGTTTTTCATTTGGTATGGAAACATTACAGGAAAAAAAATCATCCGTGCTCTGATATGCTTGGGAAATCTATTGTTGAAATTTGGTACATTTGCCCTTATCTTTCTTATGTGTTTATCAGTAGGCATGTGATATGATCTGTGACAAGATAAAGTTTTACATGATTCTAAATAGATAAGACAAGCTTAGTGGGATATCTTATCGTAGTTAAATAGAATATTGTGATTTTTAAATTACAAAATGATTTCCTTCCCAATTTTAAAAAAGTTGATGTTGTGTTCCCACTCAACCTGATTGATCTCTATTCTTCCAGAAACAGTCCCTATTTTCCTGATAGTGCTTTGTTGGTTCATTGTTTTTATAAGTAGGACTGGCAAACTGACATTACAGTTGCCTTCAATTTTAACCAAGATTTTAAAAACAAATTTTCTCCCAATTATTACAATCACTATTTCTATTTAATAATTTTTTTTTTTACTTTTAAAACATATGAGTTTGGTTTTTGAAGAATAGGCAATGCTTATTGTATTAGGTACACATTGCTGTATAACAAATTACCCTAAAACATAGTGGCTTAAAACAAACATGCTTTATCTGACAGTTTCTGGGGATCAGGAATCTTGTATAGGCTTAGTAGGATGTTTCTGACTCAGGGTATCTCACAAAGTTGTTTGAATCAAGCTTTTAGCTGGGGCTGCATCAGCTGAAGTCTTACCTGGGGATGGAGGATCCATTTTCAAGAAGGCTCACTCATATGGCTATTGGCTGGAGGTCTCGTTTCTTGCCATGTGGGCCTCTCTACATGGCTGCCTAAGTATTCTCAACATGGTAGCTGATTTCCCCCAGAATGAGTGATAGGAGAGAGCAAGAGCCTAAGCCGGAAGCCACAATCTTTTATAACCCAATCTTAGAAGAGATAGTCCATTTCTTTTGTCCTCATACATAGCGGGAGGTTACCATACAGGTGCAAATAACAGGCGGTAGAAATCATTGGGGGCGATCTTGGAGGCTGCCTTCCACACTTACTTAAAGGTGTTAAAATTAATGTTTATTGGAGGATTACATAGAGAGATAATAGCTGGCTTTGGGGGAGGCACAATGAAGGATATGATTTGAAGAAAGGAGGTTCTAAGGGAATATTTTTGTTAAGTGTGTACTCCAGATATTTTTAAAATGAGATTTCTTTTACATATAGTAGATAAGAAATGTATGGAGGTGAACAGAGCAGTTTTTCTATTAATGTTAGATCTTAATCAGCCTGCATTTTTTTCTCTTTCTCTGTGTAAGTGGTAATTGTGTACGTTTTCAATTTGCTTTTTTTGTTTTTTGGCCATTTATCTACATCTGTATAGATACACCATATAATTCTAAACTTGATCTTGTAATTCTCGCCTTTTGTGATTATTTAAGGTAGAATGTTTCATTTTGAGAACTTGCCATATACAACAAGAGGCCTTTGGCAAAATGAAAGGCTGGAAGTTTAAAATCTGATATTAAAGTGGATACTTAGAACACTTAAAAACAAGACTTTTCATGGAGTTCTGATTCAGTGGGGATCTTAGACTCTTTAACAAGAATATCCTCATTTTTCTCAGCCCATGGTAATGTGAGAAAGTAGCAACTCAGTTAAGCTATTGGTTTCTGGAGTGAATTGGAGAAAATCGTGGCTTTTGCTCAAAGAGGATAAAAAGAGAGCAAGAAAACGTTTCATATTCCAAATTAAGATATGTGAATAAAGATATTTCAGGGCCTTGGTTGAAACAGTAAAAGAGGAATAAGGTGTAGCTTACACTAGACCCAGCAAGAGAGGAAGAACCAGGATGAGGATATGAACTATGAATTGAGTTAGGAAGAATGAGAGATCTCTAAGAAGCTGAGCGCTTTTTTTTTTTTTTTTAAGCTGAGAGCTTCTGTATTATGGGCGCAGATAAGTTAAATGAAGCTTTGCTACAATCAGTTATTTTACCCTTACGGAAAGAACCTAATTACAGCAGTATATTTTAACAAACTTAATTCTGAATATTTTAGAGTTGCTGGCATAGTGGAGTAGTCTTATTACTAGGGATTACTGCCAGCAGAAAATAAGTAACACAAATAGGATTTTTTCCTTCCATTATAAAATGGATATGTGCTATTTGATAATCTCTAATCATCACTCACATATACCTTGATGTTCAGAGTCATGTGTCACTTAAAACAGCAACTGTTCTATTACATTTCATGATTTTGTGCATCAGAAATATAGGCAGGGCTTGGCTGGATGATTCTTACTGTTTCATGTGGTATCTGTGGAGGTCACTTCATAAATTTCAGCTGGCAGATGTGCTGGTCACAAGGTCCAAGATGGTTTTACTCACATGTTTGGTACTTTGGTGGAGGTGGCTAGAAGCTGGGCTCATCTGGAATGGTTGACCGGAGTAAATGCACATGACCTCACTAGCACAACATTCTTGAGATGACTCTAATACTTAGTGATTAAGTAGTCAGGGCTCACAGAGAAAACGTTCCAAGAGGGCTATGTAGAAGCTGTAAGATTTTGTATTAGTTTTCTGTTGCTGCTATAACAAGTTACCACAAATTTGATGGCTTAAAACAACATAGATTTATTCTCTTAGAGTCTAGAGGTCTGAACTGACAAATGAGACTTAAGGGGCCAAAATAAAAGTGTCAGCAAGACTCGGTCCTTGTGGAGGCTCTGGGGAAGAATCTGTTCCTTGTCTCTTCCAGCTTGCAGCAGTCCTTGGTTCCTGGCCACATCATTCTGATTTCTGGTTGTCACATCATCCTCTCCTTCATTTACCTTTTTGCTTCCACCTTATAGGACTCACATGATTACATTTAGGGTACACCTGGATAACCCAGGATAATCTCTTTCAAAATCCTTTATTTAGTGACACCTGCAGAATCTCTTCTGCCATATAAAATAAGGTATTCACAGGTTAGAGGATTAGAATGTGGGCATATTTGGGGGCCATTCTTTAGCCTGCCACAGACTTGTTATGACCTAGTCTTGGAAGTCCCAGAATGTCATTTCTACTGCATGCTGTTGGTTAAGCAAATCACTAAGACCAGTGCAGATTCAAGGAAGGGAAATTAGGAGCATTCCATGTAGATAACCGTACCTAATAATTGTAGTTTTTTCCTTTATATCAGTATGTTAAAAACATTAATAATTTCTGTTGGAATCTCTTTTATCTTTCTCTATTAATGCATACCATTAGCATGCTGAGTGCTAGTACAGTAATTCCTTTTATATTTGAGATGTATAGGACTCCTTCTTCTGTATCAAGATTTCTCAGCCTTGGCAATATTGACATTTTGGGCTGGATAATTCTTCGTTGCAGGGGCAGTCCTCCACAGAGAATATTTAGCAACATCCCTGTCCTCTATCCACCAAATGCCAGTAGTGCCCTCCCACCTTCCTCACCTCCAGTGTGCAACCAGTCATATCTCTAGACATTGCCAAATATTCCCTGAAGGAGACTCTGGGTTTGGGGTAAGGGGAGGAGTATAGCAAAATTACCCTGGTGGAGAGCCATTGCTTTATCTGAAGGCTATGTCTTCTTCAGTCCTCTGCCTTATATTTCCTTCTCTTCTTTCATCCATTGATACTTGCTATTATCAGCATATTCTCTGTGCTTCAAGCTTATTGCTTTATTTTACATTTATTTGTCTCTGGATAAAGACAGAGAAGTAACTCCTTACCTCCATATCAGACTCCTCACTTCTCTATCAAATAAATGAGTTCTGTGATCATTGTTTTCCTTCATTGTGTTGCTTCTTCACTTCTAAGTTCTTGACTAAATTCTAAATATTAGACTCTTAGAAAATGTGGCTTCAGAAAAGTTTAACTCACCAGCAATTAATTTGGCGTTGTCCACCTCAGTAGTTACTTATTGCTTACTTTTTTTTTTTTAAGATTTTATTTATTTATTTGACAGAGAGAGACAACCAGCGAAAGAGGGAACACAAGCAGGGGGAGTGGGAGAGGAAGAAGCAGGCTCCAGCGGAGCAGGGAGCCCAATGTGGGGCTCCATCCCAGGACCCTGGGATCAGGCCCTGAGCTGAAGGCAGACGCTTAATGACTAAGCCACCCAGGTGCCCCATTATTGCTTATTTTTATAGCAGTTATGAGAAGCAGATTTTTATAAACAAATCTATGTATAGGAAAATTGAAATAATAGGTCTGTAATTTATAGGCTTATCCAGAAAATTAGGTAGAACTAAAGATAATGGGTGTTCTTGCGTGTTGGGATGACTGATATTGAACCATTATTAGTGAAGATTGTTTCAAGTTTTCTTTTTTGTTAAAGATATAACACACAAGTAGGGGGAGTGGCAGGCAGGGGAAGAAGCAGGCTCCCTGCCAAGCAAGGAGGCCAATGCAGAACTCGATCCCAGGACCCCAGAATCATGACCTGAGCCGAAGGCAGATACTTAACCAACTGAGCCACCCAGGCATCCCTGCTTCAGGTTTTCTAAAAATAGTGATGAGTTTGCATAACCACACTCTTGTCTGGTTTTCTTTGGCATGTCATAGTGTAGAGCTAACTGGAACAAATAGGGACTAAATCCCTGAGTGCAGATTTTATTAGCATCTTGCTCAATTCAGCTGAATTAATTAGTATGTAGATTTATAGGACTCTAGCCTTGTCTTTGACTCATAGGTTTATATCTGTTTTAAGTTAATGAAAACAACCATATAAGAACAAGTAGTTGTATGTTAAAATATAATAACTTAGTTACCCCAAATCATTTGGTAAATGAGAGACTCTTCTAGGCAAAGGACATTACAGGTAACAAGACGTCATTTCCCTTGAGCTCTACTTTGATGGCTTTTTGTAGTGGCATATTTGAACATACTGCATTTTTCTCTACCTTAGTAAAAGTGTAATGAGCACAATTTAGCTTCAACCAGATGTCAGTGTCTTTATATACTGTATTTTAATACTTTTCTGTGGGGTTACTTCTATTTGTAGACATACTAGTCATCACACCAAATGCCTCCAGAACACTGTGCCATTTCAGTTGGCATGTTTTTTAGACTCTGTCATAGTGATAGTGAATGTGTGGGGCTTATAAGCCCCTCCTCCCACTCCCTGGTGCCCTCAGACAATTCTATTCTCATTCATCCCTTGTGGTTGTGTTAAACTCTTTTCTGCTATGTAAAGGAGGTCTGCTTCTTGATATCTCTGTTATTGTTTCTAATGCCTACTCTTTGTCACTCTTCCATATTGTTTTTTTTTTTTCTTTCTTTCTCTTTCAGTCTCTCTTCTTTTTCTCATCCCCCTGTGTTTCCCAATAGGGTTTACTCCTGATAGACACTTCAAGGTCATTAGACCACTGCTCTCTTGCTAACCAGTTGTATTTATCACATTGTTATTGATCTTCAACTCCTCAAATCTTATACTGAAGATCTTGTGAGTATTTTTTGCTAACATCTTGGATATGACTGTTCAAAGGATTGTTGTTTTAAGCACATAAAAGGTAATTAACTGAGACATGAACTGTTTTTAAAGTTTCAGGGAAATTTAAATTAGAATGTGCCCTTACTTGGTTTACATTTTCTGTCTCCTGTCTGAGTTTTAGGGTAGAATATTTAGTACACTGTGTTATTAGAAACATTTAAAATTGTAGAAACAGTCTAGTATTTTGTAACACAACTTCTGAATTTCTATTGTATAATGATTCTTTATTTTATAGAAGACATCCTGTTACTACCACTATTGCTGTTGCTAACATCATCTTTACTACCATTAGTTAGCAATTAATGGAGTATTTGCTATGTGACAGACATACTGAGCTAAGTGAATTTTCAGGTAATTATTTTGTTTATTTTCTCTCAGAGAGAGAAGGAATTTTTTGTTTCTATAGACTAAGGAATTGAGTCTCAGAGTTGCTTGCCCAAGATCCTACAACCTGTGTGTCAGAGTAGTTTTTAATTTATTTTTTTATTGCACCTTTCTGGGTACTCAAACTTGGGATTTTTAACACACAATGAGGAAAAAAAAGTAGCACCTCAGATGCTCAATAAAAGTAAAGTCTCATGTGCTGGTTAACATGCCTTAGTCTATCTTCTGTATATTTGTACAATATACAACATTCAATAGAAAAGCAAATATGGCATTGTTACTTTGAAAATAAGGGAAGTCAAAGTAAAATCAATATGCAAAAAAAGTTTATAAACCTTATAAAGTTTATATGTGAGAATTTTGGAAGAGTCAGAAAACTAGTATTTGGGACCTCTGACATAAATTTCTATTTTTTAAAAAAAAATTTATTTGACAGAGAGCAAGAGAGCACAAAAAGGGGAGCAGCAGAGGGAGAGGGAGAAGCAGGCTACCCGCTGAGCAGGGAGCCGGACAAGTGGGACTCAGTCCCAGGACCCTGGGATCATGACCTGAGCTGGAGGCAGATGCTTGACCAACTGAGCCACCCAGGCACCACCCCCCACAAATTTCTAATTTTAATTTTCCTTAAATTTTTTGAGTGAGTTGTTTGATTTTTATTTTTAAATATGTAACACACTACTCATAGGAAAGCTTTCCAGCTTTGAAAATTTATTTATTTAACAAATATTTGTTACAGTACCTATCATATAATAGAAGTTGTGCTAGGTGTTGGGGGTATATCAGAGAATTAATTTGGCAAAGTACTCTCATAAAGTTTACAATTTTGAGAAAGGAAAGTATGAACAATAAAGTAAATAAGATAATTGTTGGTAGTATGTGCTATTAGATTGAATAAACAGAATGACACTTTCTTTAGATAAGGTGATCTGGGAAGGCCTTTTTGTAGGTGATATTTAAGCTGAAAATAGAGGATTGAGGAGAAGCCAGTCATTTAGAGAATTGGAAGAAGAGCATTTTTAGAAGAAGGGAAAGCAAATACCAAGACCCTGAGATAGGAAGAGACTTGGCACAGTGTCGGAATTGACAGAAGGCAAGCATGAACAAAGGGGAGCATGAATGAGATGAGATAGGCAGGTAGGTAAAAAGCAAGATTAGACAGGGCCTTTGTAGATAAACTGTATGAAGGCCATTCCTGGTTTGAAACACAAGAATGAAGAAATGGAATTTAAAGCTCACTTGGCTGCTTTTAGAGAACAAACTGGAGGGTACAAATGCATAAGCTAGGAGACCGCTTAGGAAACTGCCATAGTTTAGGCTAGGGCTGTTGAGGGCTTAGACTAGGCGGCCATGGAGATGAAGAGAAGGAGATGGATTCAAGATGTATATTTGAGAGTGAACTGATAGGACTGCTGATGAGTTAGAAAAGGATGGGTAATTAAAGGAAAGGAAATAGTAAGTGATGACTCAAGTTTCTGAGTATAATAATTGAGTGAAAGGTGGTGCTATTAACTGCCAGGGAGAAGACTGGAGAAAAATAGATTAGGGGTGTGTGTGTGTGTGTGTGTGTGTGTGGTTGTGCGCGCGCATGCGCGCGCATTCACATAAATCTGGAATTCATAGGGGAAATTGAGGCTGCAGATGTAAGCGTGGGTGTCAGCAGATGTAGATGCTACTTAGTCATGGGAGAGAGGAGGGCACCCAAGGTGAGAGTCTAAATCAGGGGTGGGAAAACTATGGGCCACAGGCAAATCTAGCTTGCCACTCTGGTAGGAAAGAAAGTTCATTGCAGTAGAGCCACCCTCATCCATTTATATGTTATCTATGGCTGCTTTTGTGCTAGAATGGCAGCGTTGAGTAGTTGTGATAGAGACCATAACGGCCCTAAAGGCCTAAAATATTTAGAATCTTGTCTCTTTACAGAAACTGTTTGCTGACCTTTAGATATAAAAGAGGAAAAAGCCCATGATTGAGACTATGAAGCTCCAGAATTTCAAAGTCAGAAGAGTAGGAGCTGTGAGGAGTGGCATCCAGTGAAATAGGAAAAGCAAAAGAGTTTTGAAGTGAAGAATGGGGAAATGATCTGCTATGATGTATGTTGCTGAGAGGGCTAGTAAGAGAATTTGTTTACAAGGAGGTTACCGGTGACCTTGAAAGCATCTCTTTGGTGGAGGGACATACTTGAATAGGTTGAATAGAGAATTACTAAAAACATTACTTAGTCTTCATTTCAGTATTAGTCTTTTAGAAATTAAAAAAATACTTACCTTCTCTACAGAGCAGATGTTGGCAAACTTTTTTTAAAGGGCCAGATTGTAAATATTTTAGGCACTGGAGACCAAAATGCAAAATTGAGGGTATTATATAATATTTATATAAGAGAGAAAACAATTTCCATAGTTTTTTTTAATTGGCAAAATTAAAAATATAATAAAGTACTTAGGTACAATTTTTTAATATAAGTCTTCTAATGGGGAAGGTGGAATTCTTGGAGGATAACATTTAGCTTAATTGGGGTTCAATATTAGTGTTCCTTATTGTCAAACTTGATTGCAGATATTATGTGTTAATGCCAGTCTATAATGAGATTTTATATATTTCATCTTTGAAAATGTCTTTTTCACATGGTTAGGTACCTCCAAATATTGGCATCAGTCTGTAAGCCTATGATTTTAAGTGAACGTATTGATTGCTTAGAAAACATTTATGGAATTCTGTTAGATTCTTCTCCTGATATTTGTTTTTTCACATATTACATTGTAGGTTAATGCTTTCCAATTTGTGGTAGGTAGAAACTCCTCAGTTGCACAGTTAAATGGATTTTGAGATACAGATCTTGCATTGAGGTTTCAAGAATGCTGCTGGAATTGTGGTTTGAGCTGGGAAAATGAAACTGCTACATATTTGTGTGGAAGCGAAGATCTTGCCTCTCGTTTTAACTTTTAACAGTAAGGGAAGTATATAAAGCAGCTTAACATTACTTGTGATTCAAAAAACATTAGTTGTCTCCCAGTACTACTGTTTAACATTTCGCATATAAATGCTGTTTTGGGTTGAATTCCTTAAGAAATATTATCATAGCCACAGCAAATTTCCATAGCCATTCAGTGTTTGATAAGAATGGTTGAGAGCTGTTCTTCCAACTATTTAAAAATGTAAAATAATTTTTAGTTCACTGGCTATATAAAAAACTGGCTAGATTTGACCTATAGGCCATACATAGTTTGCTGACCCCTACACTTACTTGTAACTTACTTATTGAAAATTTTGGACATTAATTATAGTATGTAGTATAAAGGAAAGGAATTGTTTTAATAGCATGAAGCATGTGTGTGTGTGTGTGTGTGTGTTATAGGGGCAAAGGGCAGGCTGCCCCATGATGGGCCACTTTGGCATGAAGATTATTTTTGAGTTAAAAGCAATTAAAACCCAGCAGATTCAGGTAAGGCTCTTTACCTCCCCCACAACTGCCTTAAAAATTTAGATAGATGACCTGCTCCAGGAAGAAAGCTATCACCGTAGAGAACTACGCTATGATATAAGCTAGGTATGGTAGACAGGGAGGAACCTTTGCTCTAGGTCGGTGTCCCATTGTTTCTGAGTGGCCCAGCAAACGTTTGTTTACCAAATATTTACTTTTTAATCTTTTTGTAAATTGCATTCATTCTCTTTGAAGTCCCAGATCCCTACCCTTTTTTTCTTAGTTCAGAATGACATGTATACATCATTTTGCCTGTTTTCAAAATTTCTTTTCTTTTTTTTTTTTAATTTTGAAGATTTTATTTATTTATTTGACAGAGAGAGAGAGAGAGAGCACAAGCAGGAGGAGTGGCAGGCAGAGGGAGAGGGAAAAGCAGGCTCCCTGCTAAGCAGGGAGCCCGCCCCCTAGGGCTCCATCCCAGGACCCTGGGATCATGACCTGAGCCGAAGGCAGACACTTAATCAACTGAACCACCACATCTGTGTGGATTCCCTATACATAATAAAGTTAAATTTTATTTTCTTCTGTTAATATGCCTCATGTCAATTTGATTCTTAGTCTAGCTAAAAGGACCTAGAAGAGGACAGGAAATTTTTGCTCCACTACACTGTATTTTATATATATCTCAATTCTACTAGTCCATTATCCATAATGGAAGTAACACCTTGGGCTTATGAATCACTTATTTTTTAGGATTTTTCTCTCATAACTATAACATGGGTTTAATTACATGATCTCTAATATCTCTACCAGCTTTGTAGTGTATTTTAGAATATATACTAAATCTCCTCTTTTAAAAAAATCCTATAAAACGAGTATAACTCCCTTAAATGCTAGAGAGATGTCTTCCACTTGGTTTGTAATTTCCTGTGGAACCTAATTATACAACTTTGCAATCATTTATGTTATTTTTGATTGGGTAACTACTTCTAATTACAAAACCTCCAGGTAAAATTTTAGAGAAATTCATGCCAATTTTTGCCATTTTAGTGCTTGACATTTTATTAAAATTTTTTTATTTAATAATTTGAGGTCCTACTGTGTACTTGCTCAACATTATTGAGGCACTTGATAGGATTCTTAAAATTATGAAGTTTATGTTTTAGAGAGGATAGAGATAGGCTAGCTTGAAATTATAATGTAGTTTGTTAAGTGCTGTGATAGGGTTTAGAATCCGTTGAAGTGCATTGGAGGGGTAACTGGGGAGCTGGGAAATGCAGAGGGGATGATGTTACCTTACAGAAAGTAACATTCAAGTTAAAATCTAGAACTCAGTAGGAGGTGGGTGGATCAAGGGTGTGTTCGCAGGGCTGTGTAGGTAAACTATCATGAATAATGCCATCATATTTGCAGTTTAGAAGGATCACTCTGTGTATAGCACAAAGAAGGGATAGTAGGGGCATTAGACTAGAGGCAGAAGCAAGGAAATTAGAAGAATTTCGCAGAAATCAAAGATGATAGAGACCCGAACGAGGCTAGTAGAAATAAGGTTGGAAGGAGGTAGACATATTCAAGAGAGTTTATTTAGGAGTTAAATGATAAAGCATTTAACTGAACAGTAGAATATGTATTTGCTGACAGGATATGAAATAAAAAGGTGAACCAAAGATGGTCCTCCGATTTCTGGTTTGAGCCATTGACAGGATAGTGATATTCTTTACAATGGAAGGGACCATGCAAGGTCTCAAGTGGATTTTGGAATGGAGAAGGTGCATTCATTTTTAGCTTCTTTGGTATTGGGTATTTGTGAGATAACCATATATAAAGATATCCAATAGTTAACTGGCTGTATGAACCCTGGAGCTCCAGGGTAAGATGCAAATTTGGGAATCCTACGCTTATAGTTAGCAACTAAGGCGAGGAAGATTAGAGTGAAAAGAGAAGAAGATCCAGGAGAGAACTATGAAAAACACCAAAGTTTAATGGAGGGGAAGAGAAATAAGAACCAGAAGTAGGAGTAGACGAAGAAGGAATGTTCACAAAGACAGGAAAAATATCAAGAATAGTGTATCCCAGAAGAAAAGTGAAGAAGAGAGTATTTCAGGAAAGAGGGAATAATTTGATACTTTAGATAGGTCAAGTAAGAGAAAGACTGTGGGGAAAAAGAAGAGGTCTGTTGGATTTAAAAACATAAAAGAGACTGAGGTCTTTATCAGAAGCAGTCTTATAAGAACTCTGTGGGGAGAAGTCAGATTTTAGTTGGCCGAAGAAGGAGTATCAATAAGGAAGAACTTTTTTTTAAGATTTATTTATTTGAGAGAGGGAGGGAAGAGGGGGAGGCAGAGAGAGAGGGAGAGAGAAACTCAAGTGGACTCCACACTGTGTGTGGAGCCCCATGCGTGCTGATCCCACAATCCTGAGATCAGACCTGAGCTGAAACCAAGAGTCGGACACTTTTAACTAACTGACTGCGTCACCCAGGTGCCCCAAGAAGGATTTAACTCTTAAAGGGAACTTTGGATATGGAGGGCAGGACATGTTGGGTAGTAGCTTAAGTTTATCTGAGATTATCTCTTATAGGTCAGAAGTCTGAACTTAATTTAAATATATGTTACTAGTATACTCATTTCTTACAGTCCTATAGACTTCTAGTCCATCGGGGACATTATTCTCATGCTATATGAATTCAAATTTCCAAAAGCCCAATTTCAGATGGTACCAAAAAAAATGACTCACATATACCAAGATAAGATTAAATTAATAAGCAGTTGAGGGCACCTGGTGGTCTTTAGTCGGTTAAGCGGCTGCTTTGGCTCAGGTCATGATCCCAGGATCCTGGGATCGAGTGCTACATGGGGCTCTCTGCTCAGCTGGGAGTCTGCTTCTCTCTCTCAGTCTCACTCTTTGTTCTCCCTCTCTTTCTCTCTCTCAAATGAATAAAATCTTTTTTAAAAAAAATAAGCGTTGTTTGAAAACTGTGTTGTATGTTATGCCTTCAAACTTTACTAATGGAAACTTTTTTTATAGATTTGCTTAATTTTTATATTATCTGTATTTTCTTAGAACAAGTACCTACAAAATACCAGCTTTTAACATTATAACACATTTCAGTTGTAGTATATCTTAACCGAAATTCTGTGTTTTATTATCTTTACATAAAACTTTAGCTATTTCATTTCCTCAGAACTTCACATTCTTACAAGTTACAGATTTTTACAAGTTATCAACAATCTTTTGTTTTATTTTTTCTGCAGTTCCATTAAAATTTTCATAGAAATCAAAAAGATGATTGAAAACTATTTTTCAAATTAAAATGCCTAAGGGATAGGGGGAACACTTTTTCCTGGGATGTGGAATTTCAGTGCTAAGACTGAGACAGTCTTGGGCAAACTGGACAGTTGGTCACTGTACCTGCCCCAAGGGTAATAGTATTTTTGCCCTTCTTACAATTTAAGGCTTTTGACTCATGGGACAGATTGAAAAAGGATCTAGGTAGAGCTTCATGTTCCTCCTGCATGACTTTTTCCCCTCCTCTAGGTCTGCACCACAACGAACACTTTATTAGGGCTCTCTCACATTTTTTTGCATCTGGTGGGATTTCTGGCCAAAGAACCTGCAAGAGGGTGCGGATTCTTCCAGTTTATGCATACCTTGCACCTTCGCACTGTCCCTCCAGCCCTTACTCTGCCATCACTTGTTCCTTACTGTGCTGGCTATATTCTTCTTATGGTATCTGGTTGCATCTGTCCCAACTAAGCAAGTGCTAATGTCCCCTCTGTCCTTGCAGGTGCCTGCCTCTTGTTGTTTGCTCTGTGACTTGAGTTCTGTGATAGGTTTAAAATAAGTCATGCATTTGAATTTAGTGTGACTTTGTTTCACCCTAATGGTGAGAACAAAGCTCTTTGTAGCTTTCTACATCCCACAATGGAAACTAGAACCCTGCTTCACAAAGCTTAATGTATATATAAAGTCACCTGGAACTCTTATTGAAATGCAGATTCTGTTTCAGTAGGTTTGAAGTGGGACCTAAAATTCTGCATTTCTAACAAGTTTGCAGTGATTTCAATGCTATTGGTCCATTGAGTAGCAAGGTTATAGAAGGTGTTTTTGTTTTTAAGGTTGGAAAGAGTTGAGGTCATGTGGATGTTTGAATTATGAAAGAAAACAGGCAAACGTGAGAGTAATAATGTAAGATGTGGCACATTTTGTGAGCTGGCAGAATTTTGTATTTGTTTGTGACAAAGGTCTTATGGTTTAAAAACATTATCCTAGCTTTTTTTCTGCTTAAAGGGGCTTCTTAAAGATACTAGCAAAACTGTAAATCATTAACACTGATTTTATAGTTCTACAATGATGACTTTTGGGTTATAAATACTGTAATAGATGTATTCTTTTTTGTTCATCTATTTCATTTTCCATGAATATCTTTAAGATACTGTCCATTGGTTAGTCTCATTTCTTCAGTGTTCGTGCCTCTAGTGTTATTTTTTTTCTTTTGCTTTTCTTCATTCTGTTGTTCTTCCTCTGTTTTCCCTACTTAATTTTGTATTGCTTTTACAGTTTTGAAACATGGGGTGCCTGGGTGGCCGAGTCAGTTGAGCGTCCAACTCTTGATTTCTGGTCAGGTCATGATCTCTCAGGGTCATGAGATCAAGCCCCACATTGGGCTCCACGCACAGTGGAAGTCGGCTTCTCTCCCTCTTCCTCTGCCCCTCCCCTGCTCGCGCTCTCTATCTCTCTCAAAGAAATAAATCTTCAAAAAAAATAAAAATAAAATTTGAAACAATCTCAGATTTATCTCTTTCCATATATTTATGTAACAAATCTGACTGTTTCAAGTATAGTACAATGAGCTTTTTTTTTTCTTTCCCGAGTCATTTGAGAATAAGTTGCTGACGTGATGCCATATCATCTCTGTCGTAGGTTGAGTTCTGTGGGAAGCAGTCTCTGAGACAAAGATGAGCATGCACGAAGTTTATTGGGGAATGCTGTTGAAATCCTCACCTTTGAAAGGGAAGGGAAGGAAGTAGGTTTGGGTATAGGTACAAGTAAAGTGATGCAGTCTCAGTGGAAGCCTCAGTTTACCTTGTAGAGAGTTCCACAGTTTTGTTCTGATACTTCAGTTTTGTTCTGAGCCGGGTGAGAGGTGAGCTGCTTTTACCTCTGTAAAAATGAGCTATTGGACATGGACAGGGTGCAGAGCCTTGGGTGAGGCAACATTCTTTGGCTGAGGCCATCTCCTATGATGACTGACCACTGAGAGCTGTCTCTTGGCAGGACTTCCAGCAGTTAAGGACTGACTATGCATTGCAGTGTCCACTACAACTGGAATACTTCGGCTTGTGTTTCCTACAAATGAGAACATTGCCTTATATAGCCATAATGTAATATGTACTACCATCTAAATATTTTGAAGTAGTTCGCTTTCTTCAGTTCTCCAAATAATGTTCCTTTACAACAAAATGATCCAGTCCAAAGTCACATGTTGCATTTAGTTGTTACATATCTTTAATTTCCTTCCATCTGGAAGAGTTCCTCAGTTTTAGACTTGGATTTTATGACCTTGGCACTTTTGAGATTACACACCAGTTATTTTGTAGCATGTACTTCAATGTAGTTTTATCTCTTTCCTCACAAATAGATTCCAGTTTTGCATCTTTGGCAGGAATATCATAGAAGTGGTGTTATGTTCTTTTTCATTCTGTCAGTTGCCCATGATTTTGATTTGTCCCTGGTCGTGTTAACCATTTCCAGGGTAACCATTTTCTCTGAACATTTGACAAAGGTGGTATCTGTCTGACTTACCTACTATAAAGTTATTTTCCTTTTGGTAATTAATAAATATTTTGTGTGGAGGTACTTTTGAGTCTATAAAATATTTCATTCCCTTATCAGTTCAATTACTAATTTATATCAGTATATACTTATGGAGTCTTTTACTATTTAATGGTTTATAATTAATTACTATCATTGTTAATCCTCTAATTGTTCCATATTTCACCAATGGGAACCCCTTCAAGCTAGCTTCTTTGTCTTTTTGACATATCCCCATTACTCTTTGAACATTTCCTTTTTACTTATTTTCTGGCACCATTAAGATGTTCCAGATTCCTCTTAGACTTTTTTTGCCCTAGCTCTGGAATCAGCCATTGTTACAAGGAGCCCTGGTTTCTTTAGTATAGGTAGAATGGTATTTAGAAGCCAAGATCTGGGCATTAGATGTGCTCTAGCTATTAGTGTATTGCTATTTCTGCCCCCACTGTGGACAGGGCTAGTGAATATATGAATATATGTATTTATATACATAATAAATATCATTTATATTTCTGTTTATCTGTCTATATTATGAGAGTTCATAGCAATTTCTTCAATTCTGATCTAGCACCACAGTGTACATTCTAGTTTTCTCTGTGCCTGTATTTCTAACTCTATTCTATGATGAAAGAATACCTGACTCTCATTACCTTTAATATATTTATTATTTAGATCACTCTTCTTACATGTCACCGATATCCCCTCACCACCATTGCCAACGTACTCCTATATAGATGCCCTTCTCCCCCTACCTCTAGCACTAACACCCTGAACACATCCCCTCTCTTTTACCATGAGGAAGACTTTCTCACCCTATTTGGGTTCTGACAGGTTGTGCCAGACTGACCCCACATGTGAATACTTCCTTTCTCCCCCTTGAGCTCTGAGACCCTGTTCTGCCTCCCACACAGATGCCTACCTCACTGATTCCCACCTTATGACTTTGAGACTGAATTGTATGGGAAGGAAAAGGGAAACCTTCTTCCCCTCACTTATTTAAATCCTTGCAGTACTTTAAGGCCAGACTCTAAACCTCTTCCTGGAGGCTGTCTCCCACTTCTCAAGGCTACAATTCTTCCCTTTTGGAACTTATATTTATTTTTTTCTTCTCTAATCATCTCTGTATGTTTGTATATCCTTGAAATTAGGGACTATTTTCTGATTTGTTTTTTGTTGTTGTTTTTGTTTTAAGTAACCTTTGAGGACCTTTTTTTCAGCAATGAATGCACATTTTAAAAAGCTTTACCAGATGATTTATGATAAAATTATTTTACTTTTAGACGTAAGATTCAATTACTGAACCTTGCTTCATTATACATTAGCTATTCTTTCACTGATATTTGAATGATAGTAAATTAAGTGATTTAAGTGGAAAACATTTAACTTCTAAGGAAGAGAACCTTGTTCTCTTTTATTTTCCATTAATTTATATATGTAGAAAAATAACATATATGAAATTCTAATGACCTATTTTTTCCCTGGATTTTTGCCCATTTCATTAAATAATCCATTTTTTATTATTATAAGCATTCCTTGCTTTGCATGGTTCCCAAATGCACCAATTTCAGTGACTATGTATTAGTTACATAACAGCAGTTCCCAACAACACAGTTCAAATTTTATTTATTACAGTATATTAACTGTGAGTAATTGTATAAAATACAAACTTTGCCATCCACAAGGCAGTGTGTAACAACAGATATGCATCATGATCATGACCAATCATAACACTCTTTCAGTCTCTCAGTCATTGGTCACTACTTAATCTGTTGTTCACTGAGTTCACACATAGATAGCAAAATGTGTAGTTTGCATTGTCTTCTTGTCTCATAGTGATAAATCATGAGATGTGTTTAAAAAATGGGTAATCAAAAGAGAATTAAACAAAAAGATGAAAGTGCAGCAAAGAAATGAGAAGTGATCATACATTAGTTTTACTATTTTAAATTTCCCTTAATGTTCATAACTATTGGCAAGAGAATTTTTATTGTTTTGAAAAAATTTTAAAGGTCACAGAATGATTGTAATTCACCCCATTGGTATTAAGACTTTATGGTTTCATCTTGCATTGTCATTTTTATGACCCCACACTACTGTGCAAAGTGCTTCACTTCAAAATTTCACATACATTTTTTATTTATACATATTTTATTTACTTTATCACTTGAATACGTTTTGATTTTACAATATTTTTAGCATGCAGATATCCCAAACCTGAGATTGCCATTGTGGAGCAAGCGAAGAAGGTATCATCAGCAAAGACCCCTGATAGTTTTGGTATAGTACAATCTTAACAGAATTGATTGATTGTCAGATGTTATTGCAAAGAGCAAAGCATCTATTTGACAGAACTTCTTGCCTGTTTGGTTATAATGATAACCTTTGTTTTTTGCACCAGTGTTTTAGACTGTCTACAGAGTATTTATTTTTATTATCTAATCCTGGACTTTGTGGATGGAATAATAATTGCATGTTTAATAACTGAAGGATTAAATTTATAACCTTAACAAGACACAAAACCACTTATATTTAATTACATTTAAATAACATATTTTAGAAATTATTGAAATGGGGCACCTGGATGGCTCAGTCGGTTAAGCATCCGACTCTTGATTTTGGTTCAGGTCATGATCTCAGGATCCTGAGATCAAGCCCTGTGCCGGACTCCCTGCTGGTTGTGTAGCCTTCTTAAGATTCTCTCTCTCCTTCATCTTCTGCTCCTCTCCCCTCACCCCCGCGTGCTCAGTCTCTCTCAGAAAAAAAATGTGTTGAAATAACCAAGGAAGTGAGACATAAGAAGCAACAAAAATTATGCATTTCTTTCTTTTTTTTTTTTAAAGATTTTTTATTTATTTATTTGACAGAGATAGAGACAGCCAGCGAGAGAGAGAATACAAGCAGGGGGAGTGGGAGAGGGAGAAGCAGGCTCATAGAGGAGGAGCCTGACGTGGGGCTCGATCCCGTAACGCCGGGATCACGCCCTGAGCCGAAGGCACACACTTAACCGCTGTGCCACCCAGGTGCCCCCAAATTATGCATTTCTTTAGGATGCAAAGGAGCACACACAGGAAAATCTCCAGAATATTGTAAGGAGAAACTGTATTTAAGTAACTAAACTTCAGGGAAATACATTTTTAAAATATATTCTTGAATATTTTAAAAGCCTTATTTTATTTTAAGGTCATTCATGAATTTTTTTTTAGATTTAGCTTCCATACAGCTTGATATCTAATTTGTGTTGCATGTGCTAGTTGGAGGAATTATGTTATGTGCATGTGCATGTGTGTGTGTATGAGAGAGAGACAAAGGGAAGGAAAGAGAAAAATAACTATCTGTCCCTATTTTATTTATTTTGATTGCTATTTAATAGAGATATATTGCTTAAGAAGTATAACACATGTATGAAAAGGTATCAAAAATATTTTACCGAACAATTGAAATTTTGTAAGAATAAAGGTTAAATGCTACTCAGTTTTCTTAGGATGTATATATACTGTCAAGAGCAAAGACCATTCTGTAAGAACTTAAGAGAAATGTAGAGGCATAGTGTGTATACATACATACACACATTAACAGATTAGTACATTCTCTGTAAAAAATCCCACAGTAAATTCTATTTGACCAGTTCTGATGTAATTTTAAAATTAAAAGCTTTTCTTCTCTGTGTATGTGAAGTGTTTAATGCTAATGTCTTTTTTGTTGTTGTTGGAGAGAGAGCAAGAGAGAGTGTGGGGGTGGGAGGGGCAGAGGGAAAGGGAGAGAGAGAATCTTAAGCAGGCTCTGTGCCTAGCGTCCGATGAAGGACTCAGTCTCACGATCCTGAGATCATGACCTAAGCCGAAATCAAGAGTCGGATGTTTAACCGACTGAGCCTCCTAGGCACCCCAAAGCAAATGTCTTTTTAAGAATAAAGTTTTAAGTTTTGAATTATTCTGAAGATTGTTTACTTAATCTTCATTTTTAGTGCAATGTAGGGGAAAAGGAATGATAATGATTCTATAGATGATGACAGATATCAATAGGAGGTAAGGTACTGCTGAACAATAAATTAATATTAGAACTCAACCTGTCAGTGACCACCTTTTGAGACTCAATCTTTAGTTTTATCCCTGCTCACTGCAGGGTGCTTTTTTGTGGATATTTAGTTGATAGCCCTGTATTTTTTTAAAACCCTACTTGTTATGCAATAAGGAAAAAATATAGAATAAGAATCTTAGATCTAGAAAGGATCACAGGACCTAAACTCATTTTGTGTAATATGGAATAGTTCTAGAGGTTTGTGACATACATGTTCAAGATTTGTTAACTAGTTACATATACATCAGAGTGACGATTATTGTCGAGTCCTTTGGATTTTAGTTCAGTGCTCTTTTTGCTATGATCAATTTCTTCAGGGTTATAAGAGATTAGTGCTAGACTATAGGGTATTAAGTTCTGAAACCATCAGAAACCATGTAATTTCCCATTCCAAAAATGTTTTATTTGGTAACCATAAGTCAGTTGATTTCCTCCTCTTTCTTTTAACTGTGATGGATTTTTGAAAAAATGATTTATCTGAAAGGAAATTATTTCTTTGGAAAAAGAGCAATTTGAAAAGGATATTAATATTTTAGTTAATTGCTGTTTTACTTCAATTTCAAATATTAATGTATGACCAATGTTTTGACAATGTTTTATGTATTAACATATAATTGATTCTTGGTTTTCTGTGTTTTTCTACTGACATTTTATTCATTGAAAGAGGAGTAGAACAAGAGAATCAGAACCTGGGTTCTTCATCCAGCTGTGTAGCCTTGAGTAAGTTACTTAACATCTCTGGGCTTAAGTGGCTGCATCTTCAAAGTGGAGAATTAAGTCAGTATTTCTTAGTGGGTATACTACTGACATTTGGGCTGGATAATTCTTTATTATGAAGGACTCTCTTGTGCATTACAGGTATTTAGCATCCCTAATGCCAGTAGCATTTCAGTCACTATCACATCCAAAAGCGACCCTGCATTTCTGGGCAAGGGTTGAGGTATACTACATGTTGAAAGCTACTTGAAGATGGTTTCTAAGGATCCTTTCAGCTCTAACATTCTGTGAAAGAATTCTTATTTGAGGAATGACTGGAAAGGAAAAAGATAATGCATTGACTGAAAAATCTCTCTTCTTCCTAGTATTAAGCAATTTTATTTTAAAATGAATGTTGTCTGAGGATCTATATAACTATACCCACAGATATATCTACCATTCATTGTGTTCCAAAATGAATTATTGTATTTTTCTAGCTCTCTTTAAGCTTTCCCTCTATAATACATATGTATCATATACCTAGTTATATGATTTTTCTAAAGTTTCTTAAAGTTACATAGTATTATCTCTATGTAATAAGTAAAAGTAAGATGATTTGATTATTTTTAAAAAGTTGTACTGTTGGGGCACCTGGGTGGCTCCATTGCTTAAGTGTCTGCCTTTGGCTCAGGTCATGATCTTGGGGTCCTGGGATTGAGCCCCATTTCGGGCTCCCTGCTCAGTGGGGAACCTGCTTCTCCCTCTCCCTCTGCCGCTCCCCCTGCTTGTGCTCATGCCATCTCTATCTCTGTCAAATAAATAAAATCTTTTTTAAAAAAAATTGTACTGTTGTTTTTATCTTAGCCTTTTTCAAAAAGGAATATCGTTATATATAGTAATTATTTCCTTTTTCTCTCTTCCTTTGGCATGAAGGAAAGGAAGGAATATAGTCTTTGTGTTAAGTGGTATATATAATTTTCAAGTACACAAGTTAGACATGTAAAAGCAACCACAAATAGAATGTTTGATTATCTTAAAAAAAACTCTTATGAAATGGAAGAGGCAAGATGATGGAAGAGTAGAGGACCTTGTGTCATCATCTAGTCCCTTGAATTTAGCTAGATAACTATCAAATCCTTCTGAACACCCATGAATTCAACCTGAGATGTAAGAAAGAATTTCTGGAACTCTGTATACAAGTAGAAAAGTAAACACTTTTTGCAAGGTAGGAGGTGCAGAGAAGTGAATCTAAGGGGAGAGATCAGAAGATTAACAGCAGGGGGAGGGAGCCTCCCCTGGGAGGAGCCGAGCCTGTGTGCACACAATAGGGCAACAGCAGAAATCAATGAAATAGAAACCAGAAGAACAGTAGCACAGATCAATGAAACTAGAAGCTGGTTTTTTGAAAGAATTAATAAGGTTGATAAACCCCTAACCAGACTTATCAAAAAGAAAAGAGAAAGGACCCAAATTAATAAAATCATGAATGAGAGAGGAGAGATCATGACCAACACCAAGGAAATACAATTTTAAGAACACATTATGAGCAGCTATGTGCCAGCAAATTAGGCAATCTGGAAGAAATGGATGTATTTCTGGAAATTTATAAACTACCAAAACAAACAGGAAGAAATAGAAAATCTGGACAGACCAATAGCCATCAAGGAAATTGAAATAGAAATCAAAAACCTCCCTGAAAACAAGAGTTTAGGTCCAGATGGCTTCCCAGGGGAATTCTACCAAACATTTAAAGAAGAAATAATACCTATTCTACTGAAGCTGTTTTAAAAAATAGAAATGGAAGGAAAACTTCCAAACTCATTAAATAAGGCCAGTAGTACCTTAATCCCAAACCCAGACGAAGCCCCCATCAGAAAGGAGAATTACAGACCAAAGAACGCATACAGATGGCCAACAGACATGAAAAAATGCTGAACATCACTTGGCATCAGGGAAATACAAATCAAAACCACAATGAGATACCACTCACACCAGTTAGAATGGCTAAAATGAACAAGACAGGAAACACCAAATGTCAGCAAGAATGCAGAGAAAGGGGAACCCTCTTACACTGTTGGTGGGAATGCAAGCTGGTACAGCCACTCTAGAAGACAGCATGGAGGTTCCTCAAGAAGCTAAAAATAGAGCTACCCTACAACCCAGCAATTGCACTACTAGGCGTTTACCCCAAAGATACAAATATAGTGATCCTAAGGGGCACATGCACCCCAGTGTTCGTAGCAGCAATGTCCACAATAGCCAAACTGGAAAGCTGAGATGTCCATCCACAGATGAATGGATAAAGAAGAGATGGTATATATATATATATATACACACACACACACACCATGGAATATTACTCAGCCATCGGAAAGGATGAATACTTACCATTTACATTGATATGGATGGAACTGGAGGGTATTATGCTGAGTGAAATAAGTCAAACAGAGAAAGACAATTATCATACGGTTTCACTCATATGTCAAATATAGGAAACAGTGCAGAGGATCATGGGGTAAGGAAGGGAAAACTGAATGGGAAGTCATCAGAGAGGGAGAAAACCTGTGAGTGGTTTTTAACTATAGGCAACAAACTTAGGGTTGCTGGAGGGGAGGTGGGAGGGATGGGGTAACTGGGTGACGGACATTAAGGAGAGCATGTGATGTGATGAGCACTGGGTGTTATACACAAATGATAAATAATTGAACACTATGCCTGAAACTAATGATGTACTATATGTTGGCTAATTCAATATATATTTTTTAAATTTTTTTAAGATTTTATTTATTTGAGAGAGAGAGAGCACAAGAGGGGGGAGGGTCAGAGGAAAAAGTAGACTCCCTGCAGAGCAGGGAGCCCAGTGCGGGACTGGATCCTGGAGTCCCAGGATCATGATCTGAGCTGAAAGCAGTCACTTAACCAACTGACCCACCCAGGTGCCTTGGCTAATTCAATTTAAATAAAAAATTAAAAATTAAAAAGAAAATAAAAAAAAAACTTCTATGAATTGACAGATAAAAGAGAAATAAATAATTGTATTTCTATATTTACTATTTTTTAAGCCAGAGTTAAACAATTAACATGTTACTACATTAATTAGGTTAGTAAATGTGAAAATTGACTGGGTACTATTACCTTCCTCATCATTACTACTGGCCGACTCCTGTCCTCAGCTGTTATGTTACTGGCCTGCCTGAACCCAGGAATGGGTTAGTTTCCCTGAAGTTAACTAGATACTAGTCTAGGTTGCAATGATGACTCAAGTCCCATGTTATGTTCCCCAGAGGTTAATGAGGTAATAGTATTATATGATCCAGGTAGGAGTTTCTTTTCTACATAATGTGCATGTTGCAGTACACTTTTAAATGCTAAATAAAATTAAAAATCACACTCAAATGCTTTTTTTTTTTTTGCGGGGGGGCGCACTACTTAGTTAAGGCATGCATTTTTTTAAGGCATTTATTTTAAAAAATTATTAGAAAGGACTTTTACAATTACAGTTTTTATTCTAAAAGACTTAACTGAAACTTACTAAACTTATTAAGTTAAATAGTTCCTTGCTATTTCTATAGAGTGTTCACTTTTCAAATTTGAGTTTTTATAAGTGTAGTACTTAGTCATACTAATTTGTTTCTTTTAAAAATATTGCTTTGTAGCTTTTTTTTTAAAACCTTTTATAAGCTTTTTCCTGATTGGTGCATGTTTGATTATTTAACATGATTTGTTTAAATTATTTTGTATATGGCATTGTTTGCATTTTGAGTTTGTATTCTTTAATGTGTTATATATATATATTTATTGTAAATTTCGCCTTACCCTTTAGAACTTTTGATTTTATTAAAAGTCTAAACAGTTATTCATAATGTTCATGAATTGGGTAACTAAGACCTGCAGTCTCCAAGTTGTTGCTTAAACACAGTAGTTTCGTCTCTTTTCTTATCTTAAATCTCTTATTAGGCCAAAGTGTGATTTGTGTTGCCAAGTCTACTTTCTGTACTTCCTTAGAGAAAATGCTGGGTGGGGTCTGGAGCAAATAACAGGTGGTCAGAAGATCAGAAACTGGATAATTGGACACTTATACCATTATTTATAATTAAAGGAATAATGTGTGCATTAAACTGTTCCTTTTATGTCATCCCAGAGTATAGTTGCTTTGGTACTTTTCTTATTAAGTACATTATAAATTATTTTAAATTGTTTCCTTGATTTGTGATCTTATATTGATGTTCATGTCCATGGTAACAGACTAAAATAAGTTACCACATTTAGAATTATCATTGCCTTTAAAGCGTAATAGAAAACAAGACTCCTCTTTTTGGTTTTCAGATTTTCCTTTTTTTTTTTTTTTCAAGTTTGGATTTACAATTTGTAAAATATGGTTAAGTTTAATGATGGAATGTTTGTGAACATGACGAATTATGGTTTCTATTAAATAATATAATGGAACTCATTCTGTATGTTAAGGGGCCTAGTTTTGTTTTCCAGCATCACCATTACGAACATGTGTTATAATTTTATAATAGAGACTAAAATCTAGATACTATATGTGTTCTACTTACATTTCTTCAACCAAAATGTTTTGATTTTCAATTTAAGATCTATCTCTAAGTAGAGTAACTTATTTAAAAAGGAACTATGGGGCTCCTGGGTGGCTCTGTCAGTTAGGTGGCTGACTCTTGGTTTCCACTCAGTGCATGATCTCAGGGTCCTGGGATTGAGCCCCATGTTGGTCTCCATGCTCAGCAGGGAGTCTGCTTGAGGATTCTTTCTCTCCCTCTCCTTCTTGCTCTTTCTCTCTCTCTCTCTCTCTAAAATAAATTCAAAGTTCTTTAAAATAAATAAAAAAGAAGTACACCAGGCATACCTTATAGTAAAGAGTATTCTAGAAATGCTTATTAATATTAGACTGAAGTTTTTTTATATAAAAGAATTATTTTTAAAGGGAAATATAATTAAGGGGAGATATACTTGTTAAATCATAAAATAAGCTTCTCAGACCTGTCCTACCTAATTGTTTTATTAGAATATTTTACCAGTTAAAATAATTTGACAACTGATTAGGGCTTAGAAATTTCTTCCAAGGATTTGTTTTAATGACATTTAACCTACATTCTGAAAACACGAAAATGGTTTTAGTAGAGTATAACATTGAAAAAATAAAAATGCAGCAAGATGGGAAACTAATTTGGCATATTCTTTCTGAGAGAAATTTTGCAAAATTTTAAAAATCCTTAAATCCCTTCCTTCCTTCCTTCCTTCCTTCCTTCCTTCCTTCCTTCCTTCCTTCCTTCCTTCCTTCCTTCCCTTTGACCTAGTATTGCCACTTAGGAATCTACCCTAAGGAACTTTCAGAGGAACATAAAAAGATTTAGGTACAAGTTTATTTTTATTTTCTTTGTAAAAGTGAAAAAGAATAAAGAATAAGTATCTATCTAGTAATAGGGGATTAGTTAAACTGTTGTACATCATATAATGAAAAAATGCCAATAAAATCATTACCTTAAAAAATTTGAAGATGAGGGAAAATATTCACCAGATAATGCCTTATGAAAATGGCAGAATACAATTTTATATGCATTTTATATATACATCTCTATAGAAAAGAGATTGAAGGATAATACATCAAAATGTTTACTTCTGGTAAGTTATAGGTAGTTGAATTTTCTTTTTTTGTTCTTCTGAATCTCTTTAACTTTCCACAATAAACATGTTCGGTCTTCATAATTGAAAAGTACAACTTCTTCCTTTAGATAAGCCAAAAGAATTTAGTATTTTAAATGTTATTTTCTAATTTTGCTTAAAAATTCTTAAGAAAACCAAACTCAATATCCTCATCTTTTTAATATATGTAAATATGAATAAATAAATATTTATGTGTAAATTATGTATATGTATTACATAAGGCATCTATGTGTGAATATAAATATGGCTTGTTTAAGAGGTTTACAGTAAATTCCTATTAAAGCAATCCATTTTGACTGAAAAGCAGAATCAGAGGCACAAGGCATTGTATGGCTAGGTTGCAGACAGCTGTTCTATTTCCAGAGGTTCTATTCTAAAACTTACATGTTCAATTTAAAAGAATTTTCTTCTTGGGGCGCCTGGGTGGCACAGAGGTTAAGCATCTGCCTTCGGCTCAGGGCGTGATCCCAGCGTTCTGGGATCGAGCCCCACATCAGGCTCCTCCACTATGAGCCTGCTTCTTCCTCTCCCACTCCCCCTGCTTGTGTTCCCTCTCTCGCTGGCTGTCTCTATCTCTGTCGAATAAATAAATAAAATCTTAAAAAAAAAAAAAGAATTTTCTTCTTTATTCTAAGCATTAATATAAAGGGTAAATTTTGGTATACTTGTGGCACTCATAAAAATATTTGAATGCATAAGTTACATTTTAGTTATGAAGTATTCTAAGATGTTTTGATAAAACCTAGTAAGAATTTTGCAGGATTAAAGCAAGCGTGAGCTTTAAAATGGTAATAGTAGTTCTTCTATGGTTAGAGGTCATGACGTCATTGCAGTAATGTAGGCTTGACTGTAGGATTACTGTCCGAGATATATGTCCTAGGAAAGCTTCTTCTGAATCTTACCAGTAAAAAATAATTGGTTACTTTCCAATACAAGAAAAAGAAAAAAAAAAGTTAACTGGAAATTAGTTTATTAGAGTCTGCAATTAGCCGATTTTATCTACTAGATGCCATTTTAAGTTTAAAAAAAAAAAAGACAATGATAAATGATTTGTCAGGAATTTATTTTGAAACAAATCTTGAGAACATGGCCGAGGCAGGATACAGAAACCTTTAGACCTGTGTCCTACAGCAAAACCTGAGAACCTCTGGCACAGCTGAGATGCTTTCTTTTCATCTGTTTTTCCCATAGTGCTTAGCTCTGTGCTGTGCATTAGGAGTATCTTTGTGCACAACGGATCTGAGCTAAAGATACCAAGTTTAGACCACTAGATGGCTGATCAACAAAGAATCACAGTAGAGGGACTGAAAAAACCCATGTCCTAGCAACTCATTCGCCCAGATCTAGGGAGTCTCTTTCTTGTGAGTCCTTCTCTGAGGAGCCCTTTAAAATAATCTCTCTCTCTCCCTCTCTTTTTAAAAATATCTCAGCGTTTGAAATCTTTCATTTCTTCCTTTGCTGTTCTCTTCCTAATCTAACATTCCTCTTTCTTTAAGTAAATACAGTAAATACAACTTAAATATTTATATTTATGTAACAAAATATAAAAAGCAGCTAGATTAAATACTTCTTTAGTCCTGAAATAGGAGAAAAAACGTCCTTAATTGTTTTCTTTTGACTCTCTTCTGATTTCTTTTTTATGTGACAGTGCCCTCATTTTTATATTTCCTAAATAGATAATAATGAGCATTAAAATGATTGTGATGCATTTTAGTATTCTAATTCATCAAAGAAATACTCCTTTTTAAAAAATTTTAATACTGCTTAGGTAGTAACAGTATTTTACAGGCTACAGCAGGTCTCTGGTTGCTTCAGTTAATTAGAAAACTAAATACCTCATGCTTTGTACAGTCTAAAAAGTTAAGAGTTTCGTTTAATAAAAAAAAAAGTAAAATTGCTTTATATGTTTTAAATTGTTTTCTGGAATCTTCCTGGGTTACTGAAGCAAAACAAAATGTTGAAAGTGCTGGGGCGCCTGGGTGGCCCAGTCATTAAGCATCTGCCTTCGGCTCAGGGCATGATCCCAGCATACTGGGATAGAGCTGCGCATCAGGCTCCTCTGCTATGAGCCTGCTTCTTCCTCTCCCACTCCCCCTGCTTGTGTTCCCTCTCTCACTGGCTGTCTCTCTCTCCGTCAAATAAATAAATAAATAAAATCTTTAAAAAAAAATGCTGAAAGTGTTGAAAAATCTTATATTTAAGCATACAAGATGTTTTTCTTATATTTTTAAGATTTGTAATGAATATCTAGGATATTTTTGTATTATATTTGTTTATGTATTATAATTGAATATATTTAAATTCTCAAGAATGGTTGGAGGAAGAGATAGTTCCACTTCAAATAATTTTCATTTTTTAAATTAGTGGTTTGCAACAACTGTCTTCTCTTATTTATCCTCCCTCAAGTACACTTTTAAATGTGAAATCAAAAGGAAAAAAAATCCTATAAGTAAATATTATCTCATAAATGCTTGCTGGTTATTTTCCTAACCCGTGTGTTTCTTTTCTTTTTCTTTTTCTTTNTTTTTTTTTTTTTTTTTTTTTTTTTTTTTTTTTTTTTTTTTGAAGGGAGGGGAGGAGCAGAGGGAGAGGGAGAGAGATGATCTCAAGCCTCAAATGCAGGGCTTGATCTCAGGACCCTGAGATCATGACTTGAGCTGAAATAAAGTGTCAGATGTTTGACTGAGCCACCCAGGTGCCCCCTAACCTGTATATTTCTAAACATGGGACTCTACTAAGAGCAACTTCTCCTTCAAACAATGAGAAATATTTAAGAAAGAGAAAAATGTAAGGAAGTCTGGGTGTTATTTTTTGCTACTCTTACAGATAAACACATACTTTGGAAAAGCAGAACAGTTGTCATTCAATTAAGGATTTTTGTGTCTGTGTTCATGAGGGGTATTGGTGTGCAGTTTTTTCTTTTTTGTCCTTTCTTGATTAGGTTTTATTTTTAGGATTATTCTGGCCTCATAAAACAAGTTGGGAAGTATTTCCTTCTATTTTTTGAAAGAGTTTGTGAGTTTGTGTAAGGTTGTTTTTTTTTTTTCTTTATGAATTTGATAAAATTCAGCAATGAAACCATCTGGGCCTGGAGGATTTTTATGTGTTTTTGTTATGCAAAAGCGTTTGATGACAAATTCAATTTTATCAATAGAGCTATTCAGATTTTTTGTTTTATTTTATGTCAGTTTTGGTAAATTGTATTTTTCATACAGTTTGTCCATTTCATCAAAGTTGTTGAATTTGTTGGCATAAAGTTACTCATAATACTCTTTTTAATTCCTGTAGGATCTGTAGTGATGTCCCCTCTTTTCATTCCTGATATTAGTAATTTGTGTTTTCTCTCTCTTTCTTGATCAGTGTACCTAGGGGTTTATTAATTTTATTTATGTTTTCAAAAAATCAACTTTTGCCTTTGTCTATTTCCTTTATTGTTTTCTATTAATTAATTTCAACTCTTGTTATTTCCTTCTTTTTATTTACTTACTCTTGATTTAACTTGCTCTTTTTTTCAAAGCTTCTTATGATAAAACCATAGGCCATTTATCTTAGACCTTTCTTCGGTTTAATGTAAGTACTTCAAACTTCCCTTCAAGCATTCATTTAGCTGCATACCATAAATTTTGATATGTTTTATTTTCACTCATATTCAGTTTGAAGTATTTTCTTATTTCCCTTTTGATTTCTTCTTTGGCCCATGTATTTATTTATTTATTTTTATAATATTTTTTTATTATGTTAGTCACCATACAGTACATCCCAAGTTTTTGATGTAAAGTTCCCTGATTCATTACTTGCGTGTAACACCCAGTGCACCATGCAACACGTGCCCTCCTTAATACCCATCACCTAGCCTATCCTGATCCCCCATCCCCCTCCCCTCTAAAGCCCTCAGTTTGTTTCCCAGAGTCCATAGTCTCTCATGCTTCACTCCCCCTTCTTTTTACGCCCCCTTCCTTCTTCCCTTTCTTCTCCTACTGATCTTCCTACTTATGTTCCATAAATGAGTGAAACCATATGATAATTGTCTTTCTCTGTTTGACTTATTTCACTTAGCATTATCTCCTCCAGTCCCGTCCATGTTACAGCAAATGTTGTGAAATAGTTCTTTTTGATTGGCCCATGTATTTAGAAATGTTATTTTATTTTCAGTTTTTTTCTAGATATCTTGTTATTGATTCCATTTTGGTCAGAGAACATATTCTTTATTATTTTAATCATAAATTTATTGACATGTTTTGTGGATCAGCTTATGGTCTATCTTGATGAATGTACCATTTCCACTTGAAAAGAATATGTATTCTCTAGTTGTTGAGTGTCATTTAAATATTAATTAGATCAGGATGATTGGTATTGTTCAAAGAATCTATATCTTACTGATATTTTTGCCTAGTGTTCTGTCAATTGCTGAGAAAAAGGCTTTTACATCTCTAAGTATGATTGTAGAATTGTTCATTTTGCCCTTTAATTCTGTTAGATTTTGCATTGTGCATTTTGAAGCTGTGTTATTAGGCCTAATCAAATTGTTATTATGCCTTTTGACGAATTAACTCTTTTATGACTGTGAAATGTCCCTGGTTCTGGTAATATTCTTTAAGTCTACTTTATTTGATAATATAGCTGCTCCAGCCTTTATAAGCTTAGTGTTTGTATAGTATATCTTTTACCATCCATTTACTTTCAACCTACTAAATTGTAATTCTTGTGGATATCTTATAGTTGGGTCTTGCTTTTTTATCTGTTTTGACAATCTCTGCCTATAGTTTGGAGTGTTTAGTCCATTAACATTGAATGTAATTACTGATGTGGTAGGATATAGGTTTGCTATTTTACTTTTTCCTATTTGTCCCTCTGTTCTCATTTCCTGCATTATTTTGCCTTAATTTAATATTTTTTTTAAAATTCCCTTCAAATTATTTACTGGCTTTTTATCTGTATCCTCATTGCATTTTGTCTGTATGTGTGATTGCTCCAGGCATTACAAATATGCATTCTTACTTCTTAATAGACTGCTTAGAAGCTAATATTGTATCACATAATAGACATTGTAAAAATATTACAACCAAATTACCAAATTGGTCCATTTGTAACCTTCTTCATCCTTTATGCTTTGATGTTATATGAGTTACATCTACATATATATAAACTCCAAAAGACAGAGTTATATTTTTTTTTCTTTTCGACAGTCAGGTCTACCTAAATTAAATTACTAGGGAAAAAGTAGTTTTTCATATTTACTTAATATTTACCATTTCTGATACTCTTCATTCTTTCCTGAAGATCCTTCTTCCCAACTGGTATTTCCCTTCAGTATAAAGAATTTGCTTTCACATTTCTTATGTTGCAGGTTGCTGACAACATATTCTTATAGTTTTAGTTTATCTAAGATACGGTTTGCCTTTATTCTTGAAGGATATAATCTTTCTGGATATAGAATACTGGGTTGACAGCTTTTTTTTCTTCTTTTTTCTTCTTGAAGTATATATAAATCACTTCTTGAAGTATATATAAATCACTGTATATATAAATCACTGTTTTCCTTTATTTAATGTGTCATTTTTTTGTGACTGCTTTCAAGACTCCTTTTTCTTTATCATTGATTTTCTTCATGCTTATTCTACCGGGGGGTCACTGAACTTTCTTGAATCTTTTGAAATTTTTTCTTCCACCAAATTTGGGAAATTATTAGCCATTATTTATTTAAATATTTTTTGGACCTTTTCTTTCTTCTCTCTTTTTGGAACTTCAGTTACACATGTATTGACTTTTCAATATTTAGCCATAGGTTTCTGAGACTCATTCATTATTTCTCAATCCTTTTATTTTCTGTTCTTCAGATTGGGTTTTTTTATTGATCTATCATCATGTTCACTCTTTGTTTTATAACCTCCATTTAGCTTTTAAGCCTACCCAATTAATTTAGAAATTTCAGATAATCTATTTTTCAGCTCTAGGACTTGAGTTTGATTCTTTTTTTTATAGTTTCTGTTTGGTTATGTTTTCATTTATATTTTTGAATTTAATTTTAATTGCTACTTTAAAGTCCTTGTCTGCTACTTGTAACATTTGAGTCACTTCAGAATTGATCTCTGTCTATTGTTTTTTTCTCCTGAAAATGAGTCATGTTTTCCTGTTTCTTTGTTTGTGAAATAATTTTGGATTATATCTTAGTGCTGCAGTTACCATGTTGTAGCAACTCTAGGTCGTGTTTTATTCTTCTAAAAAGTATCAATTTTTCTTTACTTGTTTTAGCAAGCAGTTGATGGTTAGGCTCATACTTGCAAACTCTGTCTCTGGGTGTGTAGATCACATCTTCAGTTATTTTACCCTTAGCTAGCATTTTTTTTTTTTAACTGCAAATGTGTGGTTCACAGGTCAGCCATATTTTGAACTGACTGTATATACAGAATTTAGGGCTCCTCCTTTCTGACTCTATCCTTTCCAGGACTCCCCTTTCACTTTCCAGTGGCTTTGGTTACCTTGCACCCTGTCCACTGCTTCTTCAGGCGAAAGACTGAAGATTTTTTGTTTGAGTTTTAGTTGCCAAATATATTGTGGGTTGAGGTCTGCCCTCAGGCCAAAAGCTGCAATAAGTAGGTAACTCACTTAGTGCAGTTCCTTTCTCTAAGTGTTGATTCCTTCCAGAATCAACCTGTTTTGGTCATTGTTTAGTGCATTTAGGTAACTATTTATTTATTATATGTTTGTGTATGGTATATAGTTACTCTATGCAGAATTGGTGTTGTAGGAGGTTACTAAGCCAATAATAGAAATAGAACCAGATTTTTAAAGCTAAAATCATTGGAAAATATGGTATGGTGAAGTACAATCTTAATGGCTTTCTTATTTTTTAAAGATATTCAGAAAAAGAAGAAAGCATGATATATCACACACACACACACAGAAACTGAAAGAACTAGTTTTTCTAACTCCAAAGTCTTCTTAATGCATCATTAGGATAGAATACATTTCCAGTGTAAATACAGATAGTTTACCATAAGTCAAAAGAAAATTTTGTATCGATTTCTAAAATCTATATAGATTGTGTGGGTTTATTTCCAAGATTGAGTTCTGTTGTATATTGTACATCCAATATTTTTCACTTCTGATGTATATAGTTTTGATTCAGTTAACATAGTAAAGAAGGTAATTTACAGTGTTAGAGTCCTCAGAAAGATCAATTTATGATTTAAAAAATTTTTGATGGATAATTTCCAGTGTAATTTCCACTTTCTAGGAAATGTTCCTTTCATGTTTCCTCTTGCTACTCAGTAAGCTCTTTGTGAAGCAGGAGGCAGAATCTCTGCTTTGATTTTACTTTAATCTCTGTGCCAGTGGTTTTCCTCCCTGCTCTGTCTCCTTTATCTTTCTCTTTCTCAGTCTTTAAAAAATTTTTTGGTTACATTATTTTGTTGTTTTCTCTTTGCTGCACCTTATACATTTGCCTACCTCTTATCCTTTCTTCTTAGGAGTTGTACAATATTTTAAATATTTTGCTCAATATGAATATGTAGGGAATTTGAAGAAGTAAAAGCAAGGACTCTGTATATTCTCATTCTATTGGGAAGGTCCTGCTTGTTGAATTTTTAGGTATTTCAAGATGTTCCAGTCAACTGACAAGGACTTCTCCTCACAGTGTCAGAACTGTAGTGATGATGAGAGTAATGCAACTAGCAAATAGTTCTGGTATGTAACCACTTTTGCATGTTTACTTCACCAGAAAACTCTGTGGAGTACAGTGGTATCCTATATTCCTTGTTAACATTTGGAAAACCATTTGCATGCTTTCAAAATAGATTTTGAGGTAATGGTGTTAGTCAATAAATAGAGAACATATTTTAATCAGATGTGAAATTCTGCAAAGATTAGTATATCTTCATTTCATAACTCTTCTTTAAGAAAGGGAAAACAAAACAAACTTGCATTTTTAGAACTTTCTGAATAATATGTTAATTGATTAAACTCAACATTTTAGTGTACTTCTTACTGCAAAACCATTTTGGTACTATATGTGTTTTTAGTAAAATACCATTCACAAATATGGGCAATATTGCTTTTTTATATATCCAGCTTATCAGTGGAGATTTATTTGCTTTTTACTTTTCTAAAACTAAATTCTTTAGTTCTTATGTTGTTGTAGATTATAAACAAATATTTTAGAAAATATATATCCAGTTTGTAATGTATTTCCTTGGACAGTCTGGTTATACTAAGTCTTTAGAACAGTGTGTCCATGGTATGGGTTCTCCTCCATAGACTGTCAGTTAATTCTTTTGGACTAGTTGAGGATAAAGAAAGTATGTTCTCTGCCATTTTACCATAGCTTACTCTTGTATTTATACAAATGGTGAGATGGTTATTGTTATGAGATTAGATACATTGCTTCTTTATAATAATTGTTAATTTTTATATTTAATGATGGCACTTAAAGATACTCACTTTGATTTATACTTGTGAAAACTTTGTGTGTTTATTATGCTATATATTATAAATAGTTTATTGTTACTTATGATTTTGAATAGCACCCTACTTTTTTGGTCATTTTATTGTGCAGAATATTCTGTATTATCCAATAGTATATAGGTTTTAAAACTAAGAATATTCAGTGTATTATCAAGGGAGATTAAGGAACAGAACACAATCCAGTGAAGTCTTTGTTGTAATACATTGCTTTAAAAATGGTATTTTCTGTTTTTTAAAGGATACCTAGGTCTATTTGAATATTCTCTTTTCTGCTATCAGTGTTTGTATATATAATTCTTAAGTCATCTATCACTGCATCTTAAAGAAGGGTAGCTATATTTCAAAGGTTTTTTTTTCCTGTAGTTAGTGTAAACAGGCTCATCATATAGATGCAAGGACTTAAAAAACACAAAAATGAAAGACTAATGATTACTCAGAGTCATAGGTTCCATGGTAGACTTGTAACTAAAGTTTAGTTTTGTTTTCTAGCCTTGTAATTTAATCCATACCAAGTATTATTTTCTGTATGGATAACTTTGGTCCATTAACCTACAAAAATTTATGAATAAACTTTGATGTTCTCACACTTTGTAAATCTGCTGGTATTTTCTTTATTGTAATAAAGAAATCATGCTATAGTAACTAATTCTTGACCTAAACCCTTTTTTTCCCCTTTAGAAAAGTTGGAAGCTCCACCACCCACCCCAGGACAGCTGAGATATGGTAATGGTTCTATAATTGTTAAATATCTGTGCATCTGTCTTTTAGACATAAAATAACTGTATCATTTACTGTTGGTATATAAGAGTCAGTGAATTTAATTCTTCCAGATAGAGTGGGTAATCTTATTTATCATGCTGAAACAAAAAGTTTATAAACTTGGTTTACAACATATTACAATAGTATGGAATTTCTAATACTTTTAACAGTATCTAACATTGTTAAACAGTTGTTACCATCTAGAAATAAAATTATACTTATGGTAAGGTTTTCTTAATTCCCAGAAAAAAGGATATGTTTACTTTAGTTTGGATTTAAGTTGGGTAATTTCAGAAGTTGAAAGTCTGGGCTAGGTAGAACTGTTCTCTGGTGGAGAAAATACTTATAGCTTGCTGTTTGTGGTGATGAAGAAAGTTAAGTTCATTTAAGACCACCAGGAAGAAGAAGCTTATAATGGTGCTGGTGTGCTTTCTTTAGTCTGTTAAGATGGGAATAAATAGTCAAGGCTAACACTGGCATAATGTAAAACAGTTTGGGATCTTATTATAAAGACAGTAAAAGAAGAGAATGTTTTAACTCTACAGTGAATTTGAGTAGGTTGTAAGCAAAAGCTGAATACTAAATGTGATTTGCTGTTATAGAGTAGTATTTCCCAAAGGAAATTGAAGAAATCACAAATTAATAGATCATTACATACTGGAGAGCAAACTTACATGAATTTTTAAAACTTATTAACTAGCCAGTTCTTTCTTCTTTCAGAGGTAGAATATAGGTTATATAGAAATAAGTTACTTTTCCCAAATACCAAAACATTTAAGAATTCTTTAAGACTTTTCTTCCCCTGGTGACTTTTCCTGATTCTCCTAGCCTAGGTTCATGCAAATTCATGTCCATAGCACTGTATAATACTATCATCAGTTTTTTGGTTATATTGAAATTAACTGTTGGTATGGTATGTTATCATACCCAAACTTCTTGAGGGTTGGTAACCAAGTCTTACTTATCTTTGTATTTCATGCCCCGTGGAGTGTCCAGTACATGTTTATTTAACAATTTGAAAATTGCATTTTTTCCTTGGTGTTGACAATAAATTTTTACTTATAGGATGCATTTATTTAGGTCTAAGCATGAAAACATATATTTTATACTTCAAAATTGCTCATTATAAAATTTTGAATGTCTAGTGGTTAAGCAACTAGACTTAGACAAAATCAAAGAACTAAGGCTAGACTCTTTAATTGAAAAATCCTGTTTCATTAATGTGCTATTTGATTTTTACCATTTTTAATAGCTTTTAAAATAATACCTTTTTAAAAATAATATTCTTTATAATTAAAAAGATGTTACTTTTTATGTTGAACATCCTTACTTGATAGCAAGAAGAAATCCGAAACGATCTAGGATATATACACTCTTTTCCTATGATCTCAGTCTTCAACAGTGGTTTTGGATAGAGCGTTTTTTTGTTTTGTTTACTACTTATTAGCCTTTCCTGGGTTGGTGCAGAACTCACTATAGTAATGTCAAACTTTCATAACTTCTAGATTATATTTTAATTATGCTTTCTGTGGACTTAACTGCATTAAAAGGAAAAGCGCTCTAAAGTTACTGAGCACATACAACCAATTTGCTTAAGGAACTATTTTTTGGATATTTATAGAACTCACAAGTTTGATGTCCATTTAAAAAGTCATCGGTTGAATTGATGTTGGCTGTATCTTGGCAATTTTATAGATGAATCAGAATAAAGTCTTTTAACTATCCCAGCTTTTAATCTGTTTCACAGTCTGCCTTCAATTCTCTTAATATGGAATTCTCTTCCTTTCCAGGTTAGTGGTCCTCAACTTAATTAACTAATGTTCATTGAGTATCTGCTATGCACTTTGCATTCTGCAGCGTGCTGAAGATGCAAATATGAAAAAAATGAGGCTGAATGTATAAAAAATATATAGGTATTAGTTCTTCCTAGTTGCACTTCTATTATGTGAGGTCATTCAGATGCCATATTAGATAAGGTAAGGTAAGGTGTGCCTTTGTTAGGAGGAGGCCAAGTTACATTTAGATTTAAATAAAATAGTGTGTGGAAGCTTTCAGGGATACCAATATTGTGGGGGGAGACTGCATATAGATGGCTAACATAGATGAGATAATGACATTTTTCTCACATTTGTCCAAAAATTGTTTAGTGAGTAAAAGTGACTATGGTCGCTATATGTAGCTTCCCTGAAATTTGATTCAGGGTATTTTTTATTATTTCTAATATGGATATTAATTTTATGATATCAGTCTTTAGGTTTAAGACAGATTGATATCAATAGCAATTAAACAGGTAAAACATGGTACTCGTAATATGTATTTACTTATTTGTTCTGCCGTTAACTGTTTGTACTTTGTATGTGTAGCTAGTAAGAAAACAACCCAGAGGTCTAACACAGTTATTTTTACATGTTACATGTTTTTTTATTTTGTTTTGTTTCCCCAGTGTAGCTTCTAGGAAGTAGTTAAACTTATAGCAGGGGCAGAATCTTTTGGCTATGGGGAATGAAAAGCAAATTTCAAAGATTGTCAAATCTGTTTAGGAGACTTTAATCATATGGTCTGTTTTCTCATTTAAAGTTATAGAAATCCTAAAATATATTTTCTGTTTTTGATGTTTTTCAGTATTCATCCACAATGCGATACCTTTCATAGGGTTTGGCTTTTTGGATAATGCAATTATGATTGTTGCAGTAAGTTCTTTCTTTCACCCCTTCTATTTTGAGTTAATAAAGAAATTAATGTGGTCTAAATTTTCCTAATTTACATATCCTAGCTATAAAATTTTAATTAACATCATAAGGAACAAGGCTACTTTTTACTATATTTCATGTTAATTAGACTATCATTCAGTTTTAAGGCATTATATGTATTAATCATTAAGACTTTTGGTAAAGTTTTGACAATAATAAACACATATTTATTAGGTCTATATTATTCTGTTCTAATTTCAACATTCTTATTAAAGGAAAAAGTATATAAAATTTTCTGATGTTCTTTAATTTTATTGACAGTTCATATCACATATATGTTATTTGGATAGTTCCTTGTTTAGTTTTTTCATGCAGAAATGTTTTAAAGGGTGTTTTGATGTAGTCTATCCATTTGACCCAAAGGTATTTTAAATTTGAGTTGAGAATACTGAGTGTATCTCCTTTTTTGTTCCATTGTAGTGTTAAAAAAAAGTTCCATTGTAGTGTTAAAAAAAAGTTCCCCTTTGCTGTGGTCTTTTTAATGTGAGTGTGTTCCTTAAAAGTGTTTAGTCTCTGAGAAGGCTTCTTTACCTTTCCTACCATTGAGTGACACCTTTTGTTAATGAATACCAATATTGGTCCAATTTCTAAAGTCAAAGATGAGTCCATGGATTTTAATGCAAGTCTTCTAAAACTGCCCAGTGGTCTATCCACTTCTCTTCACTGACTGTAACTTGAAAAAAATGATGTAAATGGTAGCTGTTGTGTAGGAGACTGCTCAAAAAAAAATGATTTTAAGATTATTAAATGTGAGAAAAGTCAGATGAGAGCAAGGGTTTTTTGTTGTGTTGTTTTTTGGTGTTTTGGAGGTCACATGTACTACAGATGGACATAAATAGAGTATTTGGTTTCAAAACAGGGAGTAAAAGTATAATTTACATTGTGTACATTATAAAATTTGCTTAAAGAATATCTAGAAAGAATTTTTTTTTTGCTATTTTATAGTCTCCTCTTATGTGCAGATTAATGGTGCTCAGCTATCCAGAAAGTCTGGCTCCTGACCTGTGTTCACATAGCGGGAAGGTATCCTGCTGCCTAAGTAGTCAGAGCAGGTGACATGCACACAGCTTGAATGTGGAAGCACGCATTGTGTAGTTCTTCAGCAAAGCAGCCTGGCAGGAGCCTCTGAAATACAATTTCAGAATGCTAGTTTTTTGACTGCTTATGACATTTTCCTAAGATGTACATAAAAATTAAATTGGCCAATTTATATATCTGTGAATATGAGAATATATCTGTGAATATTCAGCAACTTAGAACTGCACTGCTTTTAGTGAAATTACTAAAATTTGAGTTGGTTAGATTATTTAAATAGTTATTAAATAATAAATCATATATAATTATAATGAAAACCCCATTATGATGAATTTATAAGCTATAGATAAGACTTGATGTGTTCTTAAGTGAACTGTCTGAATTGAAGTTTCTCTGTGACAAATATTTCCTTTCGGTTTTACACAACTCATTATTTCAGTTTGTCTTAATTGACAGCTGGTATCCATACTACCACCTTCATATTTGTTTTTTCCACCTAAATAGGGCAGACCTTAGATAGTCAAATCCTAAAAGACTGTCCTTGCTGCAAGGAAGTATTGAGATGATATATTTTGCATAAAGAAGGGTAAATAGAGATTTTGAAGAGAGATCGGAATAGGGGAACTGGGTAGCTTCATAGATCCTGAATTTCACAGGGTGTTGTTATTTATTTGAAATAAATATCTTAAGTAACAGATAATCTGCATCTAAATACAGCTACCAACAAAGTGAAACACAAACACTCTAGAGCCAAATTATTGTAATGTTGTTTACTGTTTTCTGTTACTCGGGCCTGTGTCTCACTGTTAGTATAACTGAGAGCCAACTGTTTTTCCAGGTCTGAGATGGTTGACCTCAAGTTAGTAATACTTGTCCTTGAAGTTTACATTGAAATCCAGTTTCAAGGACATATACCAGTTTTTACTTACATGATACTGAAATAAATGTTTAAACCACTGGCTTCAGTACCTGAGTAAGGTCAGTGTATGTGTGGCAAAATTGTTATTCAGTGATAATTGCAAAATACTTCAGGGACAGTGAAATTTCCCAAAGAGGTTTTATAATAAATAGACTGCTGAAACTAAAATACATAAATAATAAAATTCTAAAATCTATGAATAGGAAAATAAGTAGTAATCATTATCTTAAGAACGTTTTTCGCCTTGTAATTTTTTAAAAACACTGATTGTCTCCTAACATTGTGGGACAGCTATGACTGTTTTAAGATACTAAGTTAAGGAAATAGTTGATTCTTCTTTCCTATCATGCCATAGACATTTGATGTTTTCCTCTTTCCTGTTGTACTCTCTTGGTTGCTATCCTAGTTGTAGTCATCAAAACAAATTCCTATGTAGCTTCCTGTAATAGATTGACCTTTATTATTGGCTGCTGTTCATACTGAGCCTTTGGTTTCATAGTTTTTTATTATATTTTTATATTACTAGGATTGCTTTTTATGACATATTTTAGTGGGGTTTTTTGGGTTATGTTTCTTACAATTTAATTAGAATAGAATTTGTTAGAATTCTAGAGTAGTTTAATTGTATTCAGGTGATGAACCAGATGTAGATTTAAGATAACTAGTATTAGATGTACAGCATAAAAATTGATGTGACTATGGGAAAAAGGAAAGACTGATAGTCCGTTGTCCTCAAACTGTCTTTGACTTTATTTGAAGCTTTTATGTTATTAGAAGGTCCTTCAGGTTTCTTAAATTCAACTAAATGATTAAGCACTTGAATACTTTTTGTACATGTATTGCAAATAGGTATTTCCTGGGGCATTCCTAATGATTCATTGCTGCTAAAGATGATATATTTATTTTTTATATACTGTACCTGTCAGGTCCTTTGTTCTATATAAGTGCTCCAGTTTTTTGTGGGTTGTTTTTGTGTGTGTGTGGTTTTTTTTCCCATCCATATGTAAAGACACACATCTTTATTCCTTATGCATGTTCTGTTCTTTTTTCTTCAGAAATCTGTTTTTTGGGGGTTCCTTCACAACCTTCCTTGTGTTTTTAAATACCTGGGAGACTTTTATGCATCAGGCTGTTCTCTTCATATCCAACAAGAATTGTATTTTTTTAAAATTTTATTTATTTATTTTGAAAAAGAGAGGAAGAGAGAGAGCGCGCACAAGCAGGTAGAGCAGCAGGCAGAGGGAGAGGGAGAACCAGGCTTCCCACTGAGCAGAGAGCCCAACGTGGAGCTCGATCCCAGGACCCTGGGATCACGACCCGATCCGAAGGCAGGCGCTTACCCAACTGAGCCACCCAGGCGCCCCAAGAATTGTATTTTAAAGGGATGGAACCAAAGGCCTGGGCGAGAGAAAAATGAGGAAACTTAACTCAGCTTCTCTTCAGTTTTATAAATAATTGAGTAATGCAATATTTCTGCATACTAGGTAGGACGTTCTTTTTTTTCCCTCCATAAGTATCATTGAGATTTTAAAATTTATTTAGAAATTTTCAAGCATCAGTATTTAGGAGGAAAATTAAGTCTACTTATGGCAGCATTGCCCTAGCTTTAGAACTCAATTAGCACAATAGATCATAGGATTTCTTCTTTATTCTGTTTAATGACCCATTAGAATAGTTTAATCTTCATTCCAGTTCCTTCTCTTTACAGTGGAAGTAGAAATATGAGTCCCTCTTGTTTACAGGGGAATGGGATGGATGTGGAAAGTCTGAAACTCTCTTGGTAAATTCAGTACCTTGTTTTTTACTGAGGCTCTGTCTATTGTGCAAAATGCTGTTGTTGCTCATGAATGAATCATATAGTCTCACTACTTAATGGTTAAAGAACTCAGTGTTATAAAGATAATTTTTGAAGTCTGTGATCTCTTGGGTCCCTAGAAATTAGTTTAGTCTGTTTTTATTTTTTTTTTTACTCTTTTGATAGAGTAAATAACAATAATATAGATGTATCGTTCAGAATTAAAAAGTGAGGTGAATTGGTCTTTTGTTCCAAGAGGTTTAAAGAATCTGTCTTTGTGGAAAATATAAATTCTAGATTTTTAATGATGGGTTATATTGCTATTTGTATTATAATTGCATTTGTTGCTATTTTTATTTTTTATAAAAGCCTAATTTTAATGAATCAATGATAGTGATGTTTCTGCATGAATGCGTATATTTAATAGCTAAGTACCTTACTGCATTATATGAATATTTCTGCCTATTTTATAATTTTGCTGTAATAACCTGTGGATTTAACCAGTTTATCTGTTTTTATTAATACTTTGCTGTTTTTTTATAGTTACTGAAGCATTAATTTTTAGGATTAATTTCTTTGTAATCATTTTTTAGGGAACCCATATTGAGATGTCTATTGGAATTATTTTGGGAATTTCAACTATGGCAGGTATTTAATAAGTCATATTATTCCATTGTCCATATATTTATAAAATATTTTAGCAGGTTAGACTTAGAAGAGGATGATTTATTTAAAAAAGTTTACTCATTGAGATGTCTGTTAGTTTGTCTCCTTAATCCTGTTCTTCAAATTCTTAATTTTGTATATGTAGCACTTTTTTCCTGAGAAATTTTAGGTACTTTATGTTAGTTAATGAGTAACATTGCTGTACTGACTATGTTAAAATAAGTTTTTCTCAATTCAGTGTTACCTTTTTACTCTTGTTTCTACTAATTTATTTTCAAGTTGAGTAGAAAAATCAAACAAGGAAATATAAGACTGAAAATCTAATTTGGTTCTATTACCTTCTTTCCCCTAGTTACCACTCTGTTTTTCATGATGGTAAAATTTAGAATGGTTCAGTGTTTGTTTATTGTGTAGAAAGCATGAAGTAGATGAGTTCATGAAAGAGACATTTTTCTCTATGATTTTCTTCAATTTCAGAACTATGCATAAAGCTTTACTTTAACTTCTAAACATCCAAATTTCCTTAAATATGATGAAAGATAAAGCTACAAAATACTGTATAGGTATTGAAACCAAAATGGAAACTGGCTGCCACAACAGAAAAAAACCTACTACTTGATGGAAGGAGAACACTATAATCCCAAGAGACTTGTGTTCTATTTTGAAATCTTGAGATTCAGAGCCATGTAACGAGTTACTTTGGATATAGATGTTGTAGTTTCAGAAACTGCGATTACTCTTCCAGATCAGTGCTTTATTGATGATATAGCGATGTAGTGTAATGATTTTTCTGACTTCCATGTAACAATTCACTTATTACTTCTCAATTTTTTAGCTGCTGCTTTGGGAAACCTTGTGTCAGATTTAGCTGGACTTGGGTAGGTCCATTCATTTATTCATTTGTGCATGTGTGTACTGACCTTGCTTTCTTTCTCTTCTCCATTCTTTAATTGAGAAAGATAAGAAATACGGGACATTTATTATGTGTGTTTTCAAACTAAAGTTTTAAATTTAATATTTCTTAATCATTAATACTAAATCTTTGGTGTGTATCAATAAAAGTGCCTGGGTTATACCTCAGAACTGTGTCTCTGGGTTTAGGGACCTAGAATTCGTGTTTAAAATCTTCTCAAGAGATTGATACATGCAAAAAGTTTTTCTAAAATGACTGTAATGTAAGCAGTTTAATTTCCATTTACTGAAATATTCGTATATATTTTATAGACATTTCCAAGTTGAGACAGGAATAAACCAAGAACCCCATCATTATTTCACCCCACTCTTCTCCCACTAAGCTCAAAGAAAGAGATATGGATGAGGAGTGAGGATACTGACTGGGCATGTTTTCTGGAGAGAGGAACTTTCAAAAGGAAAAATGACCAGCGCATACATGGGTTTGGCCGGTTTTTGCTCTCTCTATTCCATGTGGCTGGAATGATGAAACAAATCAAGGATGTCTACTTAGAAAAGGCCACCTTTCTCTCTTTCTCACTTTACATTCTCTTGTCCAAGCAGCACATGGCCTGTGCTGCCTCCTGAGCTTGAGGAAGCCTGGGAAGTGTAAGTTAGACTAAGTTGGCATTAATTATTGTGGTAAACATATTCTCTTTTGCCCAGTCTTTGGCTCGGTTTTTTCCTTCCATGGTTCATGAGAGTGGTAAGTTTTGAGATTTGGATTTGGGCCTAGCAGAAGTTTATCTAGCCTTATAATCTAGGAAAAGGCAGCTTCATAAGTGATCTGACCCTGCATATTAGACTTCTGTACTGGAGTTTGGGGCCAGAGCTACTGTTAAAATGCAAAATTTCTTTGCTTCTGGGCCAGGGCAGAAATTGTATATTTCTCTGATTCCTGACACAAATCTATAATGATATCACCCCTTACACATTTTGTTTCTCCATTTCCAACATTAAGGTTAATAATGATAATATTACAGCTATGTGATAGCTTTTTATATTTAATAGAACTAAGTGATCTAATAGATTTTAAAGCCATTTAATTTTAGATTGCATCATTAATTAGTTATTTTTGGTTAAAGACAAAGATTTTGTTGGGAGTCTTTATATTTAAAAACTATTTCTACTTTGCCTTTAAAAAATATCATTAAATAACAAATACATTTTATTGATTCTTAGGTACACAGTTTTTTTAGAACTTAATATATCTGATATTGGGATCCATCTTATAATTGATGTATGTGTCGTTTAACTGGCAAATTTTTTTACTTTCTTACAGTTCACAAAGTGAGTTTGTATCCAATAAATGATGGGAAGTTAGACATGATAAACACTTGAGATTGCCCTGAAAATTCTAGGCTGTTTTTCTTAGTATATCAATCTAATATCTTTTTTTTTTTTTTTAAGATTTTACTTATTTATTTGAGAGAGTGGGTGAGAGAAAGACAGCACGAGCGGGAGAAGGGGCAGAGGGAGAGGGAGAAGCATACTCCCCACCGAGCAGGGACCCTGACGCGGGGCTCAATCCCAGAACCCTGGGATCATGACCCGAACCAAAGGCAGATGCTTAACCAACTGAGCCACCCAGGCACCCCAGTCTAGTATCATATGTTAACATGCTTTGCTTTGGATTTGGAGTAAGTGCATGACTGTAATTTTATTGCAAAAATTTTATATACATTGAAATTATCTCTTAAAATAAGAGAGAGGGGTGCCTGGATGGCTCAGTCAGTTAAGCATCTGACTTTTTTTTTTTTTTTGAAGATTTTATGTATTTATTTGACAGAGAAAGAGTGCACGCACAAGGTAGGGGAGCAGCAGAGGGAGTGAGAGAAGCATACTCCCCACCGAGCGGGAAGCCCAATGCAGGGCTGGAGCCCAGAACCCTGGGATCATGACCCCAGCCTAAGGCAGACGCTTAACCCACTGAGCCATCCAGGCGCCCCAAGCATGTAACTCTTGATTTCGGCTCAGGTCATGATCTCAGGGTTGTGAGATTGAGCCGTGTGTCGGGCTCTGCACTGGGTGTGGAGCCTGCTTGAGATTGTCTCTCCCTTTCCCTTGGCCCCTCTCCCACCCTCCCACCCCCCGCTCACTTACTCTCAAAAAAAATAAATAAAAATAAATAAATAAAATAAAATAAAATAAGAAAGCAATTGTCAATTAGTTTATGTATGACTATATTAATATTAAAATATTTTTAAACTGTATATATTTATGCGTAATAAAAATGAAAATTGTAAAAAACATTTACACCATTTCTGGAGTGCCAGTTACAGGTGTAAAATTATCTTGTTTCTTTTTGTAGCAATTAGTTTATTATCTGAGGACGTTCATGTGTCTCTTTAAAAACTTATATTCTGTCCTTGTGTTTTTTTAAAGTCTTGCAGGCTACGTTGAAGCTTTGGCTTCCAGATTAGGCCTGTCAATTCCTGATCTTACACCAAAACAAGTGGACATGTGGCAAACACGTGTTAGTACACATTTTGTAAGTACTTTATATGGTTTATGATAATGAACTCAGGTAGCCAGAGCAAGATACTGTAGAGTTCAAGTCCTTTGAGAAATTTGAGACTAAATCGATTTAGTGGAGTTTTTAACAAAAATTGTCTAAGCTTTGGCAGGTTTCAGAAGAATAATAATTTTTTTATTGTCTGTTTTTTGTAGGCGTGCTTGATTTTTAGAATATTCTTTATATGATTCAGTTAATGTTAAGGAATATCTGTCATGTCTAGAGACTGAAGGACATAAAATAAATATAAATTAGTTATTTTTAAGAATTGTTTAGGTGAAGAACCAGACCTGTAAACAAATTATAATTTAGTGTGACATATACAGTTATAGAATTATGCACTAGATATAGCAATAGCACAAGTAAGAGAATTAATACTTTATGGGGAGAAGTTTCTTTGGTGGGATGATTTCTTGGTGATTATTGGATCTAAGCTGATTTTTGTGTTATTGATGAGATGTTTACTAGGTGAACAAGAGAATTCTGAATAATATTGACTAACAAGTAGAAAGACATGATAAAAACAGGGTATGTTCAGAGAAATACAAGAAATTAGGTATTGCTGGACTATAATATGTAGTAGTTGAAGATTGAAGCAGCAGTAGGAAACGGCATTGGAGAAATAAGAATGGATCAGACAGAAAAGACATTGTATAAGCTATACCAATGAGTTTGAACCTCATACCTAGGTGATGGAGTGCTAGTGAAGAATTTTGAATAGGAAGGAAACTGGATGGATCACAATGCCACCAAAAAAGTCAAGAAGAAAAGGAGGAAGGACAAGTTAGTAAGGGAAGGTTATGAGTTCTGTTTTCAATTCAATAAGTTGAATTTGAGATGCATATAGGACATTGAAGTGGTGATACCTAGTAGGCATTTGGATTAAAAGTCAAGAGTTAAAGAGGTCTGAATTAGAGATGATGAGTATTACCAATCATTCGTTCAACAAATATTCATTGTTTACCTACTATATGCACAGTACATATGTAGGAGTTTTGAATATATTGGTTAACAAAACAAGATCTTTTTTTTTCTGGTGGATCTTACATTCTAGCAGTAGAGAGAAGACGATAACAAAATCTGATAAATTAAATGCTTTAAGGTACTAGAAGTTCACAAATGTTAAAGGAATTTAAAAAAGCAGAGCAGGGTAAAAGAGGTTCTGAATGCTGGGATGGAGACAGCTTGCAGGATTAAATAGGAGGGTCTGCAGGCCTCACTGGAAAAGGTGATAGTTAAAACCATGGGAGAAAGTGAAATTATACAGGACAGTGCTTCTCAAAGTTTAATGCCGGGGCCAGCAGGACCAACAGTACCTGGAAACTTGTTAGAAATGCAAATTTCAGGCTCCACCTTAGACTTATCTATCTCTTTGTAAAAAATCGTATATATGTGTCCATATCCTGCAATTTGTAGGTAAATTGAAGTGAGATTAGCTGGCTGATATCTGCCAGAGTTGTTGAGGAATCAGGATATTCTAACATTCTAGCAATTTGGCTTAACATTTTAGCACTACAGTCAGGATCAAGGAAGATTATTTTCCTGGGCTTTCTTCTCATGTAATTGATAATTCTGTTTTCTTTCTGTATTATAAGCAGGTCCATTCCCCTCTCCTATTATAAAAGTACTTCATTACTAAGGTAGTATTTATATATATATATAGTTTGTGTGTGTGTGTTTTGATAAATCTTCCACAAGCATATGAAGTGATTCTATTTCTTAGTTGTTGATTCTGCTTCTTTTATGTTAGGATCAAATCTACTCTCTACCATAACATCCAATTAACGAATAGTCTGAAGTAATTTAAGTTATTGGTCAGCAGTCTAGTCATGACATAAGCTAACTCTGAAATTTACCTGTAATGGAATATATGCAAATGCACATGCCGGTTCCTGTTGATGAAGGTTGTATTTTAAAAGCTTGTTTATAATTTAGCTGTTTGAAACTCAGAAAGTATTTTCTTGCAGAACCGTATTATGGATGTGCTCAAGTTCTTAGGTTAGCCCCCAGTGTAGTTAATTATAAGGCCTAGACTGTCATAAGACCTGATAGTAATATTTAAGTAACTGATTTTTCAATGGAAAGATGTTTCAGGTTCTGAATCAGGATATCCCGCTTCTTTCCTCCCTCTCTGCCGTATTGACTTTGTGCCCCATTGAGATAATTGGGTTGGGATTCATTAACTGGTGATCCTAAAATGAATGGGGAGGGAAGCCTTGGTTTCCATGGACAGTAGTAACAAGCATTCTAACAGAATGGCCAAGAAGTAGAAGTGGCAACAGACATTTCATGTATACGGGAAGGTCAGGAATCTAAAATAAAATAGTCTCATTCTGTATGTAAATAAATATAAATGAATATAAACTTTAAGGTCAAGATATGGATGTAGGGTAAACTGTTTCAGCATCTGGAATGAAGAAAATTTCTGCTTATTAAAACTCTGTAGGAGTGGTACTTTTTGAAGTTTGACATGATGAAAATGACAAATCTGACTATTAATATAAAGTATGGGCATGCCACCACCACCATCACTACCTCCACGACCAAAACCCCAAAAATAACAGAGTGGAAAATTTTTATCCAAGCTGTTGTCAAAACACTAATGTTTAATCTTGAAATTTATTAGATAAATGGACAATGTATAGGAAAAACCATTTTATCCAAGACTGTTGATTATGTAGCTAGCTATCATAGCACCTGTAATGTTTGATGGAACTTTTTTGTTTGCTTTTCTCTATATAACTAACTGGAAGTTCCTGGAAGAGAGAGACTGCATCTAATTAGTCATTGTCTCTCTGGTATCTAGCACAGAGTTTGGCACATAGTAGACTTCTCAATAAATGTTTGTGTGAAGAAATAAAACTTACTTAAAAAGGTTTAACCTTGTTGGTCATCTTAGAAATGCAAATTTTAAAAATTATTTACAAAAATAAAAATTTAAAAGTGTTCATAGTGTAGGTATGGTTGTACAAAAATTGGTATGTGTATATACATATATGTGTATATATACAGTTGACCCTTGAACAACCTGGGAGTTAGGGGCACCATCCCCCCCATGAGTTGAAAATCCACATATAACTTTTGACTTCCCAAACACTTAACTACTAATAGCTTACTGTTAACTGGAAGGTTTACCAATAACATACATAGTCGATTAACACATATTTTGTATGTTATACATAATATATACAGTATTCTTACAATAAAGTAAGCTAGAGAAAAGAAGATGTTGCTAAGAAAATCATGAGGAAAAGAAAATACTTTTATAATACTGCACTGTAAAAGCCCACATATAAGTGGATCCACGCAGTTCAGACCTGTGTTGTTTAAAGGTCTACTGTCTTTCAATTGGTATGTATGTATTTGCAGTCATTTTTGTCTAGAATAGACAGCATGGCATTCATTGCCCTATGAATATGTGCAAATATTCATATTATTTTATTTTTAAATAAATTGGGAAAAACTATACACGGAAATGTTTATTGTAATATCACTTATACTGGTGAAAAAGTAGCAGTGACTTTTAATGGTTTAAAGAGAGCTTTTATACAGATTATAGGCCATCAATTCAGTGGAATTTAGAAGTTTTCTATTAAGTTTATGAAAGTTTGAAAAAAGAGCTTTTATAATGTGTGTGGCTGTAGGGGGAGAATAGAGGCAGAAAACAAAGCTATGTTTACATAATGACTAGACCTACATATAATTAGGTATACATGGGGATAAATGTTGAAAAGGAATATATACAAAAAGGAGCAAATCCAAATATATTGAGAGTACTTGGTGAGGGGTTTTTTCCCTATCTTCAGATGTTAAAATGTATGTACAATTTCTAGAAGGTATTTTTCTACTTGAATATTTCTTTGGTGTTATTTCATGGCAATTTGAAAAAAAAACTTTTCCTAGTTGCATTGAACTTTAAATATTACTTGTTCTAAAGCCTTTTTGTAGCTTATTTTTTTTAATTGCAGTGTAGTTGACATACAATATTGTATTAGTTTCAGGTGTACAACATAGTGATTTAACAATTATATATATTACAAAATATCACAATAAGTATAGTCACCATCCTTCAGTATACAAAGTTATTACAACATTTTTGACTATATTTCCTATGCCGTAGTTTTCTTTCTCATGACTTATTTTATAATTGGAAATTTGTGCTTTTATTGCCCTCACCTATTTCACCCATCCCCTCCATCTCTTCCTCTCTGGCAAGCACCACTTTGTTTTCCGTATCACCACTTTGTTTTGTTTTTTAGATTCCACATGTAAGTGAAATCATATGTTATTTGTCTTTTTCTGACTTATCTCATTTACCATAATACCCTCTAGGTCCATCTACATTGTCACAGATGGCAAGATTTCATTCTCTTTTTATGGCAGAGTAATACTCCATTGTGTGTGTGTGTGTGTGTGTGTACACATGCATACACGTGTATACATATACACATGCAAGTATACAAATGTATATATGTAGTATACATGCATGCGCACACATATACATATAGGTATACCTACATACACATATATACCTGCATACGTGTATGTATGTGTGTGCACACATGCACATATACTACATCTTCTTTATTCATCTATTGATGGACCTTTAGGTTGCTTCCATATCCTGGCCATTGTAAATAACGCTGCACTAAATATTGGGTTATTTATATATCTTTTAAAGTTAGTGTTTTTATTTTCTTTGGGTAGATACCCAGAAGTGGAATTAGTGGGTCATATAGTATTTTTATTTTTAATTTTTTAAGGAACCTTCATTCTGTTTTCCATAATGGCTACACCAATTTACATTCCAACCAGCAGTGCACAAGGGTTCCCCTTTCTTCATATCCTCCCCAACATTTCTTATTTCTTCTCTTTTTTAAATTTCAGTCTGGTTAACATATGGTGTTAAATTAGTTTCAGGTGTACAATACAGTGATGGAACAATTCTATATATTATGCAGTGCTCATGAAGATAAGTGTACTCTTAATCCCCTTCAACTATTCTGCTCATCTCCCTTCTGATAACCATCTATTTGTTCTCTGTAGTTGAGAGTCTGTTTTTGGTTTGTTTCTCTTTTGTTTTCCCCTTTGTTTGTTTTTTCTTAAATTCCACATATGATTGAAATCATACGGTATTTGTCTTCCTCTGACTTATTTCACTTAGCCTGGTGCCCTCTAGATCCATCATATTGTTACATTCTTTTTTATGGCTGAATAATATTCCTGTGTGTGTGTGTGTGTGTGTGTGTGTGTGTGTGTGTGTGTGTGTGTGTGTGTGCGCATGTGTGCACACACACCACATCTTTATCCATTCATCAGTCTATCAGTGGACACTTGGGCTGTTTCCATAGTTTGGCTATTGTACACAATGCTGCAATAAACATAAGGGTGCATATGTCCTTTCAATTTAGTGTTTTTGTATTCTTCGGGTAAATACCCAGTAGTGTGATTACTGGATCATGTGGTAGTTCTATTTTTAATTTTTTGAGGGACCTCCATACTATTTTCCACAGTTGCTGCAGCAGTTTGTATTCCTACCAACTGTGCCTGAGGGTTCCTTTTTCTCCACTTCTTGTTTCTTGTGTTTTTGATTTTAGTCATTCTGACAGGTGCGAGGTGATACCTCATTGTGGTTTTGATTTGCATTTCCCTGATGATTAGTAGTGTTGAGCAGCTTTTCATGTGTTGGCCGTCTGTGTGTCTTCTTTGGAGAAATGTCTGTTCAGGTCCTCTGCCCATTTTTTGATCAGATTGTTTTTTGGTGTTGTATGAGTTCATTATGTATTTTATATATTAACCCTTTATTGGTTATATCATTTATAGATATTTTCTCCCATTTAGTAGGTTGCTTTGTCATTTGTTGATGGTTTCCTTTGCTCGAGCTTTTCAGTTTGAAGTAGTCCCAGTTGTGTGTTTTTGCTTTTGTTTTTTCTTGCCTGAAGAGAGAGATCCAGAAAAATGTTGCTAAGGCTGATGTCCAAGAGATTACTATGTTTTCTTTTAGAATTTTTATGGTTTCAGGTCTTATATTTAGATCTTTAATCCATTTTGAGTTTATTATTGTGTATGGTGTAAGAAAGTGGTCCAGTTTCATTCTTTTGCCTGTAGCTGTTCAGTTTTCCCAACACCATTTATGAGACTATCTTTTCTCCATTGCATATTCTTGCCTCCTTTGTCCTACGTGGCTTATTTTTATATTTGAGTTACTGTGATCAAAAGAAATGCAATTACAACTGAATTTTATAATACATAATAATTGTTTATCGTAGATACTTAGGCAAGGATTCTTCTTTCGGGATAAAATAACTTTCAAAAAATGTTTTCTTTTGTTTCCTTAGGGCAAAGCTGTTGGGGTGACTATTGGCTGCATTCTAGGAATGTTTCCTTTGCTTTTCTTTGGAGGAGGTGAAGAAGATGAAAAACTGGAAAAGAAAAATTAACCCTCTTAGAATATCTATAAAAAGATGTAAACTAATGTACCTCAATTACTAAATATGCTGTCACAACATTTAGGAATTAAGACAATAACAGTGTATAGATATGGGATCAAATAATTCAGCATGTATTATGGAAAACACTAACTTATTGTGGCTTGGTTTTCTTAGGACATCTTTTTTAAAAATGTTTAGTATCCATTTTGTGTAAATTGTTGAAATGCTTTTTCATCAATGGCAGTCAACATTTAACCTTTTTCTCTTTCTTTATATATCAAAATATCATTTAAGTATCAGTCATTGACGTACTGTACTGAGTTGGGGTTTGCGTATTTGTTACTTCATGTGTGTGCATGCATGAAAGGATCTTCTGTCATCGCTGTTGTCCTCTAGTTACAACTCAGCCTTGAGATTTTTGCCACATTACGTAAAATGTTTAATATAAGTTAAGGGTTTTTTTAAACTCTATTTGGCAACATCAGTTTTGTACTGTTTTACGTTGAACATTTACAATCATATCATTTTTGTCATTTTTTAAACTCTTAATTCAAGATAGACACACACTTTAAGTATTTTAAGTATCTTTTACTCATTTTAATTTTCTGACCTCACTGTCTCAAGAGCCAGAGGTTAATCAGAATGAGTAATTAATGTGGTGTCCCTACTACATAAAACCGTATATGTTAATCAGTGTGTTATTTTCAGTTGATTTTTTTAATCTTTAATTTCTCAATTTTGAATCATTACATGGTAGCTTCTGCTCCAAAGGGGAAGAAAATGATTGTTTTAGGGTCTTTTATAAATGGGGACTGTAGAATTAGGGTAAAATACGGGGTTTGACATGACACTTGGAAATTAAGAGGCTAAAAAATTTTTTTAGAGAAAAAGAAAATAGGAACTGTTGAGAAGGCTTATGGTATAAGTGGTGAAGCTGAAGTCGTGTTTGGAAGGTTAAGGAGATACAAATTCTATTGTTTGGGATGGATTTCTTTTTCCCCAAAGCATCTTCTCATCTGAATTGATGAATCTGAGTACTCCGTACTCATAATCCTGATGTCTTATCTTGTTTAGTGAGTTTTATTTCTGGATAACTTACTTTGAGATGAAGACTAAATATTTTATATTTTGCTTTTTTGCTATGAATAGTCTAGTAGTCAGAAGTTACGTGAGGAGAAATTTTTTTTTTGGTCTTTTTTCTTCTTTTGTGATGTTTAAATCATATTCTAGGTTGAAATTGCTTATTTTCAGCCTTGCACATCTGATATATATAGTACAACTATATATGAGTCATGAAGTCTAATTTTATGAGCCCTTAAAGTTTGTTAGCATGTGGTCTGTTATATATGCTAAAAAATTACTCTTAGCTGTAAGAGTAAACACATCATGGAGGAGAAAAAACTGAAATTAAAATAACTGTTTGGGCCACTGAAATTGTTTTTGTTGCTAAATAGATGCAAAAGAAGGGCAACTTCTAAGATGGCTGTATTTATAGTTACCTTAGTTCAAAATTTCATTTGCACATATTTACTTTGACCTCTTATTTTCAGAGGGGCTCTTTTTTCCCACAAGGCAATTTGTCATAAATTACCCTCTGCGCACTTCAAAATAATTTAGAGCTATCCTTTAATCATAGATTTTTGAGAGAAAAGAAGAAAATAAATCATATAATATAAAAATAATTATATGACGTTCTTATTACGTACAAATAATACAATAGTCTCATTTGATCAAAGTGGAATTACAGAACTTCTCAAACAGAATTGTGGTTTTTTATCTTCCATGTAGTACTACATACACACCAAAAAGAATTTTTTTAATTATTTTAGCTGACAGGATTGGAGTGCTTATTTAAACAATTTTTGTTAGATGTCTAAGTGCATTTGTTCCTAACTTGTATATTGCCAGTCCTTTCTGTTTTCTAAAAACTATTTTATTGTGGTGCTTAAATTTTCTTCTTATTAATTAAACCCCATATCCAGAATCCTTTCCTGTGAGTTTAGAAAGGGCTTTGATTATTGGTTTTCACTTTTTGCTCTGGAAAATAATCCAGTCCTACAGAACCTTTCAGTTTAGCTGAACATCTGCAGAATTATTTAAGCTCAAAACATAGCATATATAACCTTCATGTTGAAAGATGTTTTAATTTGGGGGCATAATAAATATTTGAATCATTCAGATAATTAATTTTCAAAAAATAGAGCCCTTTCGTCCTTAACCTAAGGTACACATCTTTTCAAGATCTTATTCTACATGAGTGTTGGTGCTTTGCACGAAGTGATTTCTGAAAAGTGGTTCCCTTTAAGATAATGACTTCATAAAATCATTGCTTCATGGTACTTGTCACAAATAACCTTATTTCAGATTGAAACTGGAATCTTATTTCTCATATTAGTAATTTCTTTATTGGAAGCACCATAACTATAGTTAAATACAGCGTGAGCTACTTTAGTACTGTTTGTTTGAAATTCCTGTTGTCTGTGTATTATGATTTATTGACTTGTTGATGCATGTGAATTGGGTGCATTTTGTTGCCACTGTATGTTAAACGGTGACCAATGTTTTTACAAAGGAATTGAACAAAAAAATATCTTTTAAGAAATTTGGAATGTGGTTTTGATCTTGAAATTTTATTTTCTTCCTAATCTCTAAGAGAGGGCTCTGGCTATTCTGTCACTAAAGGAAATAGAATAAATAAATGTAGATTTTTTACAGGGTTGTAGCAATGTCACTGAGACAGTTAAATGGAACTCTTTAGTACCTCCCTGAAATCCACACTGGAGATCCATTACAGATTATGAGAGAAGAATGATCCTATTTTGAGACAGTTTGATCTTTAATAGGATGTCAAAAATAACACTAGAGAGATTGGCATAAATCACAATGATGGGTCTTTACAGCAGAGATATCCAAGCCTTCTGTAGAATAACGCCTCATTTACTCCTTTTCGGTAGGAGGTGAATTTTGAAGGTAATGGAAGTTTATCTTTCACACAAAAATTTTGTGTAAGCCATTTTGAAGTAAATCTTCCTAATTTTAGAATTATATTTTCTTGCCATCTTAAAGAATGTATTAAATGTAATGTCATCTTTTTCTTAGTGGCCAAATACCATCTGCATGGACATTATTATTGTGCTGTAATGCAGTGCCTCAGGAAAACTTCCATTTTCCTCCCAACTTTTTACTGCTCTCGCTTTTGGCAGCTCCATTTTCTGTCTAATTTGCCATTTCTCAGCTGTGTAGACTGAGCAACTAGATAGCCAGTCTTACCAGGAATTTTTTGGGAAATATTAGGTTATGGAACCTGAGTGAGATGATGATGGTGATAATGATGATAATAATATTAGCTCCCTTTTATTAAGCACTTGCTGCTGTGTAAGTATTTTACATACTCTGTCCCATTTAATCACTTTAAATAACAACATTAAGTTGGTGCTATTATTATCCCTATTTTATACTGGGTAAATTTTATATGGAGAGTTAGTACTAGACCTATGAGGTCACTACTAATAAGTGGACTGGAATCCAACTTTGTCCAAGTTTAAAGCCTGTGCTCTTAGTTACTATGCAATAGGCATCAGTTGTATGGACTTTGTAATGTCTCTTCTCTGCTTAGGTTCCCCTTTACCTTCAGATTTGTGGAGTTGTTTTCTTACCGATAACCTAAGGGAATTGTGCTTATAATCTCAAGGTTCACTTAAGAAATTCTGTGCATACTGTATGCTAAGAACTGCTCAAGGAACTGAGCGAACAGCCAGAACATCCTCATTCTCATGAAGTTTATTCTGGGTTGGGGGGTGTCAGTGGGGCAAATATACGCTTAAATATCTTTTATTGCAGACAGTGATAAGTTCTAGAGATAAATGAAACAAGGTAAGGGGCATGGAGAGTACTGGTGGTCATATGTGAAGGTTAGAGTGGTCAGGGAAGACCCGAAAGAAGTGAGAACATTAACAATACATGTTAAGAAAATCTCAGACATGTGAGATATATTTCACTTTCGAATGTATTGTTAGATTTTTCATTTGTTTCGCATTAAACGAAAAATTCATACTCCCTGCATATTTACTGACAGCAGTAGAGGGAAATGGCCCAGAAGCCTGGGGAAGCTACCTGGGAATTCATAAAGTCTGTGGATAACCCATCCGCAAATTATTTAGGGTTTGTTCTGTGCTCATAATGAAATCTAACAGATCACTTGTTTTTACCAAAGCAATAAATGCTATTGGTATATGAGTTGGAACACTGAAATTGGTTTTTCTTCTTTAATTCAGAAATGGAGTACTACTTAAAGCAAGGACATACATAATTTTGAAGCTTCAGGACTTTTAGTGTCTACCAATCTTGTGTTGACAGCAGTATGAGGCACAGAGTGTTGTGTATTGGTTTTTATATTAAAATTTATGTTAATGGCATTGACAGGTTTATGAATGAAAGAAATTTGAACAATATTTTTATTGACACCCATTAAAAAGAGTAAGCACCTGAGAGATTGCATGATTTCCCCACAACTACAAGTCCAAGTCAAACTTTTTGTTTACAGGAATAGAATGTGAGAGTGGTGACTGAAGAGTTAAAGTCAAAGGAACTACTTTTGAGGGGAGATGGGGTGAACCTTCAAAAACTGTTTGATAAAGGAATTTTCTGTGAGAATTGTGAAATTCAGTAAAGATTTGGTATTTGCTAATATGAAAGCTATACATTTGTGTACTGCTTTACCATTATAAAATAGTTATGCAGATGCTAGATACACATGGAGTTCAAGAGAGTTAGTTGAAAAAAAAACTGGGGGTACTTTAATTAGAATTACAATTTTTCTCTCCTGCTTGTCAACCCCACCGTCACCATTCCTGCACAATAGTGGTTATTCTGCATCTCTTTACCTTTTGTCTCAAGTGCATTTGTTTTCTTCCTTATTTTTTCTTCTTTTCCCCAACCCCAGACTAATGGAAATGCAGTTTTTAGAATGTATATTATGTCCTGTGCTGCTATTTTTAAAGTATATGGGTCAAACATTTTCCCTCCCTTACCCCCAGTTGGGAGGAGAAAAAATCTAAATTAATTTTTAGTTCATTTTATGGTTAACAGTTTTAACTGTTCTTTCTTCCATACTAATTCATACCCCCATTTCATAAGAAGGAAAAGATCTGACTGTGCTTCAGATGTCAGTGCCACAAAGGACAGGTTTCATCCAGCTTGTTCAGTTTTCTATCTGTAATGCTTTGTACAGTGCCTGAAACATGGTCATACAGTAGATATTTGTTTAATGGGTCAATCCTTGCCACCCACGTCTCTGTGCACTTCTCTCTAGGAACTTGAATTCTGACTTGACTCCCGGCCCATTCTGTATCAGTACTAAACACTTCCCTGGGTCATGTTCTGTATCATTTTTGAACTTCCCACATTTTGCTTCAGGTAGATTGGTTCATGGTTCATCTTCTACTGGCAGTTCTCTGGTCCATTGTTTTGTAACAGATAGTCAAATGATTAATGGGAAATATGGTATGTATATATCTCCTGTTCTACTGTTTATCAAGGAAACAAACATTTTTTGGTTTGGCATGATTTATTTTTAGTGAACTTGTGTTGGGAGCCAGTGGCGACCACTTTACTTTCTGTTTAATCTGTTCTAATCTTTCCCCTGAGGATTAATATCAAGTATATTAGTCTACAATTCCTAGAACCTATCTGCACTCCTCTTTTTTCTGAGTAGGGCATTATTTACCCAACTCTGAGCTTGCTGGTGCTTTTCCTGATCTCATTATTTCACAGAGGACAGCTTTGTAATTGTATCTCAAATTCTCTCAGTATCACAAACCAAAGATTTTAAAACTTTTTGGCCTCAAGACTGCTTTAAGCTCTGAAAAAAAATATTAAGGTCCTCAAAGAGCTTGTTTATGAAGGTTAGAAACATATTTATTGCATTAGAAATTAAAACTGACAAGGGGCGCCTGGGTGGCACAGTGGTTGAGCGTCTGCCTTCGGCTCAGGGCGTGATCCCGGCGTTATGGGATCGAGCCCCACATCAGGCTCCTCCACTATGAGCCTGCTTCTTCCTCTCCCACTCCCCCTGCTTGTGTTCCCTCTCTCATTGGCTGTCTCTATCTCTGTTGAATAAATAAACAAAATCTTTAAAAAAAAAAAAAAGAAATTAAAATTGACAAATTACAAAAATATTTACAATTTATTTAAAAATAACAATAAACCAATTTCATGTTAACATAAATGATAACACATTTTATGAAGATTATTTTCTAAAAGTATAGTTTAGTGAGAAGAGTAGCATTGTTTTACATTTTTTACAGATCTCTTCAATGCCTGGCTTGCGAGAACACAGCTGGATTCTTGTATCTGTTTCTTCATTCAATCTGTTTGATATTTGTTTGTTTGAAGTATATGAAGAAAATTTTGCCTCACACAAATATGTAGTTGGAAAAAGGAAGAATATTTTAATAACCTTTTTATATGACTGTAGATTTATTCTTGGACACTACTAACACTGTACAAGGGATAATTTCTACATGGTTCATTGCACTGTAGAATTCAAAACCATATTAGTGAAATTTTGCACTTGGTTACATTAAAACCTGTTGATCTACCTTACACTTTGACTGAACATTTGTCACTGCATGATTTTATAACACCGTGCATTCAGCATTTGGAAATTATTGGTTCACCAAATTATGCAGATCTTGCCAATGTTAATACATTTCCCACATAAAATTTAAAAATCATGTATAATATGACCAGTAATATCATTTAAAAAAGCACCTTTTAAGTATTGGGAAGCTTTCAAATTCAGATGGCAGATACATGTTTCCCAAAATGGTGGTTTTCATGTGAAAGCTTAAGTTTTATCATTGGGAACACATACCATTAATTTTCCTTGAACTGACAGTTCATTTACATTCATGTTTGAGGAAATATCTGCCAAATATGCACATCTGAATAACCAAGTTTATCTCACAAAACAAATCTCATAATTGCTTTTCTCTAAAACAACCGTCATATTTTGGTGTCCCCAGAAGTACTTTGTGCACATTTGCCATTTCATACAGAATATTAAAAAGACACTCAACAGTCAATATTTAAAATAATTTTTATTGCTTTTTGAAGGACACTGAGTGAAGCTTTTCTTCTCCCTCTCCCCCAGCTGCAAGTGCATGGCATTGAAGAATGCAATGATTACTAGTGTCTTTATTCATTCTAATTTTGGTGCTTTTACCCATCATGGCTTTTGCACCATCAATGAACATGTCACCACTGTGGAAAAGGTAAATAAGGTTTTAGTATATTATGAAAATGGTTTTAACCTCACATGCTCCCTAGGAATCTGCAGACCACACTTTCGTACTTCGAGAACTGCCATCCTGAACTTTTCTAATTAGTTTAGGTTTAGCTGTAACAAAACCCCAAAATAACAGTAGCTGAAACAAGATGGACATTTATTTCTCTCTCATATAAAATTGTTGTGACATGTTGTCCAGGGCTAGTATAAGGGTTATGTTCCACAAAGTAGCAAAGCCCAGATTTCCATCCTTCTGCTTCATTCATGTAATTAGTTTTTGTTTTCAGTAGTCACTTCATGATCTCAAATGGCTGCTTCAGCTCCAGCTATCACATCTGCAGTCTATCCAGGAAGAAGGAACTAGGAAGGAAAGGGCTTGAACCAACTTTTAAATTGCCACATGACACATCTACTTATGTATCAGACCTCCATCATATGAACACTAAACTGAAAGAGATGCTTGTAAATCTCCCCATCTGTATGCCTGAATATACAGCCAAAAGTTGAAAGAAGGGAAGGACATTTTGGGGGAAGCCTAGCTGTGTATCACAGTCTACCATTTTAGCTACCACCTTTTTCTCTATATGGAAAACACCCATCCACAGGGGAGTGGGCTTGAGTTTCCATACAGTGACTGCATTCAACTCCAGGAATATACTATATGTATAAAGTTTTAAACTGGATCACTGGTATCAGATATCCTATAAATGAAGAAAGTATCTGCCCCTACACACCAAGGATGCAATACCCACTTCTCTTCAGAAAGGGAAAGAATAAACAATACAAGCATCAACATCACTAGTTGCTAGAAATTATTAAGTATACAAGCATCAACATCACTAGTTGCTAGAAATTATTAAGTCCACCACCACCATCTCTCAGCTCATCTATTTGAAGGTAGTGGAAACCTTCCTAGGCGGGACTCCAGAGAGGAGTGAACATTTTAGAAGTGAGTTGACTTCTAAAGCTGCTTTTAGCCTAGGGGCTTTTGTCCATTCTGGTTGCAGTCAGGAGGCTGATAATTTTGGTTTGTGTATTTTAAGTATTGCTTCTAGGGGACAGAAACCAAGAGAGCTTTTGGTAGAGATATACAGAAGCCTCAAGCATATGTAATTCCCTCTCAGAAAATTTGCAAAATTGTAGAGCTATTTAGGACAGAAGACAAAATTAAGCAGAGAGCCTTATGAAACAAAGATTAAATTCAGAACCTGCTAGAAGAAGGGGATATGGGGAACAGCCTGGGTTATCATTTGAAAATTCTGAAGGCCAGGGCAAAGGTAGAAGAAACCTTATACCAAGGTTTGCAACTCTGCCTTGATTTATCATGATTTCTAGCTGGATCAGGGTGAACACTGTATTGTCCAAGCAAAAGGAAGGATGAACCTCTCTGGAGGAAGATATCACCAGATGCCTGTAAAACTTTTATGTATAACACCTGAAAATTAATTGAAGATTCTGAGACATGCCAAAAGATAGGACCACATGACCAAAAACTAAGCAAAAAAGAGATACAAGAAACAGACCCACAGATAATCCAGATAATGGAGTTAGCTGATAAGAACTCTAAAATACGTTATTTTTCTTTCTTTTTTAAAAGTTAAAACAAAATATTTATTTATTTTAGAGAGAGAAAGAGCGCAGGGAAGGATAGAGGAAGAGGGAGAGAGAAACTTAAGCAGACTCCTCGCTGAGCTCAGAGCCTGATGTGAGGCATGATCTCAAGACACCGAAATCATGACCTGAGCTGAAACGAAGAGTCAGGTGCTTAACTGCACCACCTAGGCCCCTCTTTTTTTTTTTTTAACTTTAATTTCAGTATAGTTAACATGTGATGTTTATATTAGTTTCAGGTGTACACTATAGTGATAACTATGTTATTTTTGTTTGAGGAAAGTTACAGGGGGAAAAATGGTAGAGGCCTTCATCAGAAAGTTATTCTATGAAATTAATAAAAAATGGACATTCTATAACTGCATACAATATCTGGAATTAACAACACATTAGATATAACAGTGGATTTGCACACAAAAGACAGAATTAGTGACCTGCAAGATAGGTCGATAGGAAACAATACACACTGAAGCATAGGAAGAAGAAAGTGATGGAACAACCTTTGGAGGCATGTGGGCACAATGAAATGCCTCTAAAAATGTGTAGGTGGAATCTCACAAAGAGGGGAGGTAGAGAATGGGAGAAAGAAAGAAAATTATGAATATTTAAGAACATATTTTCTTTATATGGTTATCTCAATAGATGAAAAAATCAATTGACAAAATCTAGTAAAACACCCATACATGATATACAGATGGCATATTAGCACATGAAAAGATGCTCAATGTCATTAGTCATGAAAATACAAATTAAAACCACACTCACTAGAATGGCTAAAATTGAAAAAAATACTATATCAAGGGTTGATGAGGCTGCGGGACAGCTGGTACATAATAACACTGCTGGTAGGGATGTAAAATGGTACAACCACTTAGAAAGGAAATGTGTGGGTGATGGATGCATTCTTTATCTTGATTATGGTGAGGACACATTCCAAGACTCATCAAATTTATAAATATTTGCAATAAAGTTGTATTAAAAATAGCTGCCCAAAAAAAAGAAAAAAAAGGAAAAACATTAAAACTCGTTGTTATAAAGTTGTCTTTAACTGTCACCCCACATCTTCTGAGCAGGAAATAATTTCTAACTCTTCTTTGTTCCCAAATCACTTTTCATGTCCATTATAGTACTTATCAGATATCTCAGTTATCCATTATTCTAAAACTTAGGGGCTAAAACCAATAATTTACTATTTCTCACATTTCTGTGTGCTGTCTGGGCAATTTCTCTGCTGGTCTTGCCTAGGTTCAGTCATATGGCTGCAGTCAGCTGGTGAGTTGGCAGAACCTGGAGGGTTTAAGATGGTTTGGGCACAGACGGATGGAAGACTAGGATCTCTCTCACCACATGTTTTCTTATCAGTTCTTAGTCTAACCAAATCTTCCTTACATGACAGTTGGGTTCCAAGAGAGTAAGAGTAGAAACCATGAGGTCTCCTAATGCCTACACTCCAGACTTTATGCCATGCAACTACTGCCACCCTCCCTTGGTCAAGACAAGTTACAAAACCAGCCCAAATTCAAGGGAATTGAGAAGTTGACTCTATCCTTTAGTGTGGGAAATGGCCATGTCATACCTTAAAGGGGCATGGACACAGGAAGGCATTATTCATTAGAGACCATTATTGCAATGATCTAGTCTTCCAGATAATGCCTTATTAACGCAGGCATGTTTTTTGTACCTGTATCCTTTCTGTTACAAGTTCCTTGAAGGTAGGAATCAGATCTTATTTATCTTCGTGTTTTTCTTTGCAACTATCGCAGACCTTTGCGCACTGTGTAATAAGTTTTGATTTTTTTCCTGGATGCTAAGAGAAATAAAAAGTCAGTGGAAAAAAGCTTAAGTTGAAAAGGCATCATTGCAGCAGTAGGGTAGAAAAGATATATTGCAAAGCATTTAAAACCATATTCTCCAGAGCAGGCAAAAGCAAATAGCAACCATTGATGAGTCATCAGAATATCTTAATAATCATAGCATTTTTTTTTTGGCAAAGAAGGAAAGGTAATACAATCCCCAATTTTATAGATGAGAACAGTTGCAAAGCTCTTTAAGCAGCTAGACATTTATTTATTTTTTTTAAGAAAGATTTTATTTATTTACTTGAGAGGAAGAGGGAGCAAGACAGCACAAGCAGAGGGCAGAGGGAGAGGGAGAAGTAGACTCCCCGCTGAGCAGGGAGCTCGACACCTGGGACTCAATCCCAGGACCCTGGGATGATGACCCAAGCTGAAGGCAGACCCTTAACTGACTGAGCGACCCAGGTGCCCCTAGACCTTTACTTAAATACAACTCTTCTGATTCCATATTCTAGGCTCTTTTTCTTCAAATTTTATAGGATTGCATTGTTACAGGCAATTGGAGAGAAGGTGGATAACTTAGGGGCTTTAAATTTACAAAGTAAACGTTCTGTGATCGGTATCCTCCTTTTTGTATTTATTTTTCTCTGTGCAGAAAATGAAAGATTTAAAAAGAACAATGCTTAAGGTGCTTAAAATAAACTTTCCTCGTTTCCTTCAAGTCCTTTCTATTTCTAAGCAGTTGGATTTCGAGAGAAAAAGTGTTTTGTTGAGTGGTTCTGCCAAAAGCTTAGTCCAAATTCTTTAATCTTTCCTGGAAATTGTAGCCAGTGTTTTGTCTGTTTGCTATTAACACATTACCCTTTGCATGCCATCTGATATTTGGCATATTTTATAAACAGGCTGAACACTAAGCTGGATCCCAGCTACATTCAGGTTTTATAATTATATCTTCCTGCAATATTCTTCCCTCTCAGACGGCTAATAAATAGTTTCACTTACTAATTTAAGATTCAGCTTTTCTCTTTGTCTCTGCAAAATTTAGAAATTCAAAATGCAATACAGAAAAAAATATTTTCTACACTCACTCGCTTTAAGTATTGAAATCTCAGTCCATCAGACATACCTTTGATGAAGTTAAGCAACCAAAAGATAACCCAGATCAAACACATGGCTTTGAGGTTATTTGCAGCACTACTACCCTTAAAATAACTGCGCTGAAGTACAATGATTTAGAGCCTCCCAGTAGTTTTCTTGCATGTTCTTTAAAGCTGATGAGGTCCTACGAAATGCTTATAGTTTCACTGAAATAATGTTTAAATCTAAGTCCCGCGTCTTCTGTTCACTAGTTGTTTGATCCTGGTCATTTAGCTCATCCGCAAATTGAGTACTAGACACTATTATTATTCCTCACAGACTTATTTTAAGATGGAGTGAGACTTTGCATGAAAATGGTGTTGTCATTTGGATAGCTATTGTCTTAAGTTATACTAAACATCCATGGGGGGAAATGGGACTTCCATTTAGTGGAAAACTTGAGACACACCTCCTTTCTCTTGGGAAATAGGACTGACTGCAGTTCACTGGATTCTTCAAAATCGATTAAGAGGAGATATTTCATCTCATGGCATTTATTTCTTTATGAGCTATCTATTTTAATAGTTTTAGCCTTTCTCAATTACTAGCTTGACTCCTCCCCTCCCCTGGGCTGTGTGTATCTACCATATTTTACTCACGATGGTTGGATTGGGGGGAATTTGTCATTACTTACTGGGTTTCCTTTGGGATCTGCTTCTCTGCAGAGAAATGGATCACTTGGTAATTTTATTAAAAACATTTTGCTCCTGCCCAGAAAGACCCATGGTTTATAAAAGATGCTTGTGACTTGATAGCTGGTCTGCCTAATTCTGGGGTGAAGAACTAGCAAGCTCATTGTTGCTGCTGTATACCTCACCCATATTTCCACCCTACCCTTTATCCCCAGTAAGCCTGCTATTTTTATCTTCAACTCAAAAAGTTTTATCTAAACTCAAAAAGTTTAGAACTCATATTGGGGGAAAAAAGTATTTTTTTATTAATCTACTGAAAAGTAAGGGCTAACTTATCCCAGACTGATTCCTCACAGGCTGGCCTCTGAAAAACTCCATAGAAACCAGTTACAGCTGAAAGTTTAAGACAAGCAAATGAACTTATGGTAGAACCCAGCCTGATTCTTCAACTGATGAGTGCTGAAGTAATGACATAAGGACAGTGCCAAGGTTCTGCCACACCGTAGCTGGGACCACAGGTTTGGACTCTAGCTGTTGAGCTCACCATGTGAGGGGTCTGTATTCTCTCTGCCATGCAACTTAAAAGCCCCACAGCCTAAAGACTGAGGTTTCTCTTCCAGTGCCTGAAGTTTGGCCGTGCTGGGTACTTGAATTCTGTTCAAATGCAGTGGGAAGCAGGTTCACACACCTGCTATGGGTTTTGTCTGAATTTCCGCCACCTTGAGCATGGTCCAGAAAGCCTGGTGTGTGTGCGCGCCTCACTTGATCATCCATCTTTGGTTGCTGTCACCTCAAAACCTCAGCATTATCTGCCCAAATGGAGTGATCATAATATATCTAGAGCTCTTTAGTTGACAAAGAAATTTCATACAGATTATCTTATTTGGCTAAGACAACAACGTTGAACACACAGGTATTCCTTACCCCATTTCATAGGCAAGGAGTTGAATTCTGAGAACTTCAGGGTCATATACGGTTAATGACAGAGGTGGTTCTCTGTTGTCTAGATCCTTGGCCTCTAATTCCTATGCTTGTTGCTTTATAATCCTTTTGTAGGTGTTGGCATTTCCATAAACATCTATTGGGCCGTACAGCAATGCATGATTCCCTTGTTGCTATGGGAATAATTGAATGCCTTGTTTTCCAGAAGTCTTTTTCTTTACCTCAGATAGCAGTTCCAGTGAAGGATTTTGCTTCAAATAAAAATAGCCCATCTCTCTCAACTCTCAAGAGTTTATTTCTCAAAATTACACCAAAGCTGAAGAAAAAAGAATAGATATTGAAATTGGTAACATCCGGATGCTGCAGAAATGGTACGGCCAGTGAAAGATGAAAGAATACTAGGTTGGGATGGAGCTTGAGGAATGGAAATTTTGTAGTTAGACCCCAAAAGGAAGATTGGATGATAGAAGGGAAAGGTGGAAACGTCAGGAAAGAAGGAGGTGTTAGAAAAAAGAGAAGTATGCATGCACTCCCTTAATATTGTGGCTCTGCCCATTGGAAGATTCCAAGTAGAAATGAAATCTGGATGGCAGCTTCTGCTCCTCAGGCCCAGGGGAAGTTCTGGGTGTGCAGGGCGGTCAGGCCACTTTCAGCACTCCTGGTACTATGAGGGACCAAGTGGAATTATGACCATGGTGGTGCCTGACAGGTATCGAGTCTGATGCAGTTCACAAAGCATCTTGACGCAAAAGAATTAATTTTAGTTTCACGACCCACCCACTAGACCAGAAGCTGTCCTATTGTAATCTCAGATAAGGGAAGAAAATAATGACATCTAGGTCCACGCAGTAAAGAATTCTCCTCTTCCGAAAGTAATTTATGGGTGGCTCAATATAGTTTTGTTAGGGATGAGGGCATAGGTACACAATAGAAAATGTGAATGTGGCATCTTGAAAATTTTTACTATTTTAATAAAGACAGCACGTAGGACCTTCCAGAGCAAGATCATGGTTGCATTTTTCATGCTAATGTTGTTGAGCGTAACTTTGGGAGGAGAGGAAACTTCTAGATTGAATCAAATCGGAGGTAAATGGTGGTAGAGAATAGAGCTTAAAGAGTGAAAGCTGAGGGCCTTTTGGAGACACCAGGATAAGAGAGAGGACAGGTAAATGGATCCAGTGGATGGGGCTGCAGAGTCCGTACAAGGCAGATGTCCTAAATCTGGGAGTGTTGAAGAATGAAAAGAACATTCAGTTTGGAGCCCACAGACTTGAGTTTGAGTCTTGGCTCTATCGCTTAGGTAACTTTGAGCAAGTTACTTAGCTTCTCTGAGCTTTTGCTTTCTAATCTGTAATAGAAGAGGCAGAATAATGGCCATAATAATCCCTACCTCACAAGGTTGGTAATAGAATTAAAAGAACCGTAAGAAGGATTTAGCAATGTATATGTTCAAGAAATGTCTTAATTTAAAAAAAAGAAGTGAATCAAAGAAAGTTATCCTGAATAGCTCAAAAATTCTTTCCAGCCCTAAAATTCAGTGACTCTCCAAACCAGGAAAAACCAGCAATGGAGAGGACAATCAAGATGTGGTGACAGACTGAGCAAAGCGCCTAATGCCACATGCCTGGTGCCCTGAGTCAACCACTGTGCAAACTGAATGCACATCACATATTTGGACCTGAAACTAGAGTGGGGTGTGGGTGAATTCGGAGCCCAGGAAAGAAAGGATCCCCTTTTTCTGCAGACTAAGGAATGAAAGAATTTAGGTTTGGAGTGGATGTGGGATCAAACAAGGAGAGTGATCCAGTGGGTTGGGGCTAAATTAGGAGAGGGACTTAGAGCCCCAAAGGACAGTGAAGATGGAAGGCTATTGCAGTGAGGATCCCAAACACAGTAAGACATGGTATCTTTTCTCTTAAGGAGCTTACAGCCAAATGGCAGCACACAATGAGGCCAAGCTAGTTACAGCGGAGACTTTAAGACAAAGAAAGAAACTTATGGTAGAGCCGACTATATTTAGCATATCCTTGAAATTTGGGGTAGGATGCCAGTGTGCTTTAAAATTAGGAAAAGGAAAAAAAATCAAGTCAGAGTAGAGCCTAGAGATTTGTTTATGCTTTTTAATGCCAGAAACTTCAAATGGCTTTTCTTCTCTGCGGAAGGCAAGCATATCTGTAATGTTGCACAGTTGAGAAGAAGAGTTTCCACTATCCCTCGAAATCTCATTCCCTGCCTTGCAGCCACAGAAAGAATCACTGTGGCTCCTCACATGTGCCAGAGGCTCTCTCACATCTCTCTGCTTCGCCACGTTATTCGTTCTGCTTGTGCGTCCTGCCTGTGTCTACCCAGTAACCTCTATACTGCACGCATTTTGTCTAAAAATATGCAGGTGGAGCTTGCCCTTGGGAAGACCTTCTTGACACCTGTCCCTGTGTGTCCCCAAGCAGGCTGACCCCACATGCCCTGGGGCACCATTATACTTTGTTTTCACCTCTGTTTTTTTGGCTATACAATTCCTAGGATGGTTTGTTTGCTTGTTTTTTTGCTGCTTCTGGGCCATGGGTTTCTGCCTACTGAGACGGCACATGAATAATGTGTGGCATTTGTTGCATGATTGTAACATGGCCTACAATCAGTAGTTCCCAAAGTTTTGGTTGCATCAAGAGTGCTTGTTAAAAATGCGTATTTTGGGGGGTGCCTGGGTGGCTCAGTCGTTAAGCATCTGCCTTCGGCTCAGGGTGTGATGCCGGCGTTATGGGATCGAGCCCCACATCAGGCTCCTCCACTGGGAGCCTGCTGCTTCCTCTCCCACTCCCCCTGCTTGTGTTCCCTCTCTCGCTGGCTGTCTGTCAAATAAATAAATAAAATCTTTTAAAAAATTTTTTTAAAATGCGTATTTTCTACCCCCACCCAACCCCAGAGAGTCTCATTCATTTGGGGCTGGGGGATGTGCATTTTAACACCTAGGTCACCCTGATGCAGGTGTTCAGCTGAGTCCATTTCACAAAATACTAGCACGGTTTTCTCATGTCTCCTCTGGCCTCTTGCTCCTTAACTCTAGGCTGTTTCCCTCCAGGAAAGGAGAGCCAGGGACAGTAATTTGGTGAAACTCAAATGACACAGCTGGGTAAAATGTTCTGTCCTGAAAGTCAAAGGCACAGACTAATATAATAATTATTTGTTGATGATGTTTATCCCCATTTGCCCTGACTTCCTTTTCCACTGACAGTCCATGACTGGCCGTATTTAAAGCTATGCTGGTTGATTTTTTGTTTCTTTCAAGGCACTATGAATAGCTCCTCAAAGCTAGAAGAATTCATGCATTTGCAACTTGAATTGTGATGAGCTTATCTATCAACTGCATGATGCTTCCTCAGTCATTCTGTTCTGAGCAATAAATCGATAATCATTGAGAACTAGAGCCTTTCATCATACCTGTTCATATAGTTCAGTTCGAAGGCTCAGATTATCCCAATTGACACCAGCAACAACAGCTACCATTTATTTACCTTTCACTTTGTACCAGGTCTGTGCTCAGTGTTTTACATCCAATTTAATCCTTAATCCTCGTTAACACCTTTGAGTCCAGTTTCATAGATGAGGAAAGAAGGGACTCAGAGAAATTTAAAGAACTTGACCAAGGGGCAGAGCTAGGACGAAAACATATGTCTGTTTGACCACAGCACCTTGATTTCCAGATTACACTGCAGGCCACTTCTGTGGTCTATGGATGGTAGATGGGTCCTGGGGCACAGGCACAACTTAGGACCCAGGCTTCCGGACACCCAGTGTAATTCTCTTTTCATGATCTTACACATGGGAAAAAAGAGGAAAGTTGGAACTATTAGTAATTAATTCTGGTGAAATGGATAAAAGAGAATCACCTCTGACTTTCCTTTACTTGTTTAGCTAATCTGGGAAATTCTTGATTCTTCTAGAAATTGTGGTTTCTGGAACACACTTGCCGAAAGGCTAAATCATGATGTTTTATGTGGCCTTGGAACAGATTATCTGGGCACTGCCCCAGTTCCACCAACTTCTATTCCCCCAGTTTTGTAGAAAACACTAATAAAGTCACATATTTCTTGGTCCATTCTAAAGATTCTCAAAACCCCTAAAAGCCTTGTTAGACCCATTCAAACATTGCAGAGCCTTTTCATGAACTGGCAAAGGATAACAGCTAAGCCATGAGGGCACTATTTGAGGCTGAGAGCTGGCTGGTTTTATGAAAGCCGAGCAGCTTTTGTGAATATTATCCAGATGTAGAAAGTGGCATGAGCAGCACCATGAGCAGCTGGACCTGACTTGGTGTGGGCGAGAGACCTTACGATGTGGCACAGAAAACCCTAGGTTGGCAGCGGGCCCCTCAATTTATTCTCAGCTCTTCCTGTGGCTCTGAGATCTTGGAGGAAGCTCTCAACCTGTGTGAGCCTGGTTTTTATTTTAAATGATGCTGTTGGTGTAGATGAGAATCGATGAGAGCATCTGTGAGAGAACTTCCCACACCTCAGCTGTTAGGAGATTCACCTGTCATCTGTTTCTACTGGATAGTTTATGGTTTTTCTCAACAGACCTTCACAGCTGATTTGACTGAGAGCACTGCTCACAGCATGACTGCAGCTATGGAATTAAACTGCTGAATATTTATGATAATTGAGAGCCTCAAAGATGAGTCTGAACTTGGCGATGTTGCCCTTATCACTCGTGTTCTATTTAAGAGCTAACATAGTTGTCCCGGTTGGAGGTCACTGTTGCCTGAAGTGTGGGGTGTGTTCACTGTAATGTGCAGGGTGAATGGAGGGATTGCATAGAAAAAAAATTTTTAATGTATAATGAGGTATTTGTTTTACTGTGTGTTTTCAAAAAAGATTCATTTGAAAAAATGAGTCCATTAAAATATATAAAGCAAATAATAATACGGGTGGTAAAAGAATATGATAAAAGTCACGAAAATGGTACATGAATGACGACAGCTTAGGATCTATTCCTAGGATATAAATCCATAATTCTTTAAGCAAAATTCTTGGGTCCAGATGTGTTTCAGAATATCTCATGCATTCTTGTCACACAGGGGTAACTGGAATGGCACTTTCAAATACATTATTTCCACAGTAAAACATGAATATTCACCATAACTAGGTTAAATAAGGTCTATAAATAGCTCACATCAGTTGAGATCAAGTATTGCAGCCAAATGAGTTACAAAAGGTATCGTTTTTTCAGATGTTTTTGCATTTTGGAATTGTAGATAAGACATTTTTGACCTCTAGTAGAATAGGCCAAGAGGAAAAGAGATAAATCCAAGAATCTTAGACCTGAACATACTTTGTAGTTTATAAAACACTTTCCCTCTCATTATCTTATTTGTGAGGTATACACTCTTGTATTACAGATGAGGAATCTGAAGCTCAGAGAGGCTAAGTGACTTAGCCAAAATCACACAGCTCAACTGCTAACAGCTGGGCCAGGCCTAGAACAGAACTCAGGTCCTCTGTCTCCAGGTTCTTAGATCTTCCCATACCATAACCTACACATCATATAAAAAGTTCTGAAGAATCAAAATTGCAGAGGTTGACTTCTTGAACATGTTCCTTGGAACACAGAGATTCTTCCTTCCAGGGGCTCTCTTAACAGACTCGGTAAAGCATATTCCACAGGGAGGCTTCTGGAGGGAAAGGATGAGAGTGGAGGACATAACTTTGACCTTTTAATGTTTGAACTAAAGATATATCCAAGGTGGTTGGATCATTCTCTTCAGGCAGTGCATAAAACCTAGTCCCAAAATGCTTGTTATGGTCCAGGGGCATGTCAGAGGAAACATTGCCCACTATTTCCAGAAACTCTAATAGTAGTAAACGTTTATTGAACACCTGCTGTAGGCCAGGCACTCCTCCCCATAACAGTTTGGAATGTTACGACCATTCCCCTCCTCCAGATGAAGAAGTGGGGGTTCAGAGACATAGCCAGCATCCCAGAACTGGAAAATGACAAGTCAGGTCTGAGCCAGATGTGGTTCTGCTGGGGGCCACACTCTTCCCCGGTGCTCTAGCAATGACAGACCCCTGGATTTCTGATCTACCTGTGGGAGGGATGCCTTTTCCCTTGACCCCAGGCTGCTGACAGACAGACAGTCTAGATGGATTGGTTTGGGAGATGGAGACCCAAGCACGTCTTCCACGGTCATCATGAGGGTGACTTCAGATGAACTCAAGAGTGCTATATTTGCAAGATGCAGAAGCAAGACCCTCAAGGACCTTGGCCATGATTCTTCATGTGCTCCAAAGGAAAGAACCTTTCCCAGAGTCCTTTTATGACTGGACCCCGCATTTTGCATGCCTTGTGTCCCAGAAATCCAAGCGCAAGTTGATTCAGCCACCTGAGTTTGATGGTGCAGCCCCCAGCAGTAGGGGAATAGGAGGGAATTGGCTGTATTCAGGAAGCCACAGCAGGTGTGCATGATTGGAATGTGAAACAAGGGTGGAGTTTGGGGAAGGACAGGGAACAAGGGTTAAATCATATAGGGCCTTGTTGTTCTCATTAGAGATGGCTGGATTTTGTCCCACAGGCAATGGAGAATCACCCTGTGGTTTTTGACTAGACAAACAACGTGGTCATATTTTCATGTGTGATATCTTACTTGATTTGGAAATCAGGGACCACTTCCTGGAAGAGGTATCAGTTAACCTAGGACTGAAAGGATGGGTAGGATGTCAAGCAGCAGAGGTGTTCATGCAGGGCAGAAGCAGCTGTGACAACAAGGTATGTTCAGGGTTTACAATGATATGAATCGAAACAAACCATTTCCATGTATTGAGCATCTGTTGTGTGCACTGGCACATGTACATTTATTAACTCCCTTAATCGTGGCAGAAGCGCTGCAAGGAAAGTCTTAATTCCTAGGACATGGAGGTAGGATTCAGATGCATTTCCATCAAACCCTAAAGCCCATTGTCTGCCCATCCCATAGGCTATCTCTCCTCTGGAGAGATACAGGCTTGGCTCAGAGCACAGAGGGGGCTGGAAGAACAGTGGAGGCTCAGACAGAAATGAAAGTCGAAAACATATTTCAAAGAGCATTGACAGCTTAGTGACGGTTCCAAATTTGATCTCTCCATTACTGCACTCAAACTGTACCTGTTCCCTAATGGGGCAATGTTAATCAAAATGAGATTATTATGTGCAGGAGAGGAGTGTCCCAAGGAACCAGTTTTAATTCCAGGATTAATTCTCCTACCTTAGTCACTGTTCCTTTGTCTTTGTCTTTCTCTCTCTTCATTTTTATGAGTCCATATACTATAAGTGAAACCAGGAGTCATGAAAAAGAACCTCAGGAGCAGGCCTACATCTAGGACGGTTCAGAAAGCCATTTTGAGGACAAACAGAATTCCAGAGAATTGGCTAAGATTTGGTGAATGTAAGCTGGATTCTGGGGTTGGCCTGTGGGGCATAGAACCAACTACAAGACAGCCCCCTACTCCCACCCACCTCCCGAAATTCAAAGTATTTATAGTAGAAGTCAAGCAGACACCTCTGGAACAGTCAGACATACTTGCACCTTAACTATTAGATACTTAACTGTTACATACTGTTAACTGAGAGAGAGGAAGGCAGTGGGGGGAAAGGTGGGGCCATTATGGGTGGTAACCATCAGGGAAGGCTTCCTGCACTTGCAGGAGAGGCCCTGCATCTTGAAAGTGGTGCCTTCTTGGAGTTCAGGTGCTGGCTGCCCCTAACTAATGAGCCCCATTTGGAGGCATCATGGAGAGGGGCTCTTAAAGCAGACCCATTGATAGCGCCAGGTCGTCCATACACCAAGGGCACCAAGATTAACCCGAGGGGGGCAGTTACAGCTAATTATCCTATGGATCAGTATATTATTAGGAGCCAGACCTATCTCCCCAAACGCTCTGGGCTCATAGAACTGAAAGTGACCCAAAGGACCAGTCGTCACCTGAATGTGGTTTCCCTTGGCCCAGCCTCAGATCCGGTGTTTCCAGGATAAAAACAACCAAAGGGACTTTAAAAAAATAAATAGTATTGTCAAAATTGAAAGAGTATAACTTTTTCTGAAAAAGGACAATGACTCTGCATGTGTGTCATGCTAAAGTCCACGAAATGGCCACAGGGCCCTCAAGTATCAGTGCCCTCGACCCTCTTTTCTCCACATCAGGATTTCTCTGTTTTTGGGAGCAGGTGTGAGCCAGCGTGAGTCTTTCTACCACTGAGCCCCTGAGGTGCAGCTTCTTCTGGCCTGACGCCCAGACTCTCCCATTCTGTCTTCCAAAGGTTCTAGAATCCCACCCCTTAGACGTTACCTTTCCCCACTTCTGGCCCCACTGATCCTGAGAGATTTCTCTTCTCCTTGACGCTAAAGACAAGCAGATGGGCTTCTCTTGTTTGAAGGTTTTTTATTTTGTTGTGTTTTTTTCCTCAACTAATCACAGTGGGGACAGACACAGCAGACAGAGCCCAGTACAAAGTTTAGGAAATCTTACACTATTTGTGCTGCCACTGTCTTTCCCTACAGGTGCTTGGCAGATTGGCCAAACGAAAGTGGTTGTCAGACCTAGGTTCAAATCCTGGTCTAGCCACTTACCACCTGTCATCTTTAAGCAGATCAGCTACTTACCCCACCTGCCCCCTGGTGTTGTAGGGACCCGAGATCACACAGACACAAAACCATACCTAGTTCCCGGTATGCAATAGGTGCCCCACACAGAACTGTGTTTGCCAACATAGTCGCTGGGAAGGCCCTTGGACCCCAGCTCTCTATCTTCATTCCTAAAGGCGAGGGGCATCGCTTTCTCCATGAAGACCATGCTTCAAGCTTACAGGCTGCAGATGGAAAATGTAGAACCACGGGCATCAGTCAGTCTCTCCAGCTGCCCCATTTGTCTGTGGTAAGTGATTGCAGATTTGAGGATGCAGGATGGGGCTCCACATTGGACCCCAGACACGCATGGGTGAAATGTCCCCTGAGGGAATTTCCTTGTAATTCTCCTCATAGAGGTTTTCGTAGAGAGGAAACTGGCCAGAGCTTCACTGTCAGCTGGGAGAGTCAGTCACTGTCCCCATCTGGTTGGACACTGGTCAGGCCACAAAGGGCCGCCTTCCTCCCCAGCCCCCCGCACCCAAAGATCCCCATCCATGGCAGGCCTGCCACTCCCACAGTCTCCCTCAAGGCGTTCCCACATTTGGATCCCATTTGGGAGTCGGGATTGGGTTAGAATTTGGATCCCCACAGTCACTCAACAGAAGTTCTCTCGGGGGCATCCACATCTCCCCCTTCCCCTCTGATGGTGTGATTGGGTGTGCAGAGCTCTGATACACGCTTCGCTCCCCCGGGGAAAGGATCCGGTGCTTGCTGAGTGCTCCTCGTGCTGAGCACCGGTCACAGAATGTCATGCGTGGTCTCGTCCTCTCAGCAGTCCTTTAAAAGAAGGAAGGAGACCTGAAAGGGCCAGTGAGTTTGATGTTTCCCTGCAAACACAGGTGACAAGTTTCTGTTTGGGAGTTAAATCAGGAAAACCCAATCGTGGTGTAAACCAAGCAAGTATCCACTGATGAGAAACCCGGGAGTCTGGAACAGTAAGAAACTGTAATCAGGTGACCTGATCCTAAGGAGACCAAGCAGGAGTCTTCGGAACCCACTTAGCAGATACCTGTTCACTTGTAAGTTATGGTTTGGTGAAAAATTGTGGGAACCAAGGGGGAGAGTAAGGCTGAAGAATAGAACAAAGAAAATCCTCAAAGAGCCAGGAGTGGCTGTGCTTTTCAAACACTGTCCAGTGGAGAGTGTCTGCTGCCCCAAAAGCATCACCATTCCTGTTTCTGGGTAGACGTATTATCTCACAGATCAGTCTACACAACTCGACATCCCCACTGATCTAGCAAACCTCTGATTGCAGTTTTGATGTCCATGTATTTGGTGGATAGGGAAAGACGGTTGAGACGTGCTGATGTGGGTACCTGGGCTTGGTTGGCGGTGCATGCCATCTTAAACCAACAAGCAGACATTCTTACTTGTGTCTCAGTCTCCAAGTGGTGCATGCCCGGTAAGCCTGAGGTGTGTGCTTCCCTCTGAGACCTCACCTGCTCACAGCCCTGTCAATGCATTCTTACCAGCTCATCTGCACAGGCTCTAAGGAACAAGGCAACCATTAACCAATAAATAAGTGTGGATGTACTTAGAGGTTCCTAATGAAAATAGAAATTAGAGGAGAACAAAGTCATTATTTTTTTTTAAAGATTTTATTTATTTATTTGACAGAGTAAGAGAGCACAAGCAGGGGGAGCAGGAGAGGGAGAGGGAGAAGCAGGCTCTCCACTGAGCAAGAAGCCTAATGCAGAGCTCAATCCCAGGATCCCTGGATCATGACCTGAGCCTAAGGCAGACGCTTAACCGACTGAGCCACCCAGGCGCCCCAGAACAAAGTCATTATTAAGTGTAAACAATGAAAGTCTGAAGGTGATTGTAGGGTAATGCTCAAACATGTGGACTGAGGAGGAACATCAACCTCATGCAGCACCAAGTCTCTTCTCTTCCCAGAGATAACTGTGTATCAGGTCATTTTATCTCGTTGGGTAATTCCCATTGTCCAGAGAAGACACAGTGTGATCCAAGGAGCTGTGGTATTTATCTAATATTCACCAGAGCCTTTTTCTTGCCTTGGTGACTTTTCTTTTTGGAGGAGAATACTTCACTTAGAAATGTCAGCAAATTGATAATATTTATAAAGGGTATTTTAGTCACACAGCATGAGGCTGGAAGGGAGATGAATTTTATGAGACATAGTTTCTTCCAGGGCCACTTTGTACAGCTGTATAGGTTGTGCACTGCACAACTGTAGAATGTGCTATTAGCATTAGAGTCTATGCAACTGTCCCCTCTCCCCAGGTTGTTCAATGCAATATGTGGCATAGGGGGGCTCTGGCACATCTAGGGAGCTTAAAATATAGTTTGTATTTGGAGGTGACAGCTACATTGTGGAACTCCCCGCGAAAGTGCCTCAGATGTGAAACATTTTGCTCAGTGTAGGAACTGGGACTAGAAACTGTGAATTCCTTTTGTGAGTGCTTTAGTGCATATTCATGAGAGGAACATTCCAGTGATGTGCCTAAAACTGAATGTATGGAAGAATCCTAGCATGGGAAGAAGCTGAAATGTGAACAAGAAGTAACTGTCTGCTCCAGCCTCACCTTTGGGAGCCAGGGGGTCTCTTCAGGAAGAACGATAGACTGTAAGAAAAGTATGCTGTCAAGTGCTGTGGGTCTTCCCTCTTTGGCATTGTCAAGTGACAGCTTGAATATCATTGGCTGGAGACAATTTCCCAAAGCCACCATAAAAATGAGTACACAGGGTTTATTTTAACTTGTGATACAATGCAGAAGCATCTGCCTGTTGAGAAATACAAATGGTCTGTATCAGTCAGTTCCAGCTGCCATAACAAAGTACCACAGACTGCGGGGGAGAGGGGCTTAAGCAACAGGTATTAATTTTCTCACAGTTCTAGAGGCTGGAAGTCTGAGCTCAAGGTACCTACAGGGTTGATTTCTTCTGCAGCCTCTCTCCTTGGCTTGCCGACAGCCTTCTCACAGGGCCCCACGTGGCTTTTCCTCTGTGCACTTACATCCCTGGGGTCCTTCTGTGTACAAATTTCCTCTTCTTATACCGACACCAGTCGGAATTGGATGAGGGCCCACTCTAATAGCTTCATTTTAATTTAATCACCTCTTTCAAGACCCTATCTCCAAATATAGTCACATTTTGAAGTACTGGGGTTTAGCGTTTCAACATACACATTTTAGGGGGACACAGTTTCCCCCATAGAGCACCTGAACCATCGTGGGGAGGAGTGAATGTTTGCCAGAAGGTGGACTGCAGTATGCCAGACAGAAATCTAACCAGAGTCTCAGCAGTGGCTCACCAGGAAGTATAACACCTTGGCCTCCAGGCTGGGCCCTTGAATCTAAGTCAGACCCGTCTGGAGGAACGTGATGGGACAGAGTCTGAGGACTTTGCAAATACTGTAGCAAGGCATCTGCACCTTGTGACCATCAGACCAAGGCGAACAAATGGAAGAGGGCAGAGGGACAGACTGTATCACTGAACTAGAGAGTCCATGTTGAATTCACAGGGCCGCTGGCCCCAGAGGGCTGCCCATCCAAGACAACACCATCCGGCTACCCTGCCTACCCTGGCTAGTGTGGGAAGTTAAACTGAGGTGATATATATTTAACCAGTGATAGACAATTAAATGGTGTTTGTTGGATTAGTCCTCCTTTTTTGTGATCTGTGTAAAAGCAATAATATTAATAATTATTACACGAATTATTGAACGCTGGAACTATGCTAAGGGTTTATACACCACATATTACCTTGAATCTACACAACCCATTGAGGTGGGTTTTAATTGAGACCCAGGACCCACAGTCAAACCAAAAGTACATGTCAGCTCTGGGATTTAGCCTGTAGCTTGGCCCACTCCATAGCCACACATTTAACCACTGGGCTATGGGCTACTGTGGAAAGTTCTGGAAGGCAGGGCCTGGGCCTGTTTTGCCAGTAGCCAGGCAGGCCATCCTCATCTCTGGCTGTTCTCTTCCATGTCAGAAAAGGGACCTTGGTGGGGATGGGCGGTAAAGAAAGCTATAAGGCCTCCTGGACTCAGTAAGCAACGATTGCATTTGAAACAGTTTATCTCTTCTTGCAGACAGTGTCATGGTGACAGTGGCAGTAGGCAGGAGGAGCAATTGGTGTTCCTTCTCTGATTCTACATTCAATTTCCTTGGTTGGAGAAATTAGATTACTCAAGAGAAAAGGAACATTGGTAATAAAGCGCAAAGAGAGGATTACACTCAGATCTTTAAACTTCTCGACGCTAAGCAATTGATTTAAATCCTGCCTGTTTGACAGTGATAGATGGCTGAGGCCCTAAGAATTTTAGCTCCATTTCCAAGGGATAACTTTTCTTGTATCTAAACAAAACCCTGCAAATGATCACTAATTAACCTCTTTCTTTGGAGTCTCTGTCAAGAGGCCAATTTTGATGGGTTTCTAGCGCCCAAAAAGCATAGTATGGACATGGTTGTGGTGGCTTCCCATGAAAAAGGTGGTCAGTCTCTTTTTTTTTCATTTTATTTTTTAAATTTTATTATTTTTTTATTGAAGAATAATTGACATACAATATTATATTAGTTTCAGGTGTACAATGTAGTGATTCAATATTTATGTACATGATGAAATGGTCACCAGGATATCTAGTTACCATCTGTCACCATACAAAGTTGTTACAATATTGTTGACTGCATTCCTTATGGTATACATTACATCCCTGTGTCTTATTTGTAACTGGAAGATTGTACCTCTTAATTTTATCTATTTTATCCATCTCCCTACCTCTCTCTTCTCTGGCAACCATCAGTTTGTCCTCTTTATCAATGAGTTTGTTTCTGTTTTGTTTTGTTTATTCTTTTGGTTTTTTTTTCAGATTCCATTTATTAAGTGAAATCATACAGTATTTGTCTTCCTCTGTCTGACTTATTTCACTTGGCATAATAACCTCTAGGTCCATCTATTTTGTCATAAATGGCAAGATGTCATCCATTTTTATGCCTGGATAATATTCCATTGTAAGTTTATATATCACCTCTTCTTTATCCAACTATCTATCAGTGGACACAGGTTGCTTCCATATCTTGGCTATTATAAATAATGCTGCAATTAATATAGAGGTACACATATCTTTTCAAATTAGTGTTTTCATTTTCCTTGGGCAAGTATCTAGAGGTGGAAATACTAAATTGTGTGGTAGTTCTTTGAGAGGTCAAGGTATTGAGTTGCCTGGATGATTTGTGACTCACACATTTAGTAGTAAAAATAAGTTTAAACATTTTAAGAACTTTCCCTAACGTCCTGGAAAGAGTACAGATCTGTTAACTGGGAGACCTGGCTCCTAGGTCCACTCTTTAGTGACCTGTGTCCTCCCAGTATACACCAGGCACTCAACTGACATGTGTGACATGGGTGGATAAATTAAGGACCTCAGCCCTCACTGTGCATCAGAATTTCCCAAGAAACTTTAAAAACCACCACCTACCTGAGCCAAACCTCCAGAGCTTTCATTTCATTTGGCTTGAAGTGCAGCTTGGGCATTGGTGTTCAGACACGCACTAGGTCATTTTCATGTTCGGCCACAGGATTGAGAAACACTGGATGAGATTGTCACCTCCAGTTCTGGAATTCGACTTCCAGGGACTAAGTTCTCTTCAGTTCTAAAGCCTTACTTTTCTATGAAAATAGCAGAGAAGGAAGTAAGCATTTTATTGAGAATCTGATGACACACTTGTGATATCGTTTACTCCTCACCCAGTCTTGAGGATGTCGTAGTTATCACACCCATTTTCATAGTTGAAGTAATTGAGATCAGAAGGTTTTGACATTCATTCGGCAGTACTTACCAATCACCTACTGTGTGTGGTAGGTGCTTGGCACAAACCGTGAACAAAACAGAATTTCTCACAGAACTGTTCCCATGGAGATCACGTCCTAGTCTAGAAGATGGATAATTAGGGTTACCGTAACTCCCTGCTTTGTCTGGGATCATAACACCTGTTCATTATTTTTAGCTTGCCCTTAAACTCTCAAAATGTCCAAATTTGGTTGATAGATTATATTTTTTATCCTACAGATAATAAACAAAAAAAAAATGAACAAAATGGTTTTAGATGGCGATAAAGGCAATGAAGAAAACAACTACAGCATTGTCTTGTAAAAAAAAAAAAAATGCCGTGACTTACAGACATATATTTCTCAGGGTCTTAAGGCTCAAAATTCTGTGGTTGAGGTTTTCCAGAGAGTGGCTGCTTGGACTGGATGGTCAAGGAACACCTTCCTGAGGAGGTGACATTTGAGTTGAGATGTGAACAATAGAGACCTGGAAACAACAGGCAATGGGAACAGTAAGTGCAAAGGCCCTGAGGCAAGAATAAATCTGTTGTGTTCAAGGGACCAAGGATGGTCACCATGGTGAGGCCCATTGAGCTGGGAGATGGGAGGAGATGAGCTTATAGAAGTGGGCAGGGCAGGTCTTGAGGACTCTGTTGGCTGTGGGAGGACTTAGATTTTCGCCTAAGTGTGATGGGAAGACTTTAAAGGGGCTTAAGTTAGGGAGAGCCATGATCTAATTCAGTGGTCCTCAACCAGGGGTGATTTTGTCCATAGGAAACATTTGGCAATGTCTGGAGACATTTTTGGTTGTCACAATTGGGAGAGCAGGTGCAACTGGCATCCAGTGAGTAGAGACCAGAGATACAGCTAAGGGTTCTGCATTGCAAAAAGCAGCCCTCTCCTCACATATACACACAACAAATAGATATCTGGACTAAAATGTCAGTTGTGCTGAGGTCTTAAAAGATCATTCTGTGCTGTTGGTGTGACTATAAAATGCTGCAACCACTGTGGAAAACAGTATGGTAGTTCCTTAAAAAATTAAAAATAGAGTTACCATGTGATCAGGGTGCCTGGGTGGCTCAGTCAGTTAAGCATCCAACTCTTGATTTCAGCCCAGGTCATGGTCTTGGGGTTTTGGGATCCAGCCCTGCATCGGGCTCTGTACTCCATGAGGAGTCTGCCTGGGATTCTCTCTCTCTCTCTCTCTCTCTCTCCCTCTGTCCCTCACCCTGTTCATGCACATACATGTGTGCTCTCTCTCTCTCAGTAAATAAATAAAATCTTTTTAAAAAAATCACATGATCCAGCAATGCCACTTTTGAGTAAGTACCCAAAAGAATTGAAAGCAGGATCTTGAGTTATCTATATACCCTGTTCATAGTAGCATTATTCACAATAGCTAAGAGGTAGAAGAAATGCAAATTTCCATTGAAAGATGAAAGAATAAACAAAATGTGGTGTACGCATACAATGGAATGTTATTCAGCCTTAAAAGGGAAGAATACTCTGACACATGCTATGCATGGATGGACCTTGATTACATTATACTAAGTATAAGAGGCCAATCACAAAAAGACAAAGACTAAGGATACCGTTCACATGAGGCTTCTACAGTAGTCAAACACATAGAGAAAGAAAGCAAAATGGTGGTTGCCAGGGGTTAGGGGAGTGGCAAGTGGGGAATTGTTTCATAGATACAAGGTTATAGTTTTGCAAGATGAAAGTCTAGAGATCGGCTGCACAACAATGTAAGTATTCTTAACACAACTTAAAAATGGTTAAGATGGAAAATCTTATGCATGTTTTATTACAATTACATTTAAAAGATTATTTTAGCTGTTGAGTGGAGAATGAACCCGTTGGTAGGCGACTGTGGAAGCAGGGAGGCTGGTTAGTAGGTAATTGCGGTCAGCCAGACTAGAGGTGAGGGTGGCTTGTGTGTGGTGGGCAGAAGTGGAGAGGAGAGAAACAGATTTGGGACATTTTTTGGTGGTAGAGCCAAAGGGACTTGCTGATAGGTGACATATCCAAGGCCATTCTGCTGATAAGTGGCCAATCTGGGACTTGAACTCAGGGCTGACTCCAAGGCCCACACTCTTTCTCTCCGAACATCACACTTTCCAATGTCATCTGATGGACTAGAAATCTCCCTGGGATAGAGAGCCTTTCTCGCCATTTAGGTCTGTTCATACTATTGGGTAGGTGGCAGTCACTTCTAAGAAATGCCATGACATATATTTCTCAGAGCCTTACACTTTCAAACGCTGGTTTTATTTCTGATTATTGCACACTGTCTTTCTGCCAGCAGCTCACAGTTATGCTGCAACCCTGAGAGCTGTGCTTTGTCTGGCTTTAATTGTGATGGGCACTGCGGTAATTAGTCTCTGGTTTTATGTTCAGCCTGTGGATTGGGATCACAGACCTTATTCATGCTGGCAGACAAAACTCTTTGAATTCTGCAGAAATCTCTTCCAATACCTGGTGGGGGCAGGCAGCGGGGGATGACCTCCTAGAACCTTTTGTTTTTATATCTGTTCCTCCACGTTTGGGTTGCTAGGAAACCAGACAAACATCAGGGAAAGGGCTTTCTGAGTTCACCTGGGGCCCAGCTTGTGTTAATGGCCACAAACTGCAATCAAGCTTCAGTGGTTGCTAAGCTCTCTTGCAGAGGTTGAGAGTGCCCTAGTTGTAATGTGAGCTGGTTTATTCTCCTTTTCCTGGATTTTTCCTTACCTGGCCCAAGGAAAGGCCTCAGGGAACCAAGCTGCCCACAGTGGGAATGGGGGGAGGGTGTTAGTGAGGCCTAGGTCTTCCACCCTTAGCTGCCTGGAGGGTGTGATTAGATTTGGACCAAGCAGAAATCTGTGTCTGAAGAATACATCTGCTTGATAAACAATGGTGTTGGCAAGGCTGTATGTGGATGAGTAGGGAAACCTAACAACCTTTTAAAGAGTTCTTCCTAAGGACTCTTCCCTTTTCTTCATAGCTGAGGTTTAAGTAACTGACACGGTTGCCATAAAGCAGGTGTTCTCAAGCTGTGGTTCCCCGGACCAGTAGCATTGGCATCAGTATCCGTAGCATCAGCACCCCCTGGGAACTTGTTACAAATGCACATTCCTGAGCCCTATGCCAAACTTCTTGAGTCAGAAAGTCTGCAGATGGGGCCGCGCAATCTGTTTAACAAGCCCGCTGGTCAATCCTGATGTGTGCTCAGGTTTGGGAGTCCCTGAGAAACCCCAGTCTTTGCAGTCCAGAATTTGCAAGCTGAGTGCCCCTGGCAGGTTGCTTCTCTTCCGTGAGCCTCGGTCGGACATGCTGTGAAGTGGAGCGCACCAAGCATCGGCCTTGATCCTCTTCCAGGGAGCAGTGGCCTGTGATTGTTGGCCAGTAGCTGGAATTAAAGTGTGTTCAAATATCAGGGACTTCTGCTAAAGCCCAAAGATTACTGTGTTAGTGGGACTTTTCTTATCTCAGTATAAAATCTGAATCATAGAGCTTTTACTGTGATTCAGAATCTATGGTTCTCAGAAAGACGGAAGCTGGAGTCATGAGAATCTGTCCTTCCTGTTCCTGAACTCTGCTCGTGGGGACTTTCTGCACATAAAAGGGCACGAAGTCAGAGAGGCCCTCCCTGCCTTCCCCCCTTCAGGGTCCAGCGTCAGATGCCCCCAGCTCCCCTCGAGAATGACAAAAGCTCCTTAGAAGTCCAGGACGCAGGGCACATCTCCCAGCGGCGGCTTTCTCCTTCTCCACCACCCAGAGACCCTGCCCTCTGCCCTCTGCCCCTTGAGGCATTCTTTAAAGACCAGTTTGCAGCTGGGACAAGGTATATAAGCTTTTCTGTGCCCCACCCCAAATGCTCGGGTGCAGGTTATTGGAGAGAAGAGAAAAGAAAGAGAAGCTAGAGCTCATTCCTCCCTGGTCAGCAGACACTCTTCACTTCATGGCCTCCTCCCCCCTTAACTCGGGGATGGAACACTGAGATCTCAAAAATCATGATGCCGAGTGCTCACCATGCGCCTTATACACATCACCTTGTTTAATGATCACAGTGACCCCCAAGAAGGTTTAATCCCCATTTTACAGAGGAGGAAATGGAGGCACAGAAATAGTCATCATTCTGCTCCTGTCTTTGGTCCCATAACCAGAATTGTAACGGCGGTGGGACTCACATGCGGAGCGGGGGGGCATCTGCAGAGCCTGGGATGCTGCCCCCTGCCCTCCCCCCACCAGGTGATGGTGTGATGCTGGCCGCTGTTGAATCTTGATGGCCCAGTACCCTGCCACAACCCTGGGTGTCAGGGGGACAACTGATGCTGCGGGCGTCTCAGCCTGGGATGCACATGGCAGTTACCCGGGGAGCCTGAAAACATGCCTGTGCCTGGGTCCCTCCCTAGAGACTCTGACGTAATTGCACTGGGCTGTGGGTTGGGCACTGGGAGCTCCACAAGCGCTTGAGATGATGCCAGTAGCGGCCTAAGTGGGGGAGTTCTGATGTGGACTTGCGGGGTTCCGGAGGCAGATAGGCGCTTGGGCGTGGGCAATTCTGGCCTTGGTTTTTAGACCTTTAAGAATGCAGTCTTCTTTAAACAAACACACGCACACACAAATAAGCCTCATTGAGCCCCCCAAAGCTCTCCACTAACATGGAAGCAGTCATTTCTACAAGTGAGAGGGGAGAGAAAAATCTTTGCCGCATTCAAAAAATATTTCCAAACTTGGAGGATCACACTGTGACCAGTGTCTTACATGTGTCTGCCTTCTTGGGTATCAACAGTCTTATTTTCCCCCAGATACAGATACAAAACATTCATTTATTTACCTATTTTTCATTTTTTTTAAGTAGACTCCACGTCCAACATGGGGCTTGAACTCACCACCCCGAGATCAAGAGTCAGCCAGCTGCCCCGCAAGAATACATTCGGAATACATGTAGCCTGTTTTCTACACAGATTCTTCTGTATAAAGGTGAAAAATTACCCTGATTCAGGGGACAGCTGGGTGGCTCAGCAGTTAAGCATCTGCTCAGGTCATGATCTCAGGGTCCTGGGATTGAGCCCCGCATCAGGCTCTCTGCTCAGCAGGGAGTCTGCTTCTCCCTCTCCTTCTGTGATTTTTTTCTCTCTCTCAAATAAAAATCTTTTAAAAAATTACCCTGATTCAGTAATAAAATAGCATGATTTTATTCTTTTAAACAAGAACCCCCAAGTTTATAAATCTAGGTAATATTTCCTTCTCAAATAAACCTGGGAATGGAAGCCCCTGTTTCAGTGATGTATCAAGTGCTGGAGGCTCAGTGGGAAGTCTTCTTTCAGAATTGCCTCAGAACTATATTAATTAAAAAAAAAAAAAAAACCCTCCAAGGATTGTTTTCATCACTTCCTTGCTCTTTGGTCAAAGCATGGACTTACCCCATTTCTTTGATGTCTTTATTCCCCCAATTTGGCTGTGGATAACGTCTAGCAATTTCTTTCTTTCTTTCTTTCTTTTTTTTTTTTAAGATTTTGTTTATTTATTCGACAGAGATAGAGACAGCCAGCAAGAGAAGGAACACAAGCAGGGGGAATGGGAGAGGAAGAAGCAGGCTCATAGAGGAAGAGCCTGATGTGGGGCTCGATCCCATAACGCCGGGATCACGCCCTGAGCTGAAGGCAGACGCTTTAACCACTGTGCCACCCAGGCGCCCCACATCTAGCAATTTCTGATACTCAAATCTATAGTCAGTGAATGTTTTGTCAGCAGTGAGGACATGCAAGGATGTGGGCTAGGCATTGAAGGGACCATAGAATTTGTGATATGGCAAATAATTAAATGCTGTCTTTTTATGAGATCAGTTTTTGTTCTTAAGTGTGTTGTTTTTGTCTCTTTAACTAGGCCCTTTGTAGAGTAACTGCCCAAGGTGTCTTGTAAATATCTCTCAGTAGTACCTTTGCTTGCCACATTGTGAAGTTGATTTGCTGCTTGTTGGTTGATCAAATAGTGGTGATAGGTTTTCACCCCCAGGCAGATGATCTTGTTAAACAGAGAATCCTAGATAGAGAAAGATCTGTAGGTCCTGTTGTTCATTGAGGTGTCTCAAACACTTTTTTTGGAATGGTGATGACAGGTGGGGTGGGATACAGAAGTAAAATGGCTGCGAGCCACATTAGTGGGCAGGCAGTTGGCAAGAAAGAGGGGGCTGGTCTTCCAGATTGAGCCAGAGGTAAAGTTGCAATCAGTCAGCAACTGAGTATTGAGATACTTAATCTCCCATGTTCCACTTTGATTGTCTGTGAAATGGGGATGTGAGCATCTACCCTTCATGATTGTCTCCAGAAGTAATGTCTGTAAAGCACTTGGTACACAATAGATATTTTTAAGCATGTAGCTACCATAATTTAATGAAAACCTTGCCCAATTGACTCTTTCCTAGTACCTGTTAAATACATAGCAGTAAAATCAGGACCCGACAAGATTTTAGACTCACATCCATGCATTCAAAGAGCCAACAAATAAATGTTTACTGAGCTCTCATACTTTGTCTATTCTGGGTTCCTTTAGAGGTCCAAGTGCTAGGAGGGTTCACAGGGGGAGAGTCCCCATTGCAAAGACTCACATACCTGGATCTGGAGTTGATGAAGGCCAATGAGGGAGGGAGAGCATGGTTCTAGCAGGCATGTACCTAGAGAGGGGATAAGACCCTTTTTAGGTAAACCCATTGAAGGGCAGACCTTCTGGAGGTCTTTGAAAGACCTCCTCAGCCAGGCCACCCCCTGCCACTCACTCCACACCCCCAAGTGAAGGAGAAGGAGGCTTGAGGCTGCCATCTGTTGCTGGCAGGCAAACCTGACAGGTGGATGTGGGCCTTTTCTTTCCTAAACTTGAATTTGGAGTACATCAAATGGTTTGCCTTGGTAGGAGAGCTACAAGTGCAGGAGAAGGAAGTCCTGCTCCCTGCCAGCCTCTCCTTGAAACCATCAAGCTCTCTTTCTTCTGGATGATCCCTTCTGAGGTTCTGGACATGTCTCTCCTGACCCATATGATGAACTGTGTCCAAGAGCAATGATTAAGGAGAAAAATAAACATAAACCAACAAAAAGAAACAGCCCTGGATTTGATCAGATTTGAAGATGTCTCAATTGTGTCCCATCTGGTAGCATTTCCTTGATTTTCACAGGGAGAGTGGTCAGAGTTGGTGGTCTCACTTCACAGGTGCAGATACTGATTACATCCAGCAGTTGGGCACCGATGACCTAACTGGAGACAAGCTTCTGGAAATCAGGTGTCTCGGAGGAGGCTTTGGACTTCTGGGGGTGAGTCTGTAGCTCTCTCAGGGTCCCAAACTTCTCCTTTGGAAATGTGGCAATTGTGGTACTGTTTTCACTGTGGGTCACAATTCTCTGGTCACTATTTATAACCACTCGATGCAGAAATGTCTGGCTGTCTCAGCTATGCTTTGGGGAAAGAAGAAAAGAGTTGTTGGTCACCTTGGGCCTGAGTTTTAAGGCAAAGGGGGATAATATTAGGGTGGTCACAGGAAGCTGAATAGGAGAAAGGTGATCCCCAGGGGGCATCAAGGGAAGACATCCACCAGGAGAGAGCCCCACAGCCCCTCTTCTCAGCTGAGATTGTGTATGTTTGTGGGTGTGTTTGCAGGGCTTCTGTTGCTGTGCTGGGGTACTGTGCTGTCAGATGAAGGCCCCTCTGGTCCTCTGAAGGACCCACTGGCTTTGTGATATCTTGTTTCTCAGTATAGAGAAAGATTCCTAAACCAGGGAGGCAGAAGGCCTGGGTCTGAGTCCCTGATCTGCCCCAACCACCTGCCTAAAGTGGGAAAGGCACTACACCCTTCTGTGCTCCTATGTCCTCACTCTTAAATGGGCATCATAATCCCTGTCTTAAGTCCCAGTCATGAGAGCCTAATAAGACAATGGAGGTTGAGCAAACACTGCGCAAGTCAAGTCTTTCTCATTATACATCCTGGATTTCATTCTATGAACAGAATAGAAGCATGGCTCTTTTCACACCTCAGTGACAATGCCATAGTTGAAAATATTTGCTTCTAGAATTGAGGCTAGTGTATCTCAGCACCCATGGCTGGACTGGACTTTCACATGGGACTCTGGCCATATTTACTGCAGTATTATTCCTGCTCTCCCCTTGTCTCCCCTGTGCAAGCCCCACCCAAAGTGTCTGCCATTGGTTTTAACCTTTCAGAACAGCCACCCTGGGCTTCAAGATGACATCTTGGGTAGGTAGTCCTTCTCTCTCCCTGATAATTTTCCTGCTAAGTTCTTCTGGGATGGACACTCATCAACTCTCCCTTCCCATCCATCTTGCAAAAAAGGAAGTCTGAAGTTGGGGGCTTGTGATTTGCTCTGACACTGAACTGGTGTGTGTGACTAATCCCAGAAATGACAAGTGGTTTCCTTTCCCCTTTTCTTAAAATGACTAATTTGGACATAGAAGAGGAAAAAATGCAAGTCTGTAAGAGTGGAGGATCTTCTCCCTGGAGGGGCCAAGGGGAATGGAAGAGTTGCCACCATCTCCTGGGTTTGATGAGAACCTGGTGCTCTGTCATGCCCTGAGTATGCTCTGGGCTCCACTGACTGAATCTTCTCAGGGCAAGGGTTAGGAGAGAAGGGCCCAGAACTATCACTATATTTGTAGCTTGGTAACTGGAGGGGTGACGAATTTGAAACGATATTATCTTGTCTGTAAAATGGGGGCACTAAACTGGATGACTTCTGAGGTCCTTTTAGTTTGATTTAGTTTATTTACTTCAGCAGTTTGACTTTAAGAGGAGAATAACAAAATTTACCTTTTACTAAGGTAGTTCTGATCCACTTGGTCTTATGTTTTATATCCATAAGATAGACCTATGAATCTTGAAGAACTTTAAAACAGCATAGCTTTCTATATTACCTACATGTTAATGATAATCTAATACAGTCCCAGGTAAAGCCTGATGTCTCAACAATGAAAGCTACACCATATAGATGAGGTCCTACTTTTCTGTTTGCAGTAAGGTTGGAGGGGAAGAGAGATTCATATACATGAGAAAATAACATATGGAAAGTTAGTTAAACGCCAACTAAGAGGTAAAACTCAAGTGTTGTAGGAGCCCTAGAAGGCTGAAAAGCAGCATTTGACTTGTAAGAATGGAGAATGACTCAAGAGATGGGCTTTAGGTAATAAGAAGTATCTAAAATAGTGAAACTCACAGAAACAGAGTTTCCGTCCTTGCATAGCTGCATCTCAGGAAATGCTCTCTAATGGCCACATCCCACCCCCATGGGAAACCACTTCCCAGAGGTCCTGCCAGGAGTGTGGAATCTCCACTGCCTGGGCAGGAGCTCTGCTCCTCTGAAGAAGGAGAGTGAGGGGTAAGAACAGGAAGCACAGAGGGGTCCCAGCCTTCTCCCAGGCCCCCAAACTCCTGCCTCAGGTGCAGGCTGGTCTGGCAGATTCCCCTACTGAAAGCCAGGTGGGAAAAAATTAATGAAGGAACTCAAGTTCATTGTGGGTGGAGATAAGGGGACTTCTCAGGATTGCCTACTATTCCCCAAGTTCCCTCTTCTCTCTTCCTGTTCTCATTTGATTTTGTTCCTTACTACTGTTTCGGTGCCCCTTGCTTTCTACTGAATGCTCTTTGCCCAGCAGTTCTTCAGGATGGGGGTGAAAACCAGATTCCTCAGGCTCCCCCAAACCAAATTCCTGATCTCTCAGGCTCAGCCAATCTATGGCCAGAGCATCTATACGAGGCAGATTTTCCAAGGCAGCTCGGATTCCAAATAGACATTTTATTTGTCTCCATGTGTGCTTGTCACATGCCCTGATTTCAGTTTTATGAAAAAAGATCCTGGAATTATGGATGATGGGATTGCTAGTCCTGTAGATAGGTACTGATGGATGTATTTCTCAGGCAATATGTGCCTTTATTGGGGACCCCCAGAAGCAGATACGCTTGTGCAAAAGAGGGTAGCAATTTGAAGCATGACACTGGCTATTGCAGGAGGTAGATTCTGGTTTTTGGTGCCCCTCAAATCCACAATACTGATGCAACGTATTTCAGAAACAGGTAGGACTGCCTTTCTCTGTGTGGATCAGACCATTCTACCTTCAACCAGCCCCATCCTTTATGCTGCTGCTCACACCACCCTGAGGCTCTTTTCATCTTCTGCCTTCTGCTCTAGTTGTGTGTATATTTATCTTTTGATCTTCTCCACTAGATGTGAGCTCTTTGAGGGCTTGCTGAGGCTATAGTTCATTTTGTATATAATCATCCTTTGCTATTGATTTTTATGGAATTACAGACTCCTAGGTTGTAAAGGTTCATGAAGATAATCTGTTCTAATGATGCCATTAAACATTGTAGACCATGGCTGGATGATTTGGTTGGATGGATGAATGGATAGATGGAGGGATGGTTTGTTGGAAAGGTAGGTAGATGGATGAATGGATGGGTACGTGGGTTAGGTGATGGATGAGTAAGTAGATGGGTGAGGTGATGGGTTGGAAGATGAATGACTGGGTAGATAAGTATTATAGATGAGGACAGTGGGGCTCAGAAAGGCTGTGTGTTTGGCCCACAAATAGTTGTTGTGCAGTAGAGCCAGGACTCAAATAAGCAGATTCCTAAGATCATGTTCTTAGTGATTATTATTAGTGATTCTTTGAAATGGGGTTCTCTAGGTAGAAGAACTGTTCAACTGATAGCTAAAGTAATCCTTTTCTTTCAGCATTTATTTGGATAACCAGTCGCTACTCATGGTGAAAATTCTTCCCTATCTCTTCTCAACCCCCATCCCCTCTCCTGACCGAAGAGAGAAGTATCACAAGGGATTACAAGTTCTTTTTTCTCCTGGACCCAGTTATTCTAGGAACCAGCCATGAGCAGTGTCGGTGTAGGTGGTGAGAGTCTTTAACAGAGTCTGGTTCTAGGATGGTCAGGGATTCTGAGGGAGCCATCTAGATCAGAGGTTCTTATGCCATCCAGTCATCAGATTCCCCTGGAGATCCCTAAAGCTACACACAGACATTTCCAAGACGCAATCTCTAGATTTCTCTGAGATAAGCCTGAGAATATTTATTTTAAAAGTTCTCCAGATAATTTTAATCATCAGATGGGTTTTGGTTCTTTGGTCTAGATTATAATGCTATATGGATATGTGAACAGGATAATACTATTTGAGTCCATTAACCAATTAATTCATTTTGCAAACATTTATTATTCATATTCTCTATCAGCTGGGTTCCTGGAAGGGAACTAATGCCAAGTTCCCACTGGATATTTTAAGGAGCCTTTAATAAATGAGTTGGTTTTGAAATTTAGAATAGTGTTTAAGAAAATTGATGGAGGGATAGTGCAAGCGGCTTGGGCTGAGTACCCGTAGGGAGCTCTTACTGTTCCTAAGCCTGAAATGCAAGGCGAAGAAGCTGTTACTGGAACCCAAATAGAGAGAGAGATGTGGATAAGGTGCCCTGACAGGAGAAATGGCCCCTAATGGACACCATAAACCCCCAGCCACCCCACAAGGAGAGCATTAGGGAATAAACACCCTAATATCGCTATTGATCAAACTCAACCAGAAGTCAGATGCCAAGAGAGCACTTTGACTAAGAACATGAAGGTCAGTCTCTCGGGGCACAGAGCTGGGCGGAGCAGGGTGGAGCAGGGTGTAGGACTGATCAGGAGAGGCAAATGAATGGTCACCGGCACGCCTATAATGAACATGACACTCTGGAAGTTGTTAGGGCTCCAAAGAGCATTAAAATATAGTCTCAGCCCTTAGGAACCCAGAGATTTGCTGCATTATTGCCCAAAGTCACCCCCACCACTGTTTCTGGGATGCTCATCATTGGGAGTAGAGGTGGAAAGCATGTCCACTTCATGCTTCTCATCTGATGACTCAAGCTTGTGGTCAAGCAGCCTTATTTCCCTCGGTGAGACTTTTTCATTGGAAATGTGTGTGCCAACTCTTGGCTTTTTCAGATGCAGAATTAAAGTCTGTTACCTT
>NC_048226.1:88144479-88183285 GCF_002007445.2 Ailuropoda melanoleuca | reverse complement strand
AAAAAAAAAAAAAAACCCTCCAAGGATTGTTTTCATCACTTCCTTGCTCTTTGGTCAAAGCATGGACTTACCCCATTTCTTTGATGTCTTTATTCCCCCAATTTGGCTGTGGATAACGTCTAGCAATTTCTTTCTTTCTTTCTTTCTTTTTTTTTTTTAAGATTTTGTTTATTTATTCGACAGAGATAGAGACAGCCAGCAAGAGAAGGAACACAAGCAGGGGGAATGGGAGAGGAAGAAGCAGGCTCATAGAGGAAGAGCCTGATGTGGGGCTCGATCCCATAACGCCGGGATCACGCCCTGAGCTGAAGGCAGACGCTTTAACCACTGTGCCACCCAGGCGCCCCACATCTAGCAATTTCTGATACTCAAATCTATAGTCAGTGAATGTTTTGTCAGCAGTGAGGACATGCAAGGATGTGGGCTAGGCATTGAAGGGACCATAGAATTTGTGATATGGCAAATAATTAAATGCTGTCTTTTTATGAGATCAGTTTTTGTTCTTAAGTGTGTTGTTTTTGTCTCTTTAACTAGGCCCTTTGTAGAGTAACTGCCCAAGGTGTCTTGTAAATATCTCTCAGTAGTACCTTTGCTTGCCACATTGTGAAGTTGATTTGCTGCTTGTTGGTTGATCAAATAGTGGTGATAGGTTTTCACCCCCAGGCAGATGATCTTGTTAAACAGAGAATCCTAGATAGAGAAAGATCTGTAGGTCCTGTTGTTCATTGAGGTGTCTCAAACACTTTTTTTGGAATGGTGATGACAGGTGGGGTGGGATACAGAAGTAAAATGGCTGCGAGCCACATTAGTGGGCAGGCAGTTGGCAAGAAAGAGGGGGCTGGTCTTCCAGATTGAGCCAGAGGTAAAGTTGCAATCAGTCAGCAACTGAGTATTGAGATACTTAATCTCCCATGTTCCACTTTGATTGTCTGTGAAATGGGGATGTGAGCATCTACCCTTCATGATTGTCTCCAGAAGTAATGTCTGTAAAGCACTTGGTACACAATAGATATTTTTAAGCATGTAGCTACCATAATTTAATGAAAACCTTGCCCAATTGACTCTTTCCTAGTACCTGTTAAATACATAGCAGTAAAATCAGGACCCGACAAGATTTTAGACTCACATCCATGCATTCAAAGAGCCAACAAATAAATGTTTACTGAGCTCTCATACTTTGTCTATTCTGGGTTCCTTTAGAGGTCCAAGTGCTAGGAGGGTTCACAGGGGGAGAGTCCCCATTGCAAAGACTCACATACCTGGATCTGGAGTTGATGAAGGCCAATGAGGGAGGGAGAGCATGGTTCTAGCAGGCATGTACCTAGAGAGGGGATAAGACCCTTTTTAGGTAAACCCATTGAAGGGCAGACCTTCTGGAGGTCTTTGAAAGACCTCCTCAGCCAGGCCACCCCCTGCCACTCACTCCACACCCCCAAGTGAAGGAGAAGGAGGCTTGAGGCTGCCATCTGTTGCTGGCAGGCAAACCTGACAGGTGGATGTGGGCCTTTTCTTTCCTAAACTTGAATTTGGAGTACATCAAATGGTTTGCCTTGGTAGGAGAGCTACAAGTGCAGGAGAAGGAAGTCCTGCTCCCTGCCAGCCTCTCCTTGAAACCATCAAGCTCTCTTTCTTCTGGATGATCCCTTCTGAGGTTCTGGACATGTCTCTCCTGACCCATATGATGAACTGTGTCCAAGAGCAATGATTAAGGAGAAAAATAAACATAAACCAACAAAAAGAAACAGCCCTGGATTTGATCAGATTTGAAGATGTCTCAATTGTGTCCCATCTGGTAGCATTTCCTTGATTTTCACAGGGAGAGTGGTCAGAGTTGGTGGTCTCACTTCACAGGTGCAGATACTGATTACATCAGCAGTTGGGCACCGATGACCTAACTGGAGACAAGCTTCTGGAAATCAGGTGTCTCGGAGGAGGCTTTGGACTTCTGGGGGTGAGTCTGTAGCTCTCTCAGGGTCCCAAACTTCTCCTTTGGAAATGTGGCAATTGTGGTACTGTTTTCACTGTGGGTCACAATTCTCTGGTCACTATTTATAACCACTCGATGCAGAAATGTCTGGCTGTCTCAGCTATGCTTTGGGGAAAGAAGAAAAGAGTTGTTGGTCACCTTGGGCCTGAGTTTTAAGGCAAAGGGGGATAATATTAGGGTGGTCACAGGAAGCTGAATAGGAGAAAGGTGATCCCCAGGGGGCATCAAGGGAAGACATCCACCAGGAGAGAGCCCCACAGCCCCTCTTCTCAGCTGAGATTGTGTATGTTTGTGGGTGTGTTTGCAGGGCTTCTGTTGCTGTGCTGGGGTACTGTGCTGTCAGATGAAGGCCCCTCTGGTCCTCTGAAGGACCCACTGGCTTTGTGATATCTTGTTTCTCAGTATAGAGAAAGATTCCTAAACCAGGGAGGCAGAAGGCCTGGGTCTGAGTCCCTGATCTGCCCCAACCACCTGCCTAAAGTGGGAAAGGCACTACACCCTTCTGTGCTCCTATGTCCTCACTCTTAAATGGGCATCATAATCCCTGTCTTAAGTCCCAGTCATGAGAGCCTAATAAGACAATGGAGGTTGAGCAAACACTGCGCAAGTCAAGTCTTTCTCATTATACATCCTGGATTTCATTCTATGAACAGAATAGAAGCATGGCTCTTTTCACACCTCAGTGACAATGCCATAGTTGAAAATATTTGCTTCTAGAATTGAGGCTAGTGTATCTCAGCACCCATGGCTGGACTGGACTTTCACATGGGACTCTGGCCATATTTACTGCAGTATTATTCCTGCTCTCCCCTTGTCTCCCCTGTGCAAGCCCCACCCAAAGTGTCTGCCATTGGTTTTAACCTTTCAGAACAGCCACCCTGGGCTTCAAGATGACATCTTGGGTAGGTAGTCCTTCTCTCTCCCTGATAATTTTCCTGCTAAGTTCTTCTGGGATGGACACTCATCAACTCTCCCTTCCCATCCATCTTGCAAAAAAGGAAGTCTGAAGTTGGGGGCTTGTGATTTGCTCTGACACTGAACTGGTGTGTGTGACTAATCCCAGAAATGACAAGTGGTTTCCTTTCCCCTTTTCTTAAAATGACTAATTTGGACATAGAAGAGGAAAAAATGCAAGTCTGTAAGAGTGGAGGATCTTCTCCCTGGAGGGGCCAAGGGGAATGGAAGAGTTGCCACCATCTCCTGGGTTTGATGAGAACCTGGTGCTCTGTCATGCCCTGAGTATGCTCTGGGCTCCACTGACTGAATCTTCTCAGGGCAAGGGTTAGGAGAGAAGGGCCCAGAACTATCACTATATTTGTAGCTTGGTAACTGGAGGGGTGACGAATTTGAAACGATATTATCTTGTCTGTAAAATGGGGGCACTAAACTGGATGACTTCTGAGGTCCTTTTAGTTTGATTTAGTTTATTTACTTCAGCAGTTTGACTTTAAGAGGAGAATAACAAAATTTACCTTTTACTAAGGTAGTTCTGATCCACTTGGTCTTATGTTTTATATCCATAAGATAGACCTATGAATCTTGAAGAACTTTAAAACAGCATAGCTTTCTATATTACCTACATGTTAATGATAATCTAATACAGTCCCAGGTAAAGCCTGATGTCTCAACAATGAAAGCTACACCATATAGATGAGGTCCTACTTTTCTGTTTGCAGTAAGGTTGGAGGGGAAGAGAGATTCATATACATGAGAAAATAACATATGGAAAGTTAGTTAAACGCCAACTAAGAGGTAAAACTCAAGTGTTGTAGGAGCCCTAGAAGGCTGAAAAGCAGCATTTGACTTGTAAGAATGGAGAATGACTCAAGAGATGGGCTTTAGGTAATAAGAAGTATCTAAAATAGTGAAACTCACAGAAACAGAGTTTCCGTCCTTGCATAGCTGCATCTCAGGAAATGCTCTCTAATGGCCACATCCCACCCCCATGGGAAACCACTTCCCAGAGGTCCTGCCAGGAGTGTGGAATCTCCACTGCCTGGGCAGGAGCTCTGCTCCTCTGAAGAAGGAGAGTGAGGGGTAAGAACAGGAAGCACAGAGGGGTCCCAGCCTTCTCCCAGGCCCCCAAACTCCTGCCTCAGGTGCAGGCTGGTCTGGCAGATTCCCCTACTGAAAGCCAGGTGGGAAAAAATTAATGAAGGAACTCAAGTTCATTGTGGGTGGAGATAAGGGGACTTCTCAGGATTGCCTACTATTCCCCAAGTTCCCTCTTCTCTCTTCCTGTTCTCATTTGATTTTGTTCCTTACTACTGTTTCGGTGCCCCTTGCTTTCTACTGAATGCTCTTTGCCCAGCAGTTCTTCAGGATGGGGGTGAAAACCAGATTCCTCAGGCTCCCCCAAACCAAATTCCTGATCTCTCAGGCTCAGCCAATCTATGGCCAGAGCATCTATACGAGGCAGATTTTCCAAGGCAGCTCGGATTCCAAATAGACATTTTATTTGTCTCCATGTGTGCTTGTCACATGCCCTAATTTCAGTTTTATGAAAAAAGATCCTGGAATTATGGATGATGGGATTGCTAGTCCTGTAGATAGGTACTGATGGATGTATTTCTCAGGCAATATGTGCCTTTATTGGGGACCCCCAGAAGCAGATATGCTTGTGCAAAAGAGGGTAGCAATTTGAAGCATGACACTGGCTATTGCAGGAGGTAGATTCTGGTTTTTGGTGCCCCTCAAATCCACAATACTGATGCAACGTATTTCAGAAACAGGTAGGACTGCCTTTCTCTGTGTGGATCAGACCATTCTACCTTCAACCAGCCCCATCCTTTATGCTGCTGCTCACACCACCCTGAGGCTCTTTTCATCTTCTGCCTTCTGCTCTAGTTGTGTGTATATTTATCTTTTGATCTTCTCCACTAGATGTGAGCTCTTTGAGGGCTTGCTGAGGCTATAGTTCATTTTGTATATAATCATCCTTTGCTATTGATTTTTATGGAATTACAGACTCCTAGGTTGTAAAGGTTCATGAAGATAATCTGTTCTAATGATGCCATTAAACATTGTAGACCATGGCTGGATGATTTGGTTGGATGGATGAATGGATAGATGGAGGGATGGTTTGTTGGAAAGGTAGGTAGATGGATGAATGGATGGGTACGTGGGTTAGGTGATGGATGAGTAAGTAGATGGGTGAGGTGATGGGTTGGAAGATGAATGACTGGGTAGATAAGTATTATAGATGAGGACAGTGGGGCTCAGAAAGGCTGTGTCTTTGGCCCACAAATAGTTGTTGTGCAGTAGAGCCAGGACTCAAATAAGCAGATTCCTAAGATCATGTTCTTAGTGATTATTATTAGTGATTCTTTGAAATGGGGTTCTCTAGGTAGAAGAACTGTTCAACTGATAGCTAAAGTAATCCTTTTCTTTCAGCATTTATTTGGATAACCAGTCGCTACTCATGGTGAAAATTCTTCCCTATCTCTTCTCAACCCCCATCCCCTCTCCTGACCGAAGAGAGAAGTATCACAAGGGATTACAAGTTCTTTTTTCTCCTGGACCCAGTTATTCTAGGAACCAGCCATAAGCAGTGTCGGTGTAGGTGGTGAGAGTCTTTAACAGAGTCTGGTTCTAGGATGGTCAGGGATTCTGAGGGAGCCATCTAGATCAGAGGTTCTTATGCCATCCAGTCATCAGATTCCCCTGGAGATCCCTAAAGCTACACACAGACATTTCCAAGACGCAATCTCTAGATTTCTCTGAGATAAGCCTGAGAATATTTATTTTAAAAGGTCTCCAGATAGTTTTAATCATCAGATGGGTTTTGGTTCTTTGGTCTAGATTATAATGCTATATGGATATGTGAACAGGATAATACTATTTGAGTCCATTAACCAATTAATTCATTTTGCAAACATTTATTATTCATATTCTCTATCAGCTGGGTTCCTGGAAGGGAACTAATGCCAAGTTCCCACTGGATATTTTAAGGAGCCTTTAATAAATGAGTTGGTTTTGAAATTTAGAATAGTGTTTAAGAAAATTGATGGAGGGATAGTGCAAGCGGCTTGGGCTGAGTACCCGTAGGGAGCTCTTACTGTTCCTAAGCCTGAAATGCAAGGCGAAGAAGCTGTTACTGGAACCCAAATAGAGAGAGAGATGTGGATAAGGTGCCCTGACAGGAGAAATGGCCCCTAATGGACACCATAAACCCCCAGCCACCCCACAAGGAGAGCATTAGGGAATAAACACCCTAATATCGCTATTGATCAAACTCAACCAGAAGTCAGATGCCAAGAGAGCACTTTGACTAAGAACATGAAGGTCAGTCTCTCGGGGCACAGAGCTGGGCGGAGCAGGGTGGAGCAGGGTGTAGGACTGATCAGGAGAGGCAAATGAATGGTCACCGGCACGCCTATAATGAACATGACACTCTGGAAGTTGTTAGGGCTCCAAAGAGCATTAAAATATAGTCTCAGCCCTTAGGAACCCAGAGATTTGCTGCATTATTGCCCAAAGTCACCCCCACCACTGTTTCTGGGATGCTCATCATTGGGAGTAGAGGTGGAAAGCATGTCCACTTCATGCTTCTCATCTGATGACTCAAGCTTGTGGTCAAGCAGCCTTATTTCCCTCGGTGAGACTTTTTCATTGGAAATGTGTGTGCCAACTCTTGGCTTTTTCAGATGCAGAATTAAAGTCTGTTACCTTGTTCCAGCGGTCGATGTTCTGGTTTCAGTCAGCTGCCTCTGAGCGTTTACACTGAATCTTGTCCCAAGGACAGTGACCAACATCTAAGTTGAATCATTTCTTTCTGCATCAGGAAACAAAATGCCACGGAATATATCCATTTTGCCAACATAATTTCATTTTTCATACAGGAAAGTCTTGGAGATACTTTGGACCACTGAGTCAAATACGGAAGTAAATTGGAAACAGGGATGACTGAGGGAGAAAATCATTTCCATTGCTGTTCTCAAGTATACAGGAAAAATGTTATTGACTCTTCCAAGCACTGATAAGCCCAGGGATGTTTTCTTCGAAAGGATGACATTGGGTTAAGTAATTGTGGGGGCTAAGATCCTCCTCTACTGCTCACCCACAACATCTCTTTTAGCCTGACCTTGAAGAAGCCGACTTGTTTCGGTAAATTACTCTTCTTTCCATCCCCATACACCTGAGCACTTGTTGTAAGTCATGCTTTGCACCAAATGCTTGGCATGCATCTCAGCACCTGACATACTGTATAATTTATGTCGATATTTGTTCCCTTGCCTTGCCCACTAGAGGGACGGGGATTTTGTTAAAAATCTGTTCTGTTCACTGCTGAGACCCCAGAAGCGTGAACAGTGCTGGCACGTCCCAGGCACTCAGCAAACATTTATTGCACAGATATATGAGTTATCTCATTTTTTCTCACAAGGACCCTGGGAGGTGAATATTATGTCTTCTGCTACGGAGATGGAGAAACGAAGATGTGCATCTTAGGTACTTTCGAAGATATCTTAGTTTGGAGGGGTGCCATCTGAGACTCATGGGAAATGATGCATTTCACCAGGAAATTTGTGAAGAAAATAAAACTCATTTAGCTCTGTGTTTCTTCCGGCAGGCAATTATGTGAGGTCTTCATCATGGACTTGTTTCCCTCAACTCTATATGTAATCCTCCATTCATTGTGTTGAGGGAGGGATTACACCCCTAGCTCCGCTCCCGAGAGAGAGAGGTGGAAGGGAGTGACCGATCACAAAGCACACAGCGTGAGCCAGTTCTTCGTGTCAATGTTATCTCACTTCCCCCTCCCCAGCCTGGCATCAGCCCATCTCACAGGTGAAGACACTGAGGCTGAAAACAGTGACAGGATCTCCCCGGGGCCACATGACCAGGATGAAGCTGCCAGTCTTTGTTCTTCCCATCCATTTATGAGCCTACTCACCTGTTCAGCTCACAGACAGAAAGGTCTTTTCACCATTATATCTCCAGTGCTCAGCAGAGTGTCACGTATGTAGTAGGTGCCTAATAAACACCAACTGGGTAGATGGAATTTCCCCAAAGTAAGTTCAGGGGCACATCCTATGTCCAGAACACCCTCAGTTCCTTACTCATGCCTTTCAGCTGAGACCTCACTGTACAGTCTGAGCAGGCAGGAGTGAGAGGAGGGCTAGGCTCTGTTTGTTGACAACAAGACACAGATGGTGACTAATTTGGCAATTATTTATTTTGATCTTATCCAGCATTTTCATTTTTCGCTAGTTCTTTGATTAATTGGGTGGCTCCAGCAGCATGTGGGTCTATTTCATGCTTCATCGATGAATCCCACAAAGTCCCATTAAATCAATTAAGTGGGGGGGGGGCCGTGAGAGAAGCCAGGAAGGGAATCTGTGTGCCTTAGCTCCTCACACAAAGCTCCCCAGTCCTGGGGCTGCAAGGGGAGGGGCTTCCACCACAGTCTCCTGACCTGGATCCAGTGTGGATTCTGCCTCCAAAGTGAGCAGTGTCCAGGAGAGAGAGTTGGGACCTCTGCACACAAAGCCAAACACCAGGGATAAGGTGTGGGGCGCCCACAGGAAGTGCTGATAAAATGCTCTGGCAGTTCAGAGAAGGGAGAGAAGATAACTGCTGGGGGTGTGTGCTGATGGTGGGCAGAGGGTATCAGGGAAAGTTTTCTGGAAGAGACAGGGGTTGGCCTGGGTCTTAAAGGGTAATGGGATAGGCTGTGCAGAGAAGGTGGGAAAGGCATTCCAGGAAGCAGGCTCTCCTAAGCCCAGGCGGAGCTGGGGAAATGCAGAGTGGGTATGTTAACAGGAGCGCCTCCAGCTGAAGCGGAAGGGGCACAGAAGGGAGAAACTGAGGTGGGAAGCGAAGTCTGTGGACTAGATACCAGGAAGCCCAAATGCCGTGCCGGGAGGCACATAGGTGCAGTGGCACAAAGTCCTGGGTCTGAAAGTTGGCTTGCTAGCTGGGTGACCTTGGGTGACTGGCCAATGCATCCAATTTGCCTTCTCCTTGACCCTGTAATGAAGCTATGGCAAGAATTCAGATAATCCATGTAAAGCACTTCACACAGGCACATGGTAAGCATTCAATTAATGGCAACAGCTCTTTTGTTGTTAGTTCTGTTTTTAATTATTAGACGGTGAGATTCCATGAAAGCTTATACTGAAACATGTAAGAGAGACGGAAGGAATAGACTTCAGAAAAATCTGAGATCTTTTGACTTCTCTGATGAGCATCTTTTATTAACGAGTTGTTCGTGTGAACAGATACTTTATTTTTGGTACGTAAAGGGCATGACACTGTTTATCCTGAGTCATAGTAAACCATCATATAGAGAGTAGTATTGAATTTGACCTAAAAAAAATAGTTTAATAGGGAAGAACGGCTCAATTCAGAGCTCACTTCAAAGAAGATTTTCTTAGCTCTGCCTATGTGCTAAATACTAAATTAAGCAGTGACTGTACAAAGATCAGTGGTCCATAGTCCCAGCTGAGTAGGGAACATCGACATGAAAATAAATACAAAATGTGATAACTTTGGTCAAAGAAGTTTGTGCGAATTTCTAAATTTAGGAAAGTATTGAAATAGCTCTAGGTAATGTATCTCTTGCTACCTTGTGACAGCATACCTAGGTCTGTGTTGGGTTTTNTGTGTTGTTTTTTTTTTTTTTTTTTTTTTTTAAGAAATGAACATCCTTTTCATGACTAAGTTGGTAAATTCAAAGTGTTGGAACTTTGGTAATGAAAGCAATAGAACTGTTAACATTATAGAACAAGACACCCCAGAGTTTTATTTATTTTATGTTCTGAGCAACTACAGTTCCATTCTGGGAATTCTGATATACCTGAGATGCAGTGGGGTGTATAGGTTGACAAGCAATTGAATGGTCTACCTGTGTGCACCTAGACATAGTGATTCTCTTAGGAAGGAAGAGGGAGACATGCTCATTGTCTTGTTTGCTTCTTCTGAGCCTGGTGCCGTAGGCGCACAGCATTCCACGTATGCCAAGTCTTCCGACTCTCAGCAGTAACCCGATGGACTTAAATTTATTATCCCCATTTTGTAGGCAAGGTAACAGAACTAGAGAAGCCAAGCAGCTTTCCCAAGGTCACAGAGCTGGTCACTGGAAGAGCCTGAGTTGGGGCGCAGGTGGGTCAGACTCCAAAGTCCTTGGTGCATTTGCATGCCAGACTCTCTACGATCACACTTGTTAGGCTGACAAGGAACAATCTGTAATCAGCCTAATGCAGATGTATTGCATCCTCATAAAGAAACATTCCCTTTGCGATGAGTCACTGATCATCCACTGTACACGGGGCTGGAAGATGAGGTGGCAGTTGCTTCTCTCCTGCTGTGTGGGGTGGTGATGACTTTCTCAGAGAGCCTGTCTCCATCCCTGCACTGTTTCTGACTGCCTGCCACTCCAACCAGAGCCCTTCTCTGATGCTGGCTGCTTCTGGGGCAGCTTACCTCCAGCAGCACAGTGACTTGGGGGCTTCAGCTCCTCGCCCCTAGGCAGGTGAGCCCCCTCTGACCCTCTGACCCAGCACAGTGCAGATGCTGAGCCGCACCGAGCTGAGCAGTCTAACAGTGGTGTCCCCTAAAATCCACACAACTAAGGGTCAACTAGACACGGAGGTGCCAGGAAGAGCAATAAAGGTCATCGCATCACGCTGTGCATGTACATTGCGTCGTTCGGTTTATGATGAGCTTTCTCCTGCCATCACAGGGGTAGCCAGGGACTGTGTTATCCTCACACCAGCTCTACGAGGGAAGTGTTTTTATCATCCCTATTGTTCCTAAGAGGAAACTGAAACAGAGAAACTGCACAGTTTACTCAAGGTCACAAGGGTAAAAGGTGGCAAAGCTAGGATCTGAATGTCAGCACCCAGCTCCCGGGGCTAACACACTTAACTAGTAAGCCGCCGTTCCTCTGCTATGTCTGGTGGGCCCACGGGGACTCTTCCAGCTCCACTCCTCTGTGACTTTGTTGGTCTGTGAAGTGCTGTTGGGTTAGACTATTGTGTGGACTTGTCTATACAGGCTAGAAATGGACCAGATACTTACCAGAAGGGAAAGGGCCTGGTGAGAAGGGGCAGGATGAGGCGGGCTTAGCAGGGAGCGCTTTCCTCCCTGGCGGAGAAACCACCAGGGTGCAAGCCTGCAACACTTGGAATTTCCAGTTGTCAGACTGGTCCACGTGAACTCAAGGATATTCTTTTCACTCCAATGCAAAGGAGAAAATGTCTGACAGATGAAGCAGAGAAAACGACATTTCTCATAGACCCAGAGCCGGGTCCTTGAACTCTGTGCTCACAGGCCTCTGTTTCACTGTGGGGCTGTTATTTGTGTGGCCATCAAGAGGGTGAGAGAGAAAGCACAAGCCAGACTTCTTTTTCCGCCTGTGAGCTGGGATCCTTGCAATGAAATTTATTTCCCGTCTTCCCGAGCCATGAACTGAATGCCAGGCACATGTGCTGGTGGATATAAATAGTCTGGCAGGGGGGCCTCTGCTAAATTAGTACCTCCCAGCCCTTCCACAGAGGACGCTCCGAGCCAGACCTCTCTATCAGCTTTACACCAGCCTCTCTCAAGCACAGACCTTTCAAACATTCACAACTTTTCCTTATCGTATAATTCATGAACAGCTATATGCTGAATGTTCAGAACTGTTCAGTAAAAATACAAATTGTAAAACTCATCACCCACCCCAAAAAGCTTACCGGTTGATGAATATAAACAATCGGTAAATACTATACCCATGACCTTCTGCTCCTTGTCAAGGACAATGTCCTTATTTTAGCCTTCTTTCCATGGCGGGGTTTTTTTGTTTTGTTTTGTTTTTCTTTTTGATAATGCCAACTCCATGGCACTTTTCTCTTTTGGCCTTCATAAGATTGTATACTCTGGTTTTCCTCTTCGCTCTCGTTTCCTTCTATCGGCCTGCTCCCCTTGTGGCTCCCCAAAATAGGCTGCCAAGGGCCAGTCCTAATTTATCTTTTGATTTTCGTAATGAAGATTGCTAGTTTTGTGGAGTAGCCTGTTGCATTAACGGGCTCACTTAAACTATTACACAATTTGGGCAAAATATTTAAAATATATGTGAAAGCTGGGGGGAGGGGCAACCCAGGAAGTAGAGGGGCCAAGATCCTTGGGGGAAGGCAGCACATCAGATGGGCTCCCCATTCACTTCAGATTATTACCTGAGGCTACTTGTCATTCTCAGCCAGGGGGTAAATCCTGGTCAGAAAGCATCACCTCACTGTGTAGAGAGGACACAGCACTTGGGGCTGCCGGAGAGGAGGGAACCTCCGATAAACGATCCCCTGAATATGCAGGCAAACTCCTTTTTTTTTTAAAGATTTTATTTAGTCATTTGAGAGAGACAGCCAGCGAGAGAGGGGAACACAAGCAGGGGGAGTGGGAGAGGAAGAAGCAGGCTCCCAGAGGAAGAGCCCAACGTGGGGCTGGATCCCAGAACTCCAGGACCACGCCCTGAGCCGAAGGCAGAAGCTTAGTTTAACGCCTGAGCCACCCAGGCACCCCTGCAGGCAAACTCCTGAAGTCATCAGATAACTCCTAAATTGCACTAGCAGGAGTGAGATTTCAGGATGCCCGGAGCAGTGGAACAGCAGGGAAACTGAGGTACTGAGCAGAGGTTTTAGCAACTGAGCAGTATTGGGGAGATAGGCGATGGAGTTCAAGTCTTGCCAAAGCCAAGAGGCCTTGTAAAACGCCCTAGGATTTCAGTTAGGACTCCAGGAGACCGGAATCCTAGGGATAAGGGCTACACACTCAAACAATTCCCTTAGAGTCATGACTCTGCCTCGGAGTAAGGGAAAGATCACAACAAATCAGCAGAATAAAGCCTAAAGCCAAACCTGGACGGGCTCAAGATGAGTACTGGTCCTTTATCTGCTCATAGAAGAGAAAACCTTAACCCTACTTGGAGAAAGACAACGTTAACCAATTCAACTGTACCCAAAGAATTCATACATTGACAAGGATTGGAGCCCATCAATTTATAGAAACACTCAGAATATCGGACTTATAAAAACTCTGTTTCTTTTTTCTTTTCCTAAGTCTTGACAGAGCACATCCAATCTTATCATTGACCACGGCGTTTATGTAGTTCCCAAGTCCTCACCATTCCCGGAAATCCAGACCAGATTTTCTGGCTTCCCGATCCACGCGTGCACCTGTGTGTCCCTCTGAACTCTCAAATTCCATACACCCTACACGGAGGTGGTTATGGTCTCTCCCAGACTTGCTTGCCTTTTTTTTGGTTAAAGGCGCCGCTGTCCTCCCTCATTTTCAGTCCTAAAATTCTAATCACATCTGGCTTCTTCCTGTTCTTCAAAATCTCCTACAATTAATTTGTCTCCTCCATGTTAACCATGGCTACAGTCTTAGGTAGGTCTTTGTGCCTATTTCTCCGGCTAGCAATTGCCTCTTTTATTTATTTTTTTTTTCTTTTAATCTAAAAGAATTGAGATATAATCCACATACAGGATTTAAAATTCAGCGGTTTTTGGATAGATTTACAAAATTTCTTCCACTACTGTCTAATCCTAGATCTGGGCTCTGATGGGAGGGTCAGATTTGGGAAATGGGGTAAGATGGAAATAAGGCGGGGTAGGGAGAGTTAGGGCCCCTCCACCATCGGCTCTCCAAGCATTGGGGGCCAGGACAGAAGGACACAAGAGCCCTGGCATCCTTCGTAATGTTGAGCTTAGTTCTCTGAGGCACTTCTCTTTTTCTGTGAGAGCCTCATGGCACACTGTGAGGTAGACAAGTTAGGTATTATTCCATCCACTTGAGAGAAGAAGAAACGGGGGCCCGCTGAGAGGTGCCAGCCCTCATCCAAGGTTACATAACTGGTTCCTGCAGCTCCGGTCTGGACTCCAGCCCAACCCGTTTTTACTGGGCCACACTTTTTTTCCAGAGTGAGGAGATTACGTCGGATCCTAACTTAGGAGATACAGATACATAAATTAGAAAAGGATCTAGTTAGAAGTAAAAGCCTTTCTTTTAAAGTTTCCTCAGGCACAGAATAAACTCTGAACTTGAACTTGGCTTTTCGAGTTCTAGTTCTGCTGCTTACCAGTTGTATGATCTTGAGGCTATCCCTGAATGTTTATGAGTCTCCGTTTTCTCACCTGCACAACTGAAATGATAACAGTTATCTCACAGATTTGCCACGAGGGTCAGATCAGGGGCTGCGTTGTTAGTACTCCGAAAACTGGGAGGGTAAGGTGAAGATTAATGAAGGTTAAGGTTTTTCTTTGACTAGCGCTGGACTCCGGATGGGATTCCAGGGCTGTTCCCGTGCACGGGCTGTCTCAAGCTGATGAAACATTCATTCACTCACTCAGAAATAAATTTCCATTCTTCATAAGCCACATGGTCTGNCATAAGCCGCGAGGTCTCTGGTGTTCTGTGATCACAGCCTGAATGGAGTTAGACACAGGTTGATGTCACAGTGATGCAGGGGGGCACTCCTTTCAACAGAGGGGTCAGGGCAATGAAACTCACCAAGATCCTGATTTTTTTCTACATCTTTCTGCAGTTTCTCACCTAGACCAAGTCCTGCAAAGTTCTGCAGAACGAGCTCCTCAGCAAGCAAGTGTCTCACAGCGAATAGTTGGAATGATCATAAAGATGACGTGATCCTTTGTTTGGAGGTCTCTGTAGCAGGTGGGGGAGGTGGAAGAGGGGAGCTTGGGCAGTGAGGGGGTTCAGTCCATGAGAGAATGATCTCTTGCTCACTATGCACTCACGTCCTCTCCTTTTGCATCCAGAGCACACCAGAAGACAAGCTGGGCCTGGTCCCTGAATCATCACTTTAGGCATTTTTGAGTTTTGTGAGCCTCTCTTTACCAGGCTTCTGGACTGAAATCCAGGGCAGCCCTTCTGAGGATAGCAAACTTGGAGGGGGGCGGATGGGCCTTCAGAAGCCTCTTTTAATTTTGAGGTCACTTGATACATTAAAAATCCGTGACATAATGGAAGTACAGGGACCTTTCCCTTCTCACTGCTTTACCCAGGACACAGGTTTCTTTCTTGCAGCTCTCAGCTCCAGCCAATGAGACCTCGGGCTCACATGCCCTGCTGTCAGGATTGCCCACTGAGCAATCCAAGAAAAAACTGCAGCTCGGTCAGCACAGTCCAGAGGATGCCGGATGACGGCAGGATACAGGGCCTCACTTAGCATGTCTGTCCTCATGTTTGTCTGCAGTGGGACTTGGCACTTGGCTGGAGCTCAGATCCGAAGAGCTCTTTAGGTTTTTGTTGTATTTCAATCCAATCAGTCCGGTTTTTATCCCACTTCTCCCGGATGCCGGGCATGGTCCCAAGCACTAGGGAGGGAAATATAATTTAAAGCTATTTCTTTGCTTCTCACCTGGGTGAAGCCATTACCATCTGTCTGGTGTGGTATCACAACAGCTTCCTAAATGTGGGTTATACCACGTTCCTTTCCAACGCAGAATCTCCCAGTGGCTCCCCACTTCCCCCAGAGCAAAGCTCATGTCCCCTCATGGCCCCCTGATTACCTCTCAGTCCTCCTCCCCTTCTGCTCTCCCCCAGGTACACACTCACCTCAGGGCCTTTGCACTGAATTGCACTTCCAAGCCCATACTACGAGCTGTATTAGTCCACAGGTCGTTTCCTTACCTCTTTCATGTCTTCGTGAAAATGTCCCCCCACTGATGGATTTTCGGCTGTTTTGTGCACCGAAGTATCTTAATCACCCAGGAGAGTGCCCTTGGTACATATCTCTTCAATGAACAAGTGAATGAATGAAGAACTTTGCCATGTAGCGTGGGAAGAGAGGAGACATGGCAAGTATGAAATCTCTTCTTCCACCATGACCCTGTTCCCTTTATTTGCATCTCTTTCGGTGCTGACTCAAACCTACATTGTGTGGAAGGACAATGTCCGCCTGTGTCTCCTGGCACCCTGCATCGTGTCCTGTGTGAGGTCTGCCTCCAGCACTTCGCACTGAGTTCTGCATGCAGCAAGGGCTTGCTACATTATGGTCTGATTGAAGAAGGATCTGAGTCCTGCGGACGCAGGTTGTAACGGTTTGTGGAGGGGGTGGCGGTGATGGCTATGGGCTGTAATATCCAGGGAAACAGAACTGAACTTGGGAGCTGTGCACTGAATCCGGAAGTGGGGAACAGAGAGGGAACTCCAGGCAGGGACGGAAGGCAGGAGAGGCTTTGTGGCTAGAATGCATTAATTGCCTTGGGACTGAGGTTCCCTCCCAGGCGGGGCAAGAGTGGTGGTGTCTTTGCTACCTGTGGCATGGCTGTTGCCTATCTTGAGTGTCGGACCCCTCTTCCTTTGGCTCACACCCCTGCGCTGGGGCCTGCCTGCCCCTGGGGCCTTGTGTCATGAGCCAGGCAGGTGTTACATTCTTCCATCCAGCATGCCAGCAAACTGAAGGCTCCTTTGATGCCTAGAGACCCCCTCCCCAGGTAGCCAGATTTTCCTGACCATCTGTTCCATTTCTTCTCTGCTGAGGATCTGTGGGCCACTCCATCCTTTGCTCTGGGGTGGACGGGTGTTACCCCCTCTAGTCCTGGGCTCCTTCCTTACGAGTTTGTAGGTATCTGTTTCCTCCTTCAGTCTGTAAGTCCCTGGAGAGCAGGGTTAGGGTTGGATTTGTATCTTTTATTGTATCTGTACCTTTAATGTAACTCATAAATAAATTCACTTAGTAACAGTGTGTTGATTTGAGGGAATTGTTGAATTAATTCCTCATTGGATGCTGCTCTGGGAGGCAGAGAGGGGCCTAAAAAAGCGCTCCATTTGACTACGCAGAAACCGTGGGCTCTCCTCGGAAGTGGCGCACTTTCCAGGGAGAGGGCAACGATGTTCAGCATGTACTATGGACCAGGCCGTGTGCCAGGTGTTTCTCAGACCTCACTGTATTTATTCCTCAGAACAATCCTGTAAGGTAGGTCCATTAGAATTGCTATATTTATGCTCATGCCAAGTGCTCCCAACCCCTTAGATTAGATCGATTTAAGCTCTGTGAGCAGAGCCTTCACAGCCCTCTGGTCTCAGCTTAAGTGCCACCGCCTTGGAGAAGCCTCCCCTGACTCCCTTCTGTCCAGACACCTCCTTCCTGCCCTTGTCCCCCATCACAGTCCACAGCTATCTTTCCTTCGAGGACTTATTATTTTTTTATTATTTATTTATTTATCTGAGAGAGAGTGAGAGAGAGAGAGCATGAGTGGGGAGAGGCAGACGGAGAGAGAGAAGCAGGCTCCCAACTGAGTGCAGAGCCCGATGAGGGGCTCGATCCCAGGACCCGGGAATCATGACCCGAGCTGAAGGCAGATGCTCAACCGACTGAGCCACTCAGGGGCCCCCTGCAAGTATTTATTGTAAGCCATGATTATCTTATTGATTTTTTTCCCTAAGTTTTCCACCAGCCATCCCCCTGAATGGTAGCTCCACAAAGGCAGTGGGCCTGGCTGTGTGGTCCACCATTGAATGTCCAGTGCTTAGCAAAGTACCTGGTGTGCAGTCGGCACACATCACAGGTTTACTGAATGAGTAGCTCGGACGTCATCATTTTGCATCTTATTTCGTGCCTGTGAAATTGTAAGGGCTCAGTACATTTCAACGCTTCAGGAAGATGTTTTAGTATTTCCCTCCTTTTGTCTGATTCTTCTAAATTAAAAAAGAGATTTTCACAGTGGTTCTTTCCATAAAAGTTCCATGAAAATGATTATTTTTTTATTTAAAAAAAGAAACTTATGTAGCGTCTATGATATACCAGTCAACGTTCTGAGTGCCTTACAAATATTAACTAGTTTAATCTTCATAAGGACCCTCTGAGGTCAGTACTATTATTGTCTTCATTTGGCAGAAGAGCAAACTGAGGAGAGAGAAGTCAAGTAATTTTCCCAAGGTCACATAGCCAATAGATGGCAGGGCTAGAATTTAAAGCCAGACAGGCTGGCTCCCTAGTTCGTGCTCTTAACTGTTCCGCTATGTTTCTCTTTACTCCACTGAGAAGTGGATAGAGAAGGGATAACAGAGGATTGTCATTGATTGAACTCCGCTAGATTCCAGCTACTTTGCCAGATTATCCCAATTCAGCCTCCAGACTGGACATTATCTCAATTTTGGAGATTGAAAAATTGTGACTCAAAGAAGGTCGGTAACTTGCCTAAGGTTTTCTAGACAGTGGTGGAGCTGGGATTCAAACTCTGATCTATTTGATGGTGAGGTCCAAGTGTTTCCCCTTGGCCATGCTAATGGCAGCTAGTAAAAGCAGGCCCGGCATTGGTGCCCTGGCTCCCCTGCAGAAGCCTCCCATTCGTTACACGAGACCAAGATGCAGTCTCCATAATTTTGCTCTAATGGCAAAGCAGCTTTTCTCAGGGCGGCTGTGGTTCTTTGCATGTCTGCGACATTGATCCGGCTGTGGCTCATGATGGAAGCAGCCCTCAGTCAGATATCGGAACAGGCGGCTCAGCCTCTCTAAAATCCTTTCCTGATCGTAAGATGGGGACACTAATATGCGTGTTTCCTGCCTGAATGGGCTATTGCAAAGATCTAATGGCATTATGTTCATGAAAGGGATTTGAAGACTGTAAAAGTCCGTGAGAGAAACACGGAGCAGTGTGGTGCTTGAAAAACACACCCTGGGGAGCAAGGACAAAAACCTGGCAGAGCCCGATGCTGCGGCAATTTTGAGTGATTTCTCTGTAGGTATGTCCTTGACTTAACATCTGCTTCAAAGTCATGGAGTTCAGGTCCACTTCTTTCGCATTGGCCCTTCTATCTGGAGAGTCTTAGCAAAGCAGACATCACCATCCATCCACCCATCCATCCATCATCCATCCTTCATCCATCCATCCATCCATCCATCCATCCATGTATTCATTATAGACAAGCATCCCAGTTACTGGAGATAAGACACAATGACCAAAAGAATGGAACCCCTCATTCCTGATAGTGAGTTTCTATGTTTGTGTGCACACACATGTGCATGTGTACACATACACATAGTTGGTATACTACTAAGCACTTAAAAACACTATAGTAAGTATTTTCTACACTTTTTAAATTTTATCTTCACAGAAAACTGATAATGAAGGGGCTATCCTCCCATTTTACAGATGAGAAAACTGAGGCTCAGAAAAGTTAAGCCACTTGGCAAAAGCCCAATGATTAGAAAGTGTGGAGCCAGGATTCATCCTTATTTATGACTCCAAAGCCCAAATATCATCCTGGTGATTGTGCTAAACTATATGAATGTAATTTCTTCAAACTTTCCCCTGTTTTTCTCTTGGGTTTTATAGACTTTGCGTGTGTTTATCCACTCTAAAGCTATGGGCATCAGGCCGACTGAAAAAGAGATTACCTGGGTCTGGCTCAGGAATATATTTTAGGGGTTGGTATGTACTGAGCTGGAAATAACACTGGCTTATGATGGAACAAAGTCCATCTTAAGGCATGGATGAGTGATGTTTGGAAAGTAGCATTAGAAAGTGGCTGGCATGTTAATGATTTAAAAACCTAAGCTTTTAAGGCTGAGCTCACATATGCCTTCTTTTGCCTGACTGTACTGTCCCATGGTCTTATTAGTGATGGTCCTTTCAGAACAGCAGAGCCATATGGCTAATATGGAGNAGAGCCATAAGGGGAGCACCAGAGACATCAGACCTTAGGCCGTTGTGGGAGGTGGTGAAGAAAGCTATGTAAGACTTGCTTCTACTTCTGGTGCTAGGCTTGAAGTTTCTCTAGGTCAGCAAGGCCAGCAGTTGGAAAGAAAAGATGGATGTGAAGTGGAGAACAGTGAGAACAATTTGGGGTGCACAGAGACAAATCAGAACCCATAAAGACAAATTAAGCCCACAAGGACAGGTTGGAACCCACATCTTTCTCTTGCTGCCTCTAATTTTCATGATGGGGGTGGGGTGACCTCCAGAAGCTGGTGCTCTTTGTTACAGAGTTACACATGGTCCTGTTCCAGACTCAGAGGAGGAGATCCGGTGGAGCCTGAAGAGCTGCGAGCCGGCTGCATCCCCACCAACGAGAGCCAGCGTTCATTAGAGGCACCAGCGTGGGTGTTGGTCCACCAGACCTTCAGGGCATAATGGCTGCTTTCAAATATTGCAGATTCTTCCTGTGACCAGTGCTAACTCAGAACCATCCAGGGAAAGGAATTCTGGGAAACATAGTTCCAGTCAAGCCAAATTGGCACAATATTGAACCTCCACACATCCCGATCTCTTAGGAAAGTCCACACAGCTTAGCACTGAATGGGTTCCAATGACATGACACTGTCATGTCTTCTGACTTGATGGTAGCTCCTTCAGTAGAGAACGCTACCTTGTAGTTTTTGCTTCCCAGCAATGCCCAGTTCAGTGCTGGCCACAGAGACCTTCAATGAACAATAGATTGCAGTTGACCCCTCCCTGTCTGCCTCTTCTCTTTAACAAGCTTAGATTTTCATCGTGGGTACTCTCTTAGAAATCACTCCATCTATAATACTCTTGATAGTTGATTATCTTGTTTCTTTTCTAGCCCTCAGTGACAGGTGTTCTAATTCCTGGAGCCCATCCCCCAATAGCTATGGCTCCTAGCGTTGAGAGAAATAGAGCTTGAGGAGTTTAAATTTTATTGATCTCACAGCATCCACCAGGCTGTCGGACTCATGCATGACCCATTCCAAGCACGACTCAGAACAAGAAGCTCACGAATATTTTATGTTCCATTATTATTATAATGCCCTTAGTCTCCTCCAAATTTCATATTTTCCTTCTTTGAAAAACATTTTCGTATACATAACATAAAATTTACCATTTAAACTATCTTGAAGTGGGGGCGGCTGGGTGGCTCAGTCAGTTAAGCATCTGACTCCTGATTTTGGCTCAGGTCTTGATCTCCGCAGGGAGTCTGCTTGAGATTCTCTCTCTCCCTCTGCCCCTCCCCTTTGCATATGCATGCACACGCTCTCTCTCTCTCTGTCTCTAAAATAAATCAATCTTTTTTTTTAAACTCTCTTGAAGTGGCATTAAGTACATTCACTACTATCTATTCCCATAACTCTTTTCATCCCACACAACTGAAAGTGTGTGCCTATTAAACACTAACTTCCCGTGCTCTCCTCCCCCAGCTCCTGGCCCCCACCATGCTAGTGTCTGTCTCTGTGAGTTTGACTACTCTAATTACCTCGTTAAGTGGAATCATACAACATTTGTCCTTTTGTGACTGGCTTATTTCACTTAACGTAATGTCTTCAAGGTTCATCCGTGTTATAACATGTGCCAGAATTTCCTTCCTTTTTAAGATTAAATAATATTCTGTTGTATATATATCCACATTTTACTTACCCATTCATCCATCGATGTCTATCTCTTTGATAACCTATGTTACACAAAGAACCCAAAGAGAAATTTATAATATCTAGGAGTCCTGTTTTGCTTTGATATTCTTAAATTTGCATAGCAAATAAAATATATATTAGACTTTGATGATCCTTAGTTATCTAAATTTAACATCATGGAATGAGATTCCATCAGAGAGGGAGTCTCAGTGAGGTGGGATGACAAGCAAGAGGACGGAGCAGGGAAAGCCATTCAGCAAACATCTGGTCATTCATGGCTAAGCTGCCTTGAGGGGATCACGGCAAGTGAGGGAGGTCTATCTGAGTTCATACTAGTTCTGTTTAACTTAGATTATTTAAATCTATTAATATTTCACAAGAACAATTTTCACAACCACAAACAATATTTCTTTGGAAAGAATGCAACTTTGAAGTCAGACTCTTTCTCACTGTGTGGTTTGGGTAAAGTACCTTAATGATGGCGGGTCATAGTCATTAAGTGCTTACCGTATGCTAGGCACATTGCCCAATGTCTTACTTTTATTCTCTCATTTATGAAAAGTACCATTATTATCCCCATCTTATAGAAGGGATGACTGAGGCACAGAGAAGACTTGCCCAGGGTCACATGGCAAGTAAATAGCAGAGCTGGGAACCAAACCCAAGTAGTCTGACTGCAGCACCTGGGGCATAACCATTACTCTGTACTTGGCCTTGGCTTTCCCATATGCAAAATGGGACAGTAACAACTAACTTGTAGTTTTGTATGAGTTGAAGATAAAGAATGTTAAAAAATATTCAAGGTTCCCGGTATGTAGTAGATCCTTTATAGATGTTATTTTGCAAAAAAACATTGCTACTTCTCTCAAGGCTTTGGTGCCCTGTTTCTTTTGGTCACTTAGAGATTCGTTAAGAGAATCTATTGTCCCTGCATCCTTTAACCTGTCAAGTCATTTGGTATCTGTGGTCATTTTGCTGGTAAAGTGATTCTCAGTCACTCTGCCTGGTTCCTTCCTCTCCACCGTGTTTGTGAATGAGTGTGCAGGCATGGGGGGGTGCGGGGGGAGCGCAGTTAGGGTGTCTGTATTAGCTTTCTGAGCCTTGGAAAAGGAGGCAGAAAAGCACAGGGAAGAGGTATGATTTGTGTAAAGATGTGCACATTAATCAATGAACAGGAGAGGCAGGGAGTGTTGGGAACCTTTCCTGTCTGCCAGCTGTGGGGCGTGTCAAAGCCACTGCCCGTCCTTGAGTGCCCTGGCCTTCCTGTCTTGGTGGCCTTCCTGCTCCATGCAGGTGTGGCTCTCTGAGAAGGGCTCACTGTCATGGCGATCTCTGCCACAGGCAGCTGGCAGCCTCAACCAGATAGACAGGGGCCAAAGAATGGGGTACTTCCCCAGGTCCCTGGGCTGCGATCAGCATCTGTCTACCAAATAGGTCATCTGCTTCTCAGTCCAGGTACCTTTAAAATTATAAAATAGTTTGCGCATATAAAAACGAATGACAAGCGGGGCCCTCCCTGCCACCTGCTGTTATGGAGGCCGCCTCTGCCGCCCATGCTCTGCCACAGGTCCAACAGTTCACAGGTCTCATCTCGTCTTGGAGGGGCTTGTCGACCTGGGGAGTTGAGTTAACCTAGTTGTCTTGTGACTTTAGCTCTCCGACATGCTCCAAGAAAGTTATGATTGTTTAGATCATCTAGTTATTTCTTATTGTTAGGCTGAGAGAAAGATCCCCTTGTATCTTTCCACATACTAGATGAAAGGCAACCCCTCCTTGGCTGGGCAGTTCTCACTTGGATTCTCAGAAGCAGTCGTAGTCAAGCATCATCTGGGCTACAGTCATCTTGAGGCTTGACTTTGGATAAAGTCCAAAGCGGTGCACACACAGGACGATCAGCTGCTGCAGGTTGTTGGCTGTGAGCTTGGCTGGGGCAGTGGCTTGAGTTTAGGCATCTCGCAGCATGGTGTCTGAGCTCCAAGATGGAGCTTCTAAAGAGCAAACATCCCGAAGGAGCCAGGTGGAAGCTGCTAGGCTCCTTTAACCCACCTCTGACATCATGTGGCATTACTGATGCCACATTTATTGCGGGGCCAGCCCCCATTCACCAAGTGAGGGGGGCTACACAAGGACACAAATACTATGGTTCCCTGGGGCACCATTTTGGAGACAGGCTACCACAACTATTAATGACCCATATCTTTCCAATGCCTGTCCCTTTCTCTGCTCTTTTGCAATGACTCTCATCTGCGGGGTATCATGGTATAGTGAGTTATTTTATTTTCCTGAGCCTCAGATTCCATCATTTGTAAAGGGAATAATGCTCCCTGGCTATTGTTAGGAGGGAAAGTCACTCAAAAATTAGAGTTATTATAATTGACCCAGATATTTGCAATGGTAAATACAGGCTCTGTACAAGGCTTTTTACACATGGTATTTCACTTAATATCCAAAACGACCCCACAAGGGATGCACTAGTGTTATCCCCATGTGACAGATGAGAAATCTCAAGTTTAGAAAGCTTATATGATTTGTCTAATGTCACACAGTTAGGAAGTGGAAGACCTGTTCTTTTCATTACTATGTGTATTGTTTTTATTGTTTTTCGTACATAGTTTTTATTTCCTTCAAAATACTAGAAACTTTGAGCTAAAGGGTTTTATATTAATAATTTTTATATTCTTCCCAGTGCCCTGCTCAGAGTTAGGTACAGGGTAGGTGTGAAAACAATAATATTCGTTAAATAGAAAAGAAACTAATTGGCAGGGAGGATGGGGACATAGAAATTCTCAGCCAGCAGGTTGACTTGTTATACAGTTCTCTTTGAGAGAATGTTTTACGTCTTTTGTACCGATTTGGATTTGACTAAATCCTCAAGGTCACAGAGGATACCCCCTGATGGCCCCAGAGGAGGAGGGCTGAGATCAATTGTATTTACTATGGTGAAATCTCATCAATTTCACCCTGATACCAAACTCCAAAGAGTCTCTACCCTGACATTTATTTCAGAGATTCTTTGCAGGCTTCTAATATCCTCAAGTGCTCTGCAGCCGCATTGCCTGTCCTCATAGAACACATTTAGATTTACTAATACCCTAAAAACCTTGTGCCTTGATGCAAATCTCATCTCCGCGCCACTTCCCCAATTCTCCGAATCCCAGCTAATTCTTAAACAGCGGCTCATCAGGAAGACAGTGATAAAGTTTTCCGTGTGGTTAGAGAGCTAGGTATAAGGGAAAATAAGTATTTACCAGGTCACTCTGTCTCCAAAGCACCCTTTGAAATTCTGTTTTTATGACCTGCCATAATTAGGTTTTTTTTTTAATCAGTCATCTTGAAATGAAAAGAATAATGATTTCCTGCAGGATTATAAATAGTTATGGAGTGGCTGACCTAGACCAGAAATCACTGCTTTACTTGTCTAATGTTAGCTGTCAGGAGGAATTAACTGGGGAAAGAGATAAACAGCCCTGCAGAAAGGAGATGGTTTCCTGAGCACTCTGCCCAGAAAGGACTTGGAAGTGTCTAAGGCCCTAGACACTCTATGGGAACCCTGACATAGGTCACTTCCTTCATATTCTACCACCCAGGGTGACACAGGATCCTGTCCAGTGGGCTCAACTGGATACTCACATGTGATTAAAACCCTCCTGCCCACCCCTAGCCAGACCTCACGTCTTCGNTCTTTTGATTCAGAATCTAAGTGGAATGAAGGGTAACAGGAGTATCAGGGCTACTCATCTCTCTTTTGTGGCACGTGCTGTGAAGATAGGTTTAGATAAAGTCATCTAGGAAATCTGGTGTTAGGGAAGGGCCATGGATTCTCAGAACTAGAAGGTATCTTGGGATGGAGGTTCTCAAAATGTGGTCCATGGATCCGTGGGGAATCTGAAACCCTTTCTGGGAATACATGATGCCAAACCTGTTTTCACAATAGCACCAAGGTGTTATTTGCCCATCAGCTGTTTTTATTTATTATTTTCATGGTGTTGACACGTGCACTGATGAGGCAAAAGCAATGCGGGTGGAAATGGGGCACCTTGGTGCAAACCAGGGTCTTGGGCCCAAACTACTCTGGTGGTTGGGACATTCTTTACCTCATGCACTAGCTGCAGGGGAACCCCACCTGTTTCACTTAAGGATGTCCTTGATGAAGCAGTGAAAAGTATTAATGGTCTTAAATCTCGACTCTGAGTACATCTATTTTTAATATTACATGCAGTGAAATGGAAAGAAGAGAGGACATTAAACACCCCTGCTACATACCAAGGTGCATGGTTATCCAGGGGAAAGACAAGCAGGCTGTTGTTGGACTTAGGGGCAGGACTTGCCACTTTTTTCAAGGAACACCATTTTTGCTTAAAAAAAAAAAAACAATTGACTGTCAAACTACGGTTATTCAGCCTTGGGTATTTGGCAAATTGTTTCTCAAAAATGAATGAAGGGAATCTGGAACTTCAGAAAAACTTACTGGCAGAATTTGTGGCCGTGACAAAATTCACATTTTCAAGTGAGAATTAGAATTTTGAAACTCTTTTCTCTGGCACCATGAGCCAGATTAACATTGGGAACATTTGCAGAACTCAGTGAACCAGTATTTTCCAAGTGATCAATGCACGATGGCACAAAATCCATACACGGGTAAAACATTCATTTAAAGTGTGAGATAGCTCAATGGACTTTAGTTGAACAGGGTTCAAGAAGTTCATTGATATCTCAGGTTCCATATTGTCATTAAGCTTTAAGAAACTATCGCTAGCCAAGTTGGGTGCAGTATCAGAGGAAAATATCCATATTTATCTTCAAAGGCCATTAAATTCTGCCTCTCCTCTGCTCCGCCTTTTCAAACTGTATCTCAGTGAGGCAGAATTATTTTTCCAGGCTCCAGCCAAACCAGCATATCACACCAGACTGAATCCAGAAGCATATATGAGAATCCAGAGGTCTTTTTTAAGCCAGACATTAAAGGAATTTGCAAAAATACAAAACAATCCCAGTCTTTTCACTAAATTATTTGACTTTGGGAAATGTATATATATTTTTTTCATAAAAGTGTGACTTGTATTCATATGGAATGGGTTTATTATTATTCAAATGAATTTATAAGCATTTTGAATTTTTAAATTTTTAATCTCTAAGATGGCAAAGATCAGTAAGTATCATCCACGTAGTAAAAGGTCTTCAATAATTTTCAATAGTTAAAGGAGTCCTGAGACCAAAATTTTGAGAACCACTAGCCAAGAGAATGAAACCCTCCTTATGTGGGCCTGTTCAATGGTGTTACATTAAGGCATTGTAAAGACACACTGTATAGGCCTTTGCCATATTTTTCAAGTTTGAGATAATTTTTATTAACACTTATATTTTTATCTAACCTAAGGGCTAGAAATTCGTTTCGCATTGAGTGAATTCTTATGTTACTGAAATTGGATTTTCATAGGCTAAAGGCAATTTTAACTCATAATCTAAGAAATGGAGGTGTCACATCCTGAGAAGATCTCACTTTGCACATACACACGCTGATATTTAGAGTTCCACTGGGAAGTAGACATTGAATGGCTTATGTAAGTCATGAATTTTTTTTCTCTTAAATATACAAAGTCAATAATGTCAGGAAATTGCTTATATAAAAGCAGCAGCGTATCACCTATCCTTCGTAAGCAGCTGGGCCTGAGGTTAGATCCCAGCCCTCCAATTCCTTATTCAATTTTAGCAAAGTTAATGAACCTCTCTAATGTTCGGTTCCCCGAGACTAATAGTACTTACCTCTCAGGGTTGTTGTTGGGAGCAAAGTAAGAGTAAAACTTGTTATAGAACGCCTGGCCCAAGCTGAGCCCTTGAATGTTCTTGTATAATTATCATGATTTCAGGTACATGGCCTAACCCCTTGCATTACTTTCCTATTGCTGCTGGAACAAATTGCCTTGAAAGTAATGGCTTAAAACAACAGGAGTTTATTTTCTTATGGCTCTGGAAGTCAGAAGTCTGCAATGGGTCTTCCAGCACTAAAATCAAGATGTCGGCAGAACTGGTTCCTTCTGGAAGCTCCAGGGAAGTATCTGTGCCATGATTCCTCCAGCTTCTGGTGGCAGCTGGCGGTCCTTGGATTGAGGATGCACCTCTATGATCTCTGCTTCAGTCACCACGTTGACTTCTGTTCTGTAGTCAAACCTCTCTCTTGCCTCTCTCTTAGTAAGGACACTTACAATTACATTTAGGTCCACCTAGATAATCCAGGATAATTTCCCATCTCAAGATCCTTGATTTAATCACATCTGCAAAGTCCCTCTTACCAAATAAGGTGAAATTCCCAGGTTATGGGGATTAGGACATGGGTATATTGGGAGGGGGGAGGGCATTACTTAGCCCGTTTTACCCTCTCATTTTACAATGAGACCATTGAGTCCCATGAGAGGTGAGGATATGCAGAGGTCATGGGACTGGTCCAGGGTCAGGAAAGGTGAAGCTTTCTACCTCCTCTTCCTACCAACTCATGCTTTGGAAACTCTGCCTGAGACCTCGGACTTCATAGGTAGGGTCATTTCTCCCCTGCATCTCCCCCAGAGCTGCTGCTGTACATACAAATCCAAGGTATTGGTGACATCATATTCCACAAACCTATAGAATACAATAGGCATGGTGTCCCTTTGAAATGATGTCTCTCTTTCTTCAGTGATCAGGGATAGAGAGTAATACTTTATTTCAACAGTTCGGAGAGCATCAAAACCACTTAACATCAAAAGTGAAGATTAAACATAGTTTAGTTTATATCCAGGTATATAAGGTGAGACCAGATGACCCTAAGCTTGGCTGATCTGCAGCATCCCCACTGCTATGTATAATGTGAGTCAAAATTTATGTTCTTTCTCTCTTAAGAGTTCCCTTGTTTCAGCTACATACCTCTAGTCACTGTAACCTATTCTGTCTCATCCCACTATCCCACACACTCACCCCCAGATGATATATACCATGGTTCCAGGGACCTAGTAACCATGTTAGGATCTGGCATGGTCATGAATGGGTTCCTAGAGAGACAACAAAGGGGGTTTTGCAGCTGATAATCAAATGTTGTCAGGATATGAGACTCTTGAACAAGAAGAAAGCAAAGCCCTCCTTCCCATTCCCATTTCCTTAGGGCATGTCTTCTGTAGTGGATTTAGTTCGGTAGCCTCCAGTAAAGTATGTCCCAATCCCCAGAACTTGTGAATATTACCTGCATGGCAAAAGAGTGAGTATTACCTTATGTGGTAACAGATGAGATGAAGTTAAGGATCTGGAGTTGAGGAAAAGTATCTGGGATTATCTGGGTGTGTTCTAAATACCTTCACAAGTGTCCTTAGAAGAAAGTGGCAAAAGGAAATAAGGCAGAGAAGAGGATAGGGACACAAAGAGGAGGCAATGTGAAGACAGAGATTGGAAGGATGTGTCTAGAAGCCAGGAAACACCACGGAATGCCCACAGCCATGAGAAGCTAGAAAAGGCAAAGAAGAGATTCTTCCCTAGAGCCTTCAGAGGGAGCCTTCCCTATTGACACCTGGATTTCAGATTTCTGGTCTCTAGAATACTTTTTTGTAGTATTAAACCATCCAGTTTATGGTAATTTGTTCCAGCAGCCCTATGAAACTAATATACTTTTGATCATCCGGGAATAGGCATGCCAGCTGCTCGTTAATAATAAAAATAACAACCACAGTAGTAAGAGTATTTGGTGACTATCCACTCCATGCCAAGCACTGTACTAAGGGCCTTACTACATCATCGATCCATTGCACAACCTCATGAGACAGGTGTCACTGCCACCCACAATCTGCAGGTGAGGAAGATGAAACTTGGGGTTACAAAGCTAGTAAGAGGGGGAGCTGTGATTAGACCCAGGATCTGTTGGACCCTTTCTTGTTGGTGATCATCAGTACCTCCAGAATTACTCCAAGGACAGCCCATTTCACTGGGACCGAGAGTCAGGGGAAAGAGCAGAGCCGAGGGGCACCAGCACTGAGCGGAGAGAGGCCCAGCATTCCCAGGGGCACATTAGCAGCTGCCAGGGCGTGCTCAGGCCACCCTCATACCTGCCAGGGAGGGCAGGGCTTGGCAGGACTGTGTGGAGAAGGGGAGGGAGTGCTGGGGATCAGAGGTTCTCTTGGTCGCTGTTCAGAGCCAAAGACTGTTTTCATGATGGTTCTCACTTCCTGTACCTTCTGCCTAGACTAGCCAGGCAGCCAGGAAGCACATATTTCACACAGGGTGGGTGTTATTAGCCCGTGTTGGTCTGGGGAGCCCCCTGTCCTCTTGGGCAGTCTAAAGAGAGCCTGCCCAGATCCTGGAGAAGCCCCCTGTGAGGGTCTGCTTGGGGAGTCATTGCCATTCATGTCGCCTGAAGGCATTTTGAAGCGATTTCCAGTTCCGTCCCTGAGGCCCAGTTTCCCTTTGATCTTACACGTCTGGCTCTGGTCTAGAAACTCAGTTCAAGGGGTAATTTATGCAAGCTCGAAGAAGGGCAAAAGCCAACAGAGCTCTCTTCGACAGCAAGCTCAATTCAAAGTGCTCAGGGACAGCCTGAGCTGCATGAGCTCGATGAGGTTCCAGAGCTTGCGATCGTCACTCCAATTGTGCTGCGGCCAGATAGGGCGGGGCTCTGCTGGAGACTATGCATTTGCCTGTAATTACTTAGGATGAAGGATTGGTTGCATTGAGTGTAGCAGAAACCATCTGAGGACAGACTCCAGCAATTGTTATAACTAAAGGCAACTGAGAGAGCCTCAATCTTTTCCTCTAGTCCATGGCTAACAGTACTACAGGGAGCAAAATAAATAAAGTAAAGGGCCCTGCATTTACTGAGCACCTACTGTTTGCCAAATGTTTCACATAGGGTATTCAATCTTCAAAATGACTCTGAAAGTTATTTCTCACATGTTTTTTAGATGAAGGTGCCGAAGCTCATAGAATTTCTGTCACTTTATTTGCCAAATAGAACTCGTAAAATGACAACTGGAATTCCAACATGTGTCCACAGCCCAGGCTGTTTTCACCATACCATGCCAAATAAACAGAAGATCGAACCATAATGGGACACTTGTGTGTACACCAAAGATGGATCAGGGCACTGGAACATATCTGAATGAAACACATACATTTATAAAGTTGGATATATAAATTTAAAACATTATTTTTGTTATTTTTGGTAGGTCAGAGAGTCTGTGCTGAATCCTAAGCCAAAATGTCCCCAGCGTAACATTCTTCAACTGATGGAAGGGTTAACTGGCAGTGGCCATTGAAGAATAACAGGCATTTCTGCAGAATGCCATCTCCTTGCCTTGAGAAGGGGCCCTCTTCTTCAATCGAATAATATTTATGAGTTTGTGGAAGACCCCAACTCTCAGTGAGGGGTCGTGGAGAAGTAAATATCGATAAGGAACACAAAAGTATAACTCGGAATACTGAGTAATAATTGATTTGTTGTCCACCTGCCCAAAGACAAGGGTCTGGACCGAATGAGATCCTGAGACCATCTTCTGCCTGGACCTTTATAGATGGTCTCCACCACCTTCCTTCCAGTTGGCACTCTAATGCGGTGTGGTTCCAAATGTGGTGCATGGATCAAAGCTGGTCCACCACATGGTTTCTTACCAGGCCAGGAAGAAATCAGTACAGAAACTGAGAGTGTTTGGTAACATTTATTACAATTTGATGTTCATGCTATTTTTGCTGTATTTTACAAAAGTATTGAGTATGATAGACAGGAAATTTAAATATCTTGTCCTTCACCACAGTTAGAGAAGCTCACCAGAGCATGTAAATCTGGTCGCACGGAAAGCCCTTTGACCAAACAAAAATAACAAAGAAAATACGTTTTGGACGGGCATATATAATTGTTCGACTTTGTGTGCTTAAAATCGGATCTGTTCAAGCCTTCCCTGACTCATCCTTGTTGTTTCTGCCAGAGTCCCATTCCTCGCTGTTCAGTGATAGTGTTTATTTGTTTACTTCCCATGGTGTGGTGTAAATAGTGCCCTATATTTACATAGGATTCTATACTTATATTATATTTTCTATATTTTTCTCCGGAAAAAACATCCCAGATCTTTAGCAGGCATACCCTCTTCTCACCATCGTCTTCCATACTCTCTGCCTGGTCCAGGAAGCTTACGCTGCCTGAAATGTCTCTTTCTTGTCTTTGTCTGTGAGCTGTGTCTTCAGTCGTCAAGTCTCAGCTCAAACATCATTTCCTGGCTGAAGCCTCCTGCCAGCCCTCTGCCCTGCTTGAGTCACTTCCTTTTGCAAGCTCTTAGAGCACGCTGCACGGGCCTGGCTCATGGTGCCCAGTGACATGAATTACACATCTGTTCCCTGCTTCACATCCTGTCTCGCTCTGTGCACCTGGCCTGAGACCCCTCATGCTTCAAGAATTAGACCAAAGGTCAGGTCCCCCAGGAACACTTTCCACACCACAGATAGATTTAACAGATTCTTAGTATACATCATACACAGTTCATTCATTCTTCCAACCCAAATTTATTGAGGACCTAGTATGCGCAAGATGTGTTAGCTTCTGGAGAAAGGTCCATCACTGGAAAGAAAAAAGACCCCACATTCTAGAGGGAAGAGACATTGCTGTGTTCTAGGGATAGCCGAAGGCCTGTGAGTCTGGGACAGAGAGCGAGGAGGAGAGTGGAAAGAGATGAAGTCAGAGAGGGAGGCAGGGGCCAGACCTCTAGGGCTTTGTTGGCCATGGCTAGATTAGAGTTTGTGTTAAATGCAGTGGGAATCCCTTTCCATGCTACCCAGGGCAGGGACCATCCTTTGTTCTGTATTCCCATAATAACTTAAAGGGAAACTTTCACAATCTCCGGAGCCCTTGATGTCCTGCAAATGAAGGAGGATGCCCTCAAATTCCTTGCCGCAGGAACTCACTTGGGTAGCACCATACTTGACTTCCAAATGGAACAGAACCTCTACAGAAGGAAAAGTGAAGGCATCCATATCACAAATCTGAAGAGGACCTGGGAGAAGCTCCTATTGGCAGTTCACGCCATTGTTGCCTCTGAAAACCCAGCTGATGTCCACGTCCTATGATCCCGGAATCCTGGCCGGCGAGCTGGGCTGAAGTCTGCTGCTCCTACTGGAGCCACTCCTGTGGCTGGCCACTGGACTCCTGGAACCTCCGTTAACCAGATCCAGGCAGCCTTCTGGGAGCTGAGACTTCTGGTGGGTACTGATCCCAGGGCTGACCACCAGTCACAGAGAGTCTTACGTTAGCCCATCTACCGGCACTGTGTAGCACAGACTCTCCTCTGAGCTGTGTGGACATCGCCATCCTTTGCAACAACAAGCCAGCTCACTCGGTGGGTCTGAGGTGGTGGATGCTGGGCCCGGGAAGTTCTGCGCGTGCGTGGCACCATTTCCCATGGACATCCATGGGTGGTCGTGCCCGATCTCTACTTGTACAGAGATCCTAAAGAGACTGAAAAGGAAGAGCAGGCCGCTGCTCAAAAGGCTGTGACCCGGGTGGAATTTCAGGGTGAGTGGACTGCTCCTCAGCCTGACGTCCCGGACTGGTTGGTCTGAAGGCGACCAGATGCCTTTGGTGCCTAGTCAGCAGTTCCCTGCTGAAGACAGCACTGCTCAGCCGGCCCTGACGCCTGCTCTGCAGCTCCCACGGCTCAGGCCACTGAATGGGTAGGAACAACCCCTGAGTGGTCCTAAGCTGCTCTTCCAAAGGCAAACAAAATGGAAATACAGTTGATAAACAGTTTCTAAAAAAATTAAAAAATGAAAAAATTAAATGCAGCAGGAATCCACTAGAAGTTTTGAGCAAAGGAGTGATACAATCTGGTTTATCTCTTTCAAAGAACATTCTGGCTGGTGGGTCGGGGGCAATGCTGAAACACCACTTAGGAGGCAATGGCGGTGGTCCATCCAGGGGAGAGACGGTGGTGACTTGGACCGGCATGGGAGTGCTGGAAATGAGAACAACAGGAAGGATTCAGGTTATGTTCTGGAAGCTGGGCTAACTGCTGGAAAGGGTGTTGCTTTGGGGTTTCTTCTGCATGTAATACTACAAGGCTTAATTGTAGGGATTTTGGAGTTTTCTTCAGCTCTGAATCTGGGATTTACTGAATGCCTCAAACAGAAAATATCCTAGCTACAAAAATTTCCACTAGAGAAACAAGGCAAATTTGATAATGAGCCAGCCAGAGTGCAGGTGTTGGCATGGGAGTCTACAGGCATCTTCTGATCCAACACTGCCCTTATGTCAGAGAAAAAAAAAAACATTGGCAGAAAAGTATCCAAGTTTTAGCCCTGCACCTCACCCCAGAGACTGTCCTCTTGGCCGACAATGAATCAATAAGATGACTTGTTTGAGCCCATAATTCTATCCTAATATTACCCAAGGAAAGGTGTCCAAAAGACAAAGTGACAGGTCTCTGGGCAAGGAAGCGTGTGACGGCCAAGAATTCACTTTGCTGTTAGGTCCTTTGTTTTTCTCGGTATTTCAGAACTCCCTAGGAATCTGGGGAAATCAAGATTCCAATCAGCAGGAGTCCAGAGTCTACACAATGAACCTCAGGGACCAAATCAGTCGTGATTATGCTCATTAACACCGTGGATCCAGACACTGACAAGCGGGTGGATGGCAGGCAAATCTGGGTACTAATCACATTTCTCCTGTGCTTGAGCGTATGCCCAGGGAGCAATCTGATCACAGGCCTAGCAATGGTAATAGTTTCAAAATATATGGGCCATCCCAATGGATCAAACTTAACTTATAAAATTGGGGCAGAAAAAAAAAAAAGAGCCTGAGCTGATGATGTTTATAATGGACAGTATGACAAATGCCTATTTTTTCTATCTTAAAATGAGATTTATAAAAGGCTTCTTTCATCAAAATTCATCAGCATGGTATTCATTGCAGGGGACGTTTTTGGAATATTGATGCATGCTAGTTGGCAAGCATATATTTTACACCTGCTGGGAGCTAGGTCTGGCGCTGGGGAAGGGAATAGAAAGATGAATAAGGTGAGATAAGTGCCCTGGAAAAGGTCAGTTGTTTGATTGATGGACCATTGGGTGAGGCAGATCTGGAGAAAATGGATATAATATGGAGTGGGTGTGGTCAAACCTTGAATTATTGGTGTAAACAAAGGGATCTGGAAATGAAGAAGGAAGCCAGCTCTTTGTCTGATACATAGTGCAGTCTAAACAACATTAACTTGGGGGCCAAATGGACTATGTGAGGAATCCCACCTATCCCACCCACCCATGTTTTCACCTTGGGCAAGTTAGCTTAACCTCTCTAAAGCCTCAGTTTGTCCATCCCTAAAATGGGGGGAATAATTATCTCCAGAGTTTTAGTGAGAAATAGATGGAGTATATACAGTGTTTACTGACCTAGCACATCGTGGGTGCTTAGCAAATGGCAGAAGATGTTAATACAGTAATACAGTAGCTCCCCGTATTCACAGGGGTACATTCCAAGACCCCCCATGGATGCCTGAAACCACGGATTGTACTGAACCCTATATATACCCTGTTTTTTCTTATACATACATACCTGTGATAAAGTTCAATTTATACATTAGACACAGTAAGAGATTAACAACAATAAAACGGAATAATTATAACAATACCCTGTAATAAAAGTTACATGAATGTGGTCTCTCTCTGTCAAAATATCTCATTGTACTCACCTTTTTCCCGTGGCAATGTGAGATGATAAAATGCCTGTGTGATGAGGTGAGGTGAATGACGTAGGCATTGTGACATAGCATTAGGCCACCATTGACCTTCTGGCAACACGTCAGAAGGAGTGTCATCTGCTTCCAGACCATGGTTGACTGTGGGTAACTGTAAGTAAAACCACGGATAAGGAGGGCTACTGTATAGATTCTTAGTGAGTGTTTTGCTCTACTAGAATTTCTTTACTCTTTCCGATGAGAAGTCACTATATTTTGGTGTGTCTTAGACTCTTCAGGGAAAAAAAAAGAGGTTCAATGTGAGTATCTGTAAATATACTTGACACCTATACTAATAATACCCGTGCAATGTGACGGGTGGTGGCTCGTTAGCTAAGCTACTGGGACTGGGAGCAAATCACTAGATTCTAGATAAATAGGAGATAGAAGGAGCATAGATTAGGTATCAGGGCTTGATACCCTAGGAGAATTAGGGTAGGTCTGTCTTGTAGGGGCTGCAGGGGACCTTAGGGACCATCTAACTCAGCCTCTGAATAGTAGAGTACAGGAGACTGACACCAAAGGGATTGAGTAACTGTTCTGAGACCCCTGGAGGCAGAGCCTTCCATTGTTCTTCGCTTTCCCTTTTCTTGTCTCCCGGAGGCTCTGAAGGCAGATGGCAGTGAATGATTCGGAAACACTGAGCTTAGGAAGTCAGAGAAAAATTTCTGAGCTCAATTCCTCTCCTTAACTGTGGGAAACCACTACTCTTCCACCTGAGAAGGTTTCTGTAGCTCTGAGACCCCAGTTTGGACCTGAGGCAGAAAGAAGGAAGGGTGGGTAGCACTCCTTGGCTCGATGTGTGAGCTTTTACAACGGATTCTAACTGCTTGGTTAGTTGGTTGACTGAACTGTGTCACAAAGGTGGCCCCTAGGAAGTAAGGTTCAGATGCCAGAAATCTCTTGGTATAATTCAGAGAAAGAAATTAGAATTGTAGACATAGACAATTGTTGGAGTACAATTATTACATAAAAAATAAAATATACCTGACTACTCCCTAAACATATTTTCTGAGAAAACCAAAAAGAAACTCCTCTTGCCAAGTCTTGAGTAGTGAAGAAAGAATCAGTATCTTCGAAAAATGCTCAGGTTGCAATTTGAGAAGACCAAGGATAATGGCAGAAGGCACTGTAGCTGAATGGCCTTCTTGAGTCCATGGAGGATTTGGGGGGCAGTTGTCACACAGCTGCCTTTAACACCCCCAGGCAATGGGTGTGCAGACAGAATTAGCAGCTTTGCGGTGTGCTGCTCTAGTGGTCTGACCTTGGATCCACAGGGTATCTAACCTCACTGTGCCTCAGTTTCTTCTTTTGTAAGATAAAGCCACATCTCTCAAATTTTGCTGAGAGACGATCTGTGTGAAGCACTCACCAAGGTGCCTGACTCGTAACAACATCTAGATAAATGGGAGCTATTATTAGCTGTAATTATAGGATTCTAGTGGCTGAACATGACGTTTGGAGATAAGGGGAGGTTTATTTTTGCTTCCCCTTAGGTCCCTCCCATCCCCCACTCTACCTCTCCTTTTCTGCTTCCCTCTCCACTTTTAAGGACGCTTTTGATGACATTGGACCCACCCAGATTACTAGGATAATCTCCTGATTTTAAAGACAGCTGGTCTTGGGGTGCCTGGGTGGCTCAGTCGGTTAAGTGTCCAATTCTTGATTTCGGCTCAGGTCGTGATCTCAAGGTCCTGGGATGGAGCTGTGACAGGCTCTGTACTCAGCAGGGAGTCCGCTTGAGATTCTCTCTCTCTCTCTCCCTCTGTCCGTCCCCCTGCCTGCACTCTCTCTCTCAAATAAATAAATAAATCCTTAAAGTCGGCTGATCTTCGTTTAATCCTATCAGCATCTAAATTCCCTTTGCCGTAGACCCTAGCGTTGTCATAGATCCTGGGGATCACGGACATGGGGGGGCGTTATTTTGTTTACCACACCCACCAGTTAGGTGTACTACTGTAGGCAAGACTGTATTTCTCAGTTTCCTCATGCGCGTAGCCAACAAGCTACAAGGATTAAATGAGGTAAATGCACGCGAAGCCCTTCGCACACTATCTAGTGCACGATAAGTGCTCAGTCTGCGTGCGGTGTTCTCTCTCCTTTCTCAGAAATACACACATACACGACGTAGAACTCCACACCTGTATCATATCCTGAACCACCGTGCCCTGAAATGTTGCTTACAGCTACATCCTGCCATTCCTTTTTCTTTTTTCTTTCTTTTTTTTTTTGGTGGGCTCTACTCCCAACGTAGGGCTTGAACTCACAAGCTCTAGATTTACATCTAGATCAAGGGCTGCATGCTCTACTGACTGAGCCAGCCAGGGGCCCCCGGCCCGGCTTTCCTAACAGGGGCGGCGAAGGCCGAGAGCCTGCCTTGTACCTGGGTCACAGGCTCCTTCCCTGTACTCTGGACAGCCCACGCACACCACCCTAGAGGTTTTTGGCACCTGACAGTGACTGTCGTGGGAAGGAAGTGCTCTCTTGGTGTCCCCAGTGGGGACATGAATCACTGAGTGCAGGCCTGGCAACAGTTCATTCTTCTATGAATGGTGACAGATATTCAGAAGGAGACAGTGCTCAGTGCCCAGAGACGTGCCTTGGACACAAAGGAAACTACCAGTGCTATTCACTGTTCTGGGCGCCCTCANCAGTTCATCCTTCTATTCAGAAGGAGACAGCGCTCAGTGCCCAGAGACGTGCCTTGGACACAAAGGAAACTACCAGTGCTATTCACTGTTCTGGGCGCCCTCACATTCCTGNAAATTCCTGATGTCCTGTGAGCCTCCGACTCTGGGGTTAGGCAGGGAGACCACCCTCAGGAGGCCGCTGGGTTAATTAAGGAATGGAGGGTAGATGACTTGACCACGGTGACACAGCTTACTGGGGCCTAGCATCCTGACCTCCAGCCCTGGAGCCTCTCCACTTCTGCCCAGCCTTCTCCCAGCCACTGAACAGCGACGGGGGTTGAGTTGGCCTCACTTAGGTTACAGCCTCTTCTCCACTTTGCCTCCTCCTCTGCCCTGACCTCCAACCAGGGGAGCTGCCACAGAGCCGTTGCTGACCACGTACCCGGGTAGCGTGTCTTCCTCCCTCAGCAGGGCTCTCCTGTCTGTCGCTTGCCAGCACTCCATTTGGTGCTTAGTCACATGCAGTCTCCTACGGGTGGCTGTCCCTGGTTTGCTTCTGCTCTCTCCTAACTCCTTGGGTCACATTGAATTAGTGAAGAGGAGAGAGAAGTAGGTAACCCTCCAATCAAGGTTCTCACCTGGGGCAGAATCCTCCCCTGCACCCAGAAAACCTGTTGAAGCCATGGAGGGCTTTTGGGGTGTTATAGTGGCTTTGGGGAGTCCCTGGTGTTCCAGGAGTAGGGGGGTGCGCTGATCATCCTGCAAGGTGCGGGACAGCTCGCTCCCCACGTGACGGCAAAGAACTGTGTCCTACACAATGCTGGTAGCACTCCACGGACGACCAGGGCTCTAACTGGACCATCAACTCTCGTTTGGACTGGGAGAGCTACCTCCGTGCGATGATGATGATGACTGTGACTTATCTCGAACTCCTTCAGATGACCAAAGCTGTTAAAGGTAAAGAAGAGCTTTTCATCCTCCATGCAATGGTTGATTCCACAGCTCCCTACTCGGTAGCAAGGTGTAGCAGGCAGAGATCCGGGGTGAAAACAGCTGTCAGTTCTGGAGCCACGCTGCCCGGGTGATGTCCCAGCTCTGCCATTGACTGGTTTATGATCTTGGCAGGTTAGTCTGTCTGTGTCTCAGCTCTTAC
>NC_048226.1:88118191-88144379 GCF_002007445.2 Ailuropoda melanoleuca | reverse complement strand
CTATTTGTCAGCTCTGTGTGTTTCTTCCCATGCAAATAGGGGTCATAATACCTACTACCAAGTGTTTTTGTAGGATCCAATGAGAAAACATGTATAAAGGGCAAGTATAACACAGATGATATTCCTAGCAACCTCATGAAGGTGTTACAGGTAAGGAAACTGAGGCTTGCGGAGGTTAGGTAACTCAGCCAAAGATACACCACTATCTGGGATTTGAGCCAAGGCTGTTCTAGACCCACTGTGCCCAACCACCATAACCCCTGGCTGCTTTTCCCTAGGAAGCAGCTAGAACAATTTGGTAGCTTGTGAGTATCCCCAGCTGGCAAAGAGACAGTTCTGACCCTTAGCTGTGCTCTCCACCAGGAAGCGAGTGGCAGGATTCCCAACTCTCTTCCCCGAGCGACAGAGCTGTGTGAGGGAGTGGCTGGGAATCCGGAAACCTGGAATCTGGTTCTTGCTCTGTTGTTTCCACGGCATCCATGGGCAAGTCGGGCAACCACGCAGGACCTTGATTTCCTTCAGGACAAGGGGGTGAGAGTCCAGAGATGTTACAATGATAATGGGAGGCTGCAGAAGGGGTGTGCCTCAGTGTCCCACTGTCTGTGTTAGCGGGAGCTTCCCCCTGGAATGTTGTCATGATGTGACTTTCAACAGAGCCAGTTTGGGGCAAAACGCTGGTTTCTCCTTGGATTGTGTGCAAATTAAGAGTGGGCTCCTGAAACATCAAAGGGGATCAGTGTGATACAGGGGTGCCCTCGCAAGGACCGGGCAGCAGAGGGTGAATGTTTGCAAAGGCTAGGAGAGAGCACTGCTATGGATTAAGCACTTGTTGTGTGCAAGGAAGTTGACGCTCATGGTCTTGCTCTGGCCTCACATCAACCGTGATGAAGAGTGTTGGGGGGGCAGTGAGGGGCAGTGGTTATCAGATTAAGTCAATATGGCCAAGATACATTAGAGTCAGACAGACGTGGGGCCAGGTCCCAACTCTGACACTTAGGTGGAGCTGAATGCCCTCCAAAGAGATGTCTAACCTCACTCTGCCTCAGTTTCTTCTTTTGTAAAATGAAGGCCCATCCTTCGACTTTTGCTGAAAGATGGTACATGTAAAGTGCTCACCACAGTGCCTGGCTCATGACCACATCTAGAAAAATGTAGTTATTATTGGCTATAAGTATGGGATTGTAATGGCTGAACATTAAGGAGATGAAGGGGAGGCTTATTTTTCCTTCCCTCCCAAATACCAGTTTAATGCATCATTTTAAGCCCACGAGCATGCCCCAGGCCGCAATGACCTATCATCACAGTTACCAGGGATGACATAGTCCTGAGGCCAGACCCTTTCGCACATGCTGCAGGAGCCAGGACCAGAGGGGAGGTTCCCCTAATGAAGTGGAACTGTGTAGGGGAGGGATGGGGGAATTCCCTGTGCTTTGGAGGGTCCCCTTGTGCAGCTGGAAAAGCGGTTCTCGAACTTCAACAGGCATCAGGGCCACCTGCTGGGCCCCAGGCTGATTCTCGACGTGGAGGCAGAGAATTTGCCAGGGCTTTTGGTCTTCTCACTAAGCTATGTTGACTCTTGTGAGAAGGGCAGTATATTAAATTAACATTATTGATGTGCTGTGATGGCAAATACCGATGCTCCTGGCTGGGGGGGGTTACACTTGGAGAAGTGCTGAGCTGGACAACTGGGACGACAGATCTGGATTCTTCCTGTGGATTTCTCTTTCTTGGAGAAAGTTGTTTGTTTTCTCTGAGACACCTAATGAGTCTTCACGGGCCATGCTACTAACTGTCCCCGGTTGAGCAGCTGAGACTGAGAACGGGGTCAGAGACAGCCCCTGAAATCGATCCCAGTCTGGGGTGCAGAGGGCAGGGGACCTGGTTCGCACTTAGGAAGCCCTCTCCTTCAAGCCCTTGCCCGGCTTTCTTCAGAGTTCGGCTGACTCGCCTCCCAGGGCAGACTGGTAGCCTGCAGTAATTTGACACTGAACTTAAATTGACACTTGGAAGGATGCACCACTTTTTTTTTTCATAATGGCTTTTGGCATGTTGGGGTGACCGGCACCCTGCAGCCAGTGCTCAGGTCCGGACAGCCTGGTGATGTGGCCAGTGCTGCGCTCCCTCGGGTCTGACACGGTCTGCTGCCTCTGCACGTGGCATTTGATGGCACTTGTCAGCTTAGCGTCAGATGTCAGTGTTGTTCTGATGTTACATTCCTCGGTCACCTCCTGTCCCAGGCTCAACCACCTGACATAGCTTGGCACTTCTGGATCTCTTCCGTAGAGATAACTCTGACTTACTGTCCCCCATCACACCTCTCCCACCCCATCCCCCTCGCCCGTGTGCCAGTCAGCATATGAGGACTGTGGTGTTTTCCCGTGTATCTCTCTGGGGGCCTTATTGTTGGTACGAAGCCATTTCATCAATAGAGATTCATTTCATGGGAGAGCTCTGTGACGTGCCAGTAAATGTCAGCACAAGGGAAGGTTTCCAGTGTGCGGACCAGAGTTGTAACCCTTCACATTCATGGCAGACCCTTCCCTCTGGAGTCCTGGGCCCCGCTCCGCCTTCAGTCAGAACAGTCGGGCTCTGCAACTGGCAGGATTCTTTCTGCAGAAACGCAGATAAGCTGTTCCCCTTTTTCTTCCAGCCCTGCAGAGAAATGACAAAACCCAGGGCCAGAGTTTGCACAGACTAAATAGAGCTGGCAAAGATCTGAGAGTTCATGGAGCCCAAGGGTGGCAAATACATTTTATTTTGTACCAGTTGCTACCGACCGCAGTTGCTACCGACCTCTGCATTCGAAGCCCAATTTCAGCTCAGGGGGAGACGGTGCCCTGATCTTAAAGTTGTGTCTGTCTTGGGCCATAGGATGGGAGGGTGGCCATTCATGGGTCATATAATACGTTGCTCTCGCTGACCCTGCTCAGTTCTCTTCATTTATGAAACCAGAAACTCAGTCCCAATACAATGAAAGGAGCTTTCCCAGCTCATGTAACTTGTTAGTGGTAGATTTAAGATGAGGACCCAGATTTTTAACAGGAATTCAATACATTTCCATTCTCATAAGAATAGAGACTTTGTAAATAAATCAGCCTGAATTCAAATCCCCAACCCATCATTTATCAGCTTTGTGACCTTGGGCTGTCACTTAACATCTCTGTGCTTCAGTTTCCTCCTTTATAAATGGAATAAGAACACCCACGTGCTTATTGGGAGAATTAAATGTGACAAAGGTACATAGAGCTCAAAGCCTTATGCGTCAATGTTTAATTTCTTTCCTTTTTTTCCAACAGAAAATGATATGCATTAGTAAGATGACATCCTTGGGGGCAGTTTGCACACCAGGGCGATGATGTAATTGTGTAATTGTAGATCTGATGTATTCTCTTGTGAACTCAGGGTTTGGGATCAGGTTATCTTCAAGATTCCTCCAGCTTAAAAATTGCTATGACCGTAAATACATAACTTTAAAGGATTTTCCTTGAGTTAGTTCGGTGAGTGGGTACTTGGTAAATGATCCTTGGAGTATTTTCTGGAGTCAAACCAAGGTCTTTGCAGGTGCATAAGCCATTTGCAGCATTCTAATGTCTTCTATGTTGTGCAACTCATGGCCTGAAACCTTGGTACGTCACACTCCATTGTACTAATGGTTTTCCTTCCCCGCTGCCTGCCAGGGACGTGAGCCTTGCAAGGACAGTAACTAGTCTGCATCGTTGCAGTGTCCCAGCACCCCACACAGGGCCTGGGTGCTCAGCCCAGGGTGGCTGGCTTCATCTCTAAGGGTTGAGGAAAGGTGTCCAAGGCTTAGCTATGGCTAGGGTCTTGGAACTTGCAAAGCCCAGAACTGAGTTAGTCTGGAACTCAGGGACTCTGGCCTCATCACTTCCTTCACAGCCTCTTGACTCTTCCATGCACAAAACGGGGAAGCGGCTAAGTGACCATTCTGTCCTTGAGGCAGGTGCTAAACAGGCAATCCAGCAAGGTTTGGTACCTCTTCTGAGAGCCATTTCGTGTTAACCAGAGCGTTATGCCCGTAGGAGGAAGGCAGGGAGTGAGGAGTGAATCAGGCCAAGAGAGCTGGGCTCAAGTGAGATTTATAAATAGGAGCATGGAAACTCACAGAAGAAGCCAACCGAGGCAAAGGAGAATGGGCAAGTCTCAGCGAGACCATTCTAAGGCAAAAATAACTAATGAGAGAGAAGCCAAATTTCTGGGAGACTCTTTGAGGGCCATTATGTAACTGTTTCCCTAGACAAGGATCGCAGAAGCACCAAGAGGGATAAAAGAAAGCTTTGGGGCTTACACTGTTCATTCATTTATTCAGGTGACATCTACTCCATGCCCCGTGTACAAGGGACGGTGCTAGATATAGTGGAAAGCATCATAATTAAGGTGTTGTCTCTGTTTCCAGGTTGCCAGAAATTTAACCAGGGAAAAAGACACATAATGAGCTTACAGAGGCCGTTGTAATTACCCCTATGCCCTGCATGCCCTGCTTTGTGTTACATGGTGTTTCTCATGGTGGACGTCACTGTTTTTTCCTGCCTGAACTCTTTTGCACCTCCTTGGAAATGCAGCCCCTTCTCGGGGGGGCATTGACCCCAGCCTATCCTAACCTGAACGAAAGCTGTATGTCTCCACCTCCCTGAGCCTAGTGGTCAGGGGAATGTCCCATGATTCGAATCAGGGCCGTCCGAGTTCTTCCCTGGGACTCCTCTAACTGGAGCTGGGAGAAAGAACAGAAGCAACGTTTCTCTCTGGAAGGAAGTTATGACGGGAGCCACAGCTGCAGACACGGGCTTCCCGCCTGAGAAAGGCAGGCAGCCAAGCAAATAAAAGTGACACACAGGGAGAAGCAAAGACATGACACGCACACACTTGCACACACATATACACACACAGGAAGAGGGGGAGAAGAAGGAGAGGTGGGCAGTTGAGGGCATTTGAGTCACTGGCTTCACCTATTTCTCCAGTGGTTTAGAAACACCTGCTAAGAGCTTCCTTTTTTGTTGCAACCAGCTCCCGTGAAGTTTCCATCTCTTAAAAGAAAGGGACCTGACGAATAGATGCTCTCCCAGGAAGAAGGGGAAGGGAATTGGCAGTAAATGCCAGGAGATGGTAAATGACCCCAATTCTCAAAATAACCTAGGGCGGAAACCCATTTTATAGCTAAAGAGAGAGAGAGGTTAAGTGACTCGCTCAGGGTCACAGAGCTAGTAAGTGACCCTACATGTCAGGTGGTGCTGAGCCCTGGGGTACAGAGGCAGTCAAGGTGAGCGCTCTCTTCACGTCCCGGTGGTTCACAGGATTAAGCACACACTCACAGTAAATATTTATACATTTGCTATACATTATGGTAGCATTTTTGAAAAATAAAGGGGAAGATGGTAGTGAAAATTATTGACCTAAACTGAAGCCTAGTCGATGGGAAGGAGCTGTCTGCAGAAAGAAGAAAGGACTTGGCTCTCTCTCTCTCTCTCTCTCTCTCTCTCTCTCCTTGCATGCACTGCGTGCAGTGCACACACACAATTTCATTTTTATTTTATTTTTTTTAAGATTTTATTTATTTGACAGAGATAGAGACAGCCAGCGAGAGAGGGAACACAGCAGGGGGAGTGGGAGAGGAAGAAGCAGGCTCATAGTGGAGGAGCCTGATGTGGGGCTCAATCCCAGAACGCCGGGATCACGCCCTGAGCCAAAGTCAGACGCTTAACCGCTGTGCTACCCAGGCACCCCATCATTTTTAAATTGTGTAAGAGTAAGCTAAGACATGATGTCCCCTTATCCCTCCATATTTTAGTACATATTTCATAAAAATAAGGATTATTCTCTTACAGAATCACAGAATGATCAATATCTGAAAAATTAAAATTGCTACAATACTATTATCTCAAGTATAGCTATTATTCATCTAGCTAGCTAGTCACCGCTCTCATTTCCACCAGCTGTCCCAAGAACTTCCTTTGGGTCATATGTGGCATTTAGCTATAATGTCTCCTTAGCGTCCTTTACTCTTGAACTTTTAGTTCTTACTTTGTCATTCATGACATTGACATTTTTGAAGAGTCCAGGCCATTTAGTATAAAGCCCCTCACAGTTGGGTGGGTTTATCTGATGTTTCCTCAAGCTTAGATTCAGGTTATAGACTTTCTGTAGGAATACACGGAANGTAAGATAAAGCCACATCTCTCAAATTTTGCTGAGAGACGATCTGTGTGAAGCACTCACCAAGGTGCCTGACTCGTAACAACATCTAGATAAATGGGAGCTATTATTAGCTGTAATTATAGGATTCTAGTGGCTGAACATGACGTTTGGAGATAAGGGGAGGTTTATTTTTGCTTCCCCTTAGGTCCCTCCCATCCCCCACTCTACCTCTCCTTTTCTGCTTCCCTCTCCACTTTTAAGGACGCTTTTGATGACATTGGACCCACCCAGATTACTAGGATAATCTCCTGATTTTAAAGACAGCTGGTCTTGGGGTGCCTGGGTGGCTCAGTCGGTTAAGTGTCCAATTCTTGATTTCGGCTCAGGTCGTGATCTCAAGGTCCTGGGATGGAGCTGTGACAGGCTCTGTACTCAGCAGGGAGTCCGCTTGAGATTCTCTCTCTCTCTCTCCCTCTGCCCGTCCCCCTGCCTGCACTCTCTCTCTCTCTCAAATAAATAAATAAATCCTTAAAGTCGGCTGATCTTCATTTAATCCTATCAGCATCTAAATTCCCTTTGCCGTAGACCCTAGCGTTGTCATAGATCCTGGGGATCACGGACATGGGGGGGCGTTATTTTGTTTACCACACCCACCAGTTAGGTGTACTACTGTAGGCAAGACTGTATTTCTCAGTTTCCTCATGCGCGTAGCCAACAAGCTACAAGGATTAAATGAGGTAAATGCACGCGAAGCCCTTCGCACACTATCTAGTGCACGATAAGTGCTCAGTCTGCGTGCGGTGTTCTCTCTCCTTTCTCAGAAATACACACATACACGATGTAGAACTCCACACCTGTATCATATCCTGAACCACCGTGCCCTGAAGTGTTGCTTACAGCTACATCCTGCCATTCCTTTTTCTTTTTTCTTTTTTCTTTCTTTTTTTTTTTGGTGGGCTCTACTCCCAACGTAGGGCTTGAACTCACAAGCTCTAGATTTACATCTAGATCAAGGGCTGCATGCTCTACTGACTGAGCCAGCCAGGGGCCCCCGGCCCGGCTTTCCTAACAGGGGCGGCGAAGGCCGAGAGCCTGCCTTGTACCTGGGTCACAGGCTCCTTCCCTGTACTCTGGACAGCCCACGCACACCACCCTCGAGGTTTTTGGCACCTGACAGTGACTGTCGTGGGAAGGAAGTGCTCTCTTGGTGTCCCCAGTGGGGACATGAATCACTGAGTGCAGGCCTGGCAACAGTTCATTCTTCTATGAACAGTTCATCCTTCTATTCAGAAGGAGACAGCGCTCAGTGCCCAGAGACGTGCCTTGGACACAAAGGAAACTACCAGTGCTATTCACTGTTCTGGGCGCCCTCACATTCCTGATGTCCTGTGAGCCTCCAACTCTGGGGTTAGGCAGGGAGACCACCCTCAGGAGGCCGCTGGGTTAATTAAGGAATGGAGGGTAGATGACTTGACCACGGTGACACAGCTTACTGGGGCCTAGCATCCTGACCTCCAGCCCTGGAGCCTCTCCACTTCTGCCCAGCCTTCTCCCAGCCACTGAACAGCGACGGGGGTTGAGTTGGCCTCACTTAGGTTACAGCCTCTTCTCCACTTTGCCTCCTCCTCTGCCCTGACCTCCAACCAGGGGAGCTGCCACAGAGCCGTTGCTGACCACGTACCCGGGTAGCGTGTCTTCCTCCCTCAGCAGGGCTCTCCTGTCTGTCGCTTGCCAGCACTCCATTTGGTGCTTAGTCACATGCAGTCTCCTACGGATGGCTGTCCCTGGTTTGCTTCTGCTCTCTCCTAACTCCTTGGGTCACATTGAATTAGTGAAGAGGAGAGAGAAGTAGGTAACCCTCCAATCAAGGTTCTCACCTGGGGCAGAATCCTCCCCTGCACCCAGAAAACCTGTTGAAGCCATGGAGGGCTTTTGGGGTGTTATAGTGGCTTTGGGGAGTCCCTGGTGTTCCAGGAGTAGGGGGGTGCGCTGATCATCCTGCAAGGTGCGGGACAGCTCGCTCCCCACGTGACGGCAAAGAACTGTGTCCTACACAATGCTGGTAGCACTCCACGGACGACCAGGGCTCTAACTGGACCATCAACTCTCGTTTGGACTGGGAGAGCTACCTCTGTGCGATGATGATGATGACTGTGACTTATCTCGAACTCCTTCAGATGACCAAAGCTGTTAAAGGTAAAGAAGAGCTTTTCATCCTCCATGCAATGGTTGATTCCACAGCTCCCTACTCGGTAGCAAGGTGTAGCAGGCAGAGATCCGGGGTGAAAACAGCTGTCAGTTCTGGAGCCACGCTGCCCGGGTGATGTCCCAGCTCTGCCATTGACTGGTTTATGATCTTGGCAGGTTAGTCTGTCTGTGTCTCAGCTCTTACGTTCTGTAAACTGGTGACCACTGTGGCTACCCTGTTTTGTTACCCTTGGCACATAGTAAGAGTTACTAAATGTTCGATCTCATTATTAAAATCACTGCCATCTGTGGGACCTGGGGCACACTATTTGTCAGCTCTGTGTGTTTCTTCCCATGCAAATAGGGGTCATAATACCTACTACCAAGTGTTTTTGTAGGATCCAATGAGAAAACATGTATAAAGGGCAAGTATAACACAGATGATATTCCTAGCAACCTCATGAAGGTGTTACAGGTAAGGAAACTGAGGCTTGCGGAGGTTAGGTAACTCAGCCAAAGATACACCACTATCTGGGATTTGAGCCAAGGCTGTTCTAGACCCACTGTGCCCAACCACCATAACCCTTAGCTGCTTTTCCCTAGGAAGCAGCTAGAACAACACTTGGTAGCTTGTGAGTATCCCCAGCTGGCAAAGAGACAGTTCTGACCCTTAGCTGTGCTCTCCACCAGGAAGCGAGTGGCAGGATTCCCAACTCTCTTCCCCGAGCGACAGAGCTGTGTGAGGGAGTGGCTGGGAATCCGGAAACCTGGAATCTGGTTCTTGCTCTGTTGTTTCCACGGCATCCATGGGCAAGTCGGGCAACCACGCAGGACCTTGATTTCCTTCAGGACAAGGGGGTGAGAGTCCAGAGATGTTACAATGATAATGGGAGGCTGCAGAAGGGGTGTGCCTCAGTGTCCCACTGTCTGTGTTAGCGGGAGCTTCCCCCTGGAATGTTGTCATGATGTGACTTTCAACAGAGCCAGTTTGGGGCAAAACGCTGGTTTCTCCTTGGATTGTGTGCAAATTAAGAGTGGGCTCCTGAAACATCAAAGGGGATCAGTGTGATACAGGGGTGCCCTCGCAAGGACCGGGCAGCAGAGGGTGAATGTTTGCAAAGGCTAGGAGAGAGCACTGCTATGGATTAAGCACTTGTTGTGTGCAAGGAAGTTGACGCTCATGGTCTTGCTCTGGCCTCACATCAACCGTGATGAAGAGTGTTGGGGGGGCAGTGAGGGGCAGTGGTTATCAGATTAAGTCAATATGGCCAAGATACATTAGAGTCAGACAGACGTGGGGCCAGGTCCCAACTCTGACACTTAGGTGGAGCTGAATGCCCTCCAAAGAGATGTCTAACCTCACTCTGCCTCAGTTTCTTCTTTTGTAAAATGAAGGCCCATCCTTCGACTTTTGCTGAAAGATGGTACATGTAAAGTGCTCACCACAGTGCCTGGCTCATGACCACATCTAGAAAAATGTAGTTATTATTGGCTATAAGTATGGGATTGTAATGGCTGAACATTAAGGAGATGAAGGGGAGGCTTATTTTTCCTTCCCTCCCAAATACCAGTTTAATGCATCATTTTAAGCCCACGAGCATGCCCCAGGCCGCAATGACCTATCATCACAGTACCAGGGATGACATAGTCCTGAGGCCAGACCCTTTCGCACATGCTGCAGGAGCCAGGACCAGAGGGGAAGTTCCCCTAATGAAGTGGAACTGTGTAGGGGAGGGATGGGGGAATTCCCTGTGCTTTGGAGGGTCCCCTTGTGCAGCTGGAAAAGCGGTTCTCGAACTTCAACAGGCATCAGGGCCACCTGCTGGGCCCCAGGCTGATTCTCGACGTGGAGGCAGAGAATTTGCCAGGGCTTTTGGTCTTCTCACTAAGCTATGTTGACTCTTGTGAGAAGGGCAGTATATTAAATTAACATTATTGATGTGCTGTGATGGCAAATACCGATGCTCCTGGCTGGGGGGGGGTTACACTTGGAGAAGTGCTGAGCTGGACAACTGGGACGACAGATCTGGATTCTTCCTGTGGATTTATCTTTCTTGGAGAAAGTTGTTTGTTTTCTCTGAGACACCTAATGAGTCTTCACGGGCCATGCTACTAACTGTCCCCGGTTGAGCAGCTGAGACTGAGAACGGGGTCAGAGACAGCCCCTGAAATCGATCCCAGTCTGGGGTGCAGAGGGCAGGGGACCTGGTTCGCACTTAGGAAGCCCTCTCCTTCAAGCCCTTGCCCGGCTTTCTTCAGAGTTCGGCTGACTCGCCTCCCAGGGCAGACTGGTAGCCTGCAGTAATTTGACACTGAACTTAAATTGACACTTGGAAGGATGCACCACTTTTTTTTTTCATAATGGCTTTTGGCATGTTGGGGTGACCGGCACCCTGCAGCCACTGCTCAGGTCCGGACAGCCTGGTGATGTGGCCAGTGCTGCGCTCCCTCGGGTCTGACACGGTCTGCTGCCTCTGCACGTGGCATTTGATGGCACTTGTCAGCTTAGCGTCAGATGTCAGTGTTGTTCTGATGTTCCATTCCTCGGTCACCTCCTGTCCCAGGCTCAACCACCTGACATAGCTTGGCACTTCTGGATCTCTTCCGTAGAGATAACTCTGACTTACTGTCCCCCATCACACCTCTCCCACCCCATCCCCCTCGCCGGTGTGCCAGTCAGCATATGAGGACTGTGGTGTTTTCCCGTGTATCTCTCTGGGGGCCTTATTGTTGGTACGAAGCCATTTCATCAATAGAGATTCATTTCATGGGAGAGCTCTGTGACGTGCCAGTAAATGTCAGCACAAGGGAAGGTTTCCAGTGTGCGGACCAGAGTTGTAACCCTTCACATTCATGGCAGACCCTTCCCTCTGGAGTCCTGGGCCCCGCTCCGCCTTCAGTCAGAACAGTCGGGCTCTGCAACTGGCAGGATTCTTTCTGCAGAAACGCAGATAAGCTGTTCCCCTTTTTCTTCCAGCCCTGCAGAGAAATGACAAAACCCAGGGCCAGAGTTTGCACAGACTAAATAGAGCTGGCAAAGATCTGAGAGTTCATGGAGCCCAAGGGTGGCAAATACATTTTATTTTGTACCAGTTGCTACCGACCGCAGTTGCTACCGACCTCTGCATTCGAAGCCCAATTTCAGCTCAGGGGGAGACGGTGCCCTGATCTTAAAGTTGTGTCTGTCTTGGGCCATAGGATGGGAGGGTGGCCATTCATGGGTCATATAATACGTTGCCCTCGCTGACCCTGCTCAGTTCTCTTCATTTATGAAACCAGAAACTCAGTCCCAATACAATGAAAGGAGCTTTCCCAGCTCATGTAACTTGTTAGTGGTAGATTTAAGATGAGGACCCAGATTTTTAACAGGAATTCAATACATTTCCATTCTCATAAGAATAGAGACTTTGTAAATAAATCAGCCTGAATTCAAATCCCCAACCCATCATTTATCAGCTTTGTGACCTTGGGCTGTCACTTAACATCTCTGTGCTTCAGTTTCCTCCTTTATAAATGGAATAAGAACACCCACGTGCTTATTGGGAGAATTAAATGTGACAAAGGTACATAGAGCTCAAAGCCTTATGCGTCAATGTTTAATTTCTTTCCTTTTTCCAACAGAAAATGATATGCATTAGTAAGATGACATCCTTGGGGGCAGTTTGCACACCAGGGCGATGATGTAATTGTGTAATTGTAGATCTGATGTATTCTCTTGTGAACTCAGGGTTTGGGATCAGGTTATCTTCAAGATTCCTCCAGCTTAAAAATTGCTATGACCGTAAATACATAACTTTAAAGGATTTTCCTTGAGTTAGTTCGGTGAGTGGGTACTTGGTAAATGATCCTTGGAGTATTTTCTGGAGTCAAACCAAGGTCTTTGCAGGTGCAGAAGCCATTTGCAGCATTCTAATGTCTTCTGTTGTGCAACTCATGGCCTGAAACCTTGATACGTCACACTCCATTGTACTAATGGTTTTCCTTCCCCGCTGCCTGCCAGGGACGTGAGCCTTGCAAGGACAGTAACTAGTCTGCATCGTTGCAGTGTCCCAGCACCCCACACAGGGCCTGGGTGCTCAGCCCAGGGTGGCTGGCTTCATCTCTAAGGGTTGAGGAAAGGTGTCCAAGGCTTAGCTATGGCTAGGGTCTTGGAACTTGCAAAGCCCAGAACTGAGTTAGTCTGGAACTCAGGGACTCTGGCCTCATCACTTCCTTCACAGCCTCTTGACTCTTCCATGCACAAAACGGGGAAGCGGCTAAGTGACCATTCTGTCCTTGAGGCAGGTGCTAAACAGGCAATCCAGCAAGGTTTGGTACCTCTTCTGAGAGCCATTTCGTGTTAACCAGAGCGTTATGCCCGTAGGAGGAAGGCAGGGAGTGAGGAGTGAATCAGGCCAAGAGAGCTGGGCTCAAGTGAGATTTATAAATAGGAGCATGGAAACTCACAGAAGAAGCCAACCGAGGCAAAGGAGAATGGGCAAGTCTCAGCGAGACCATTCTAAGGCAAAAATAACTAATGAGAGAGAAGCCAAATTTCTGGGAGACTCTTTGAGGGCCATTATGTAACTGTTTCCCTAGACAAGGATCGCAGAAGCACCAAGAGGGATAAAAGAAAGCTTTGGGGCTTACACTGTTCATTCATTTATTCAGGTGACATCTACTCCATGCCCCGTGTACAAGGGACGGTGCTAGATATAGTGGAAAGCATCATAATTAAGGTGTTGTCTCTGTTTCCAGGTTGCCAGAAATTTAACCAGGGAAAAAGACACATAATGAGCTTACAGAGGCCGTTGTAATTACCCCTATGCCCTGCATGCCCTGCTTTGTGTTACATGGTGTTTCTCATGGTGGACGTCACTGTTTTTTCCTGCCTGAACTCTTCTGCGCCTCCTTGGAAATGCAGCCCCTTCTCGGGGGGGCATTGACCCCAGCCTATCCTAACCTGAACGAAAGCTGTATGTCTCCACCTCCCTGAGCCTAGTGGTCAGGGGAATGTCCCATGATTCGAATCAGGGCCGTCCGAGTTCTTCCCTGGGACTCCTCTAACTGGAGCTGGGAGAAAGAACAGAAGCAACGTTTCTCTCTGGAAGGAAGTTATGACGGGAGCCACAGCTGCAGACACGGGCTTCCCGCCTGAGAAAGGCAGGCAGCCAAGCAAATAAAAGTGACACACAGGGAGAAGCAAAGACATGACACGCACACACTTGCACACACATATACACACACAGGAAGAGGGGGAGAAGAAGGAGAGGTGGGCAGTTGAGGGCATTTGAGTCACTGGCTTCACCTATTTCTCCAGTGGTTTAGAAACACCTGCTAAGAGCTTCCTTTTTTGTTGCAACCAGCTCCCGTGCAGTTTCCATCTCTTAAAAGAAAGGGACCTGACGAATAGATGCTCTCCCAGGAAGAAGGGGAAGGGAATTGGCAGTAAATGCCAGGAGATGGTAAATGACCCCAATTCTCAAAATAACCTAGGGCGGAAACCCATTTTATAGCTAAAGAGAGAGAGAGGTTAAGTGACTCGCTCAGGGTCACAGAGCTAGTAAGTGACCCTACATGTCAGGTGGTGCTGAGCCCTGGGGTACAGAGGCAGTCAAGGTGAGCGCTCTCTTCACGTCCCGGTGGTTCACAGGATTAAGCACACACTCACAGTAAATATTTATACATTTGCTATACATTATGGTAGCATTTTTGAAAAATAAAGGGGAAGATGGTAGTGAAAATTATTGACCTAAACTGAAGCCTAGTCGATGGGAAGGAGCTGTCTGCAGAAAGAAGAAAGGACTTGGCTCTCTCTCTCTCTCTCTCTCTCTCTCTCTCTCTCTCTCTCCTTGCATGCACTGCGTGCAGTGCACACACACAATTTCATTTTTATTTTATTTTTTTTAAGATTTTATTTATTTGACAGAGATAGAGACAGCCAGCGAGAGAGGGAACACAGCAGGGGGAGTGGGAGAGGAAGAAGCAGGCTCATAGTGGAGGAGCCTGATGTGGGGCTCAATCCCAGAACGCCGGGATCACGCCCTGAGCCAAAGTCAGACGCTTAACCGCTGTGCTACCCAGGCACCCCATCATTTTTAAATTGTGTAAGAGTAAGCTAAGACATGATGTCCCCTTATCCCTCCATATTTTAGTACATATTTCATAAAAATAAGGATTATTCTCTTACAGAATCACAGAATGATCAATATCTGAAAAATTAAAATTGCTACAATACTATTATCTCAAGTATAGCTATTATTCATCTAGCTAGCTAGTCACCGCTCTCATTTCCACCAGCTGTCCCAAGAACTTCCTTTGGGTCATATGTGGCATTTAGCTATAATGTCTCCTTAGCGTCCTTTACTCTTGAACTTTTAGTTCTTACTTTGTCATTCATGACATTGACATTTTTGAAGAGTCCAGGCCATTTAGTATAAAGCCCCTCACAGTTGGGTGGGTTTATCTGATGTTTCCTCAAGCTTAGATTCAGGTTATAGACTTTCTGTAGGAATACACGGAAGTACATTGAGTTCTGTTTAGTGAATGATCTCAGGAGGCACACGATGTCTCTTTGTCCCATTACTGGTGACATTAATTTGGCAAAATGGCGGTGCCATTTTCTCCACTATAAAGTTACTCTTTTTTCCCTTTGTAATGAATACTTATCTTTGGGGAGATGTTTTGAGGCTATATACATACCCTTTCATTCATCAAAATTTTCCCCCTCAAGTTTCAACATCCCATATCAATAGATGCCTAAATCAATAATCATGACGATCGTAGCCAAAAGGTGGTTTTTTATCTCCGTCATTCCTTCTACACTCATTAGTTGGCTTTCTAGTTTGAGAAGGAGATTCCCCTTCTTTCTCAATTTTTTTGTTTATATCAGTATGGGCCCGTGGATTCTTATTTCATTCTATGGTTTAATAATGCATTACTACCACTACTTGTGGTAAGGCCCAAACTGTCCCAGAGTTGGCCAGCTCTGGCGCCTTCAGGCTGCCCCTGTGTCATTTTGACAGATTCACATTGTTCCTCAAACATTTTCTTACTTTCTGGCCCGTCGAGATGTTGTAGGCTGACAACAGCCACAACCCAATAAGAACATCAGGACAGCAGTAGCTTTCTCAAAACTTCTTGTTCCTTAGTCTCTCCCCCTCCCTCCCTCCCTGCCCTGGAGCTGGATGTTCTAGGACGCTTGAACAGAGTTTGTAAAATACTTTATGACTCCTTGCCCAGAGACCTATTAACCAGCTCTCTGTGCATTCCAAGGGCCCCTCAATCCAGGGTAAGGTCATTGTCAGGACATCAGTGAATATTTCACACACATCCCATCCTCCCCCAGCTGCCTGGATTTCCAAAGGCCTCAGCTGTGTCTCTGCTTCAGACTTCTCTGGGATCATTCCCATGCCCCAGACTTGGGCTGGTCGTGGTTTGAATAGAATTTAAAGAAATTAATTGACAAATTACCAAAAAGTGAATCTTTCGTGGCAATGAATGTATTCCAAGCAACAGAATAGGGGGAGTGTTTGGACTGAGGAATCCTGATTCCCACAGTTCCTAGCTGTGTGTCTTTGGCCAAGATGCCTAGCCTCTCTGAGCCTTGGTCTCCTCATCTGCAAAACAGGCAAAATACACACCCATTTTGAAAAGATGTTTTGAGGAAATCTCTATTATGCATTTAAAAATAGTAACTAGTACACAGTCTTGTTAACATTGGTTTCTTCTCTGCCTTCTCTTTCCCCGTTCTGCCCGTCCTTCCTTCTCCCTTCTTGTCCTTCTCCTCCTCCTCTCCCATTTCCCTCTGTCAGCACTGTTGCCTTTTCAGATTATCAGGAGACATTTGCAAAGGAAAATTAAAGTATTTTTCCATTTGTGTCTCCAAACGCATTCATTTTTCTAGATTAGAATGTTGGAAGGACTGATTGTCCCAAACCTGACAATCCTGGGCAGTCTCTCAGAGGAATTTGGGACAGGGAGGGGGCAAGGAGCACCCAGCCTTCTTCCACTGAAGTTAAGAAGATAAGAGCCCTTTGGGATAAATTTTCTGTTTTATAACACCTTTTCTCCTTAAGGCTGACCCTGTTCCCTTGAAACCGATGGTTCACAGCTGGAGGAGATGTTGCCCCCCGGGGAATCTGGCAATGTCTGGAGATATATTTGGTTGTCATGAGTGTAAGGATGCTCCTGGCATCAAGTGGGTAGAGGCTGGGGCTGCTGCTAACCATCATATAATGTGCAGGACCCACAACGAAGAGCTATCTGGCCCCAAAGGTCAGCAGTGCCGCTGTTGAGAAATCCTGTTTTAAACTGATTGTACCTCAATCCCATCCTCTTCCACCAAATGTGGAGTGGGAGAATAGAGAAACTAACATCGATTTAGCATCTGCTATACGTTAGGATGTCATACTGGCCCACTTTGCAGGTATTATCTCACTTAACCTTTGCAGCCAAGTGAGGAGGTAGAATTTACCAACCCTATTTCACTGTAACTTACCCAAGATCATCCAGTTGCAAGAGGGGAAGATCTGGATTTGAACCCAAGACTCCTCAAGACCTTTTCACAGTGTCGGGGTCATACAGTATGATTGTCTCTGTACCACGCCCTTAGGGACCGTCCCAGGCCGTAGAGATGCATTCAGAAGGCAGCATGCTCTGCCTGGATGTTCTTCACTGTTTGGAGCCTCCGCTTGCCCAAGGAGAAAACCTCACCTTCATTTTCAATCACTACAGGCTCAGAGTACTTGGGGTTTCTCCAGAAGTTTGGTTTTTCTAGTGGCACCCATGTTGGGTGCTTTTCCAAGTTCCCTTCACACTGCCTTACTTGAGAAGAGTATAAATCAACTCCATGGTACATTGGACCGGCCATAAACAAGGCCCCATGTGGCCATGGTAGGGTGAGCATGGGGTGAAATCCACGAGGCTGGAAGAGCAAACACTCCCCAAAGCCCTGGCAATTCCAGCTCAGGTGGAACTGAGGATAGGGCTGTGTCACCTCTTAGGGACCGTTCTGCTGTGCCAGTGCCATGTCACAGCCCTTTGGGCAACTCTGAAGTGTGGAGAACATTGAGCCCTGGGCCTGAGCTTGGTCCAGGCACTCACGGAAAGTTTGGGGTTTAATCCAAAAGAGTTTGGCTTTCAGGGAGCCAGCAGGGGTAAGCAGAGACTCACAGGCTGGTATCTCCAAAGAGAAGCAGATCTAGGAGCCAGGAGGTCAGGTCCAGTGGGTGTGGAGCAGCCAAGACATTGGAAGGCGCCCTGGCCTGGGAGCCTGAAGGCCCGGGTATCAGCACATCTCAGCCGACTGTGTGTTCTGGAGCACATCGTTGCTCCCTGGATCTTGGCTTCCTTAACTCTAAAATGAGAGGGATGAAACTTCCAGCTCTATCTAACGATTTGCAGTGAGAGGAAGATTCAGGAGGCCTGAAGGTCAGAGAGACCAGAAGCTGGACAGCAAGGAAAATTCCACCTTCAGGGAAGAATCTGATCAGAGGATGAGGCCAGTTTCCCCAGAGATATTTGTGGCAGCCGGCGTAATGGACTCCTAAAAGATATCCATGTCCTGGGGCTTCTGGGTGGCTCAGTCGGCTAAGTGTCTGGTTCTTGATTTCAGCTCAAGTCATAATCTCAAATTCTGTACTCAGTAGGGAGTCTGCTTGAGGATTCTGTCTCTCTCTCTCCCTCTGCTCCTCCTCCCACTCAACATGAGTTTTCTCTCTCACATAAATAAATAAATCTTTTTAAAAAATAAGAAGCTACCCGTGTCCTAATTCCTGGAATCTGTGCACATCACCTTATATGACAGAAAAGAACATTGCCAATATGATGAATGATCTTGAGATGGGGAGATGATCCTGGATACCTGGGTGGGCCCTAAATGCAATCACATGGGTTCCTATCACCAGGCAGCAGAGAAAGATTTGACTACTGAAGAAGAGAAGTCAGTATGATGATTGTAGCAGAGATCGGGAAGGTGCCAGCACAAGTCACAGGTTGCAGCCACCAGGAGCTAGAAGAGGCAAAGAGCGGATTCTCCCCTGGAATCTCAAGAAAGAACCAACCCTACTAACATCTTGATTTTATCCTCGAAAGACACATTTTGGAATTCTGGTCTTCAGAACTACGAGAGGATAAATTTCTGTCGTCTTAAACCACGGAGTTTGTGGTAATGTGTAATAGTGGCAACAGGAATCTAGTAGAATGTTCCAGCTGAACTGGGCAGCCTGGGCTCCAAACCATAGGAAGGCGTGGAGGGAATCAAGAACTGATGGGAGAACGTGAAGCCCTAACAATAATAAGGTTGGAAAATCATGGCAGCCACCTGGGTTGGAGTTTAATCCAAAAGAGTTTGACTTTTGTCTATTCGTTTTGTAAATGTGGACCCTGAGGCTCAAAATGGGCAGGTGACTTGCCTGAGGTCACAGAGTAAGTGACAAAGTAGAGGATAGAGCTCGGGCCCATTGAGCTCCAGTCCTTACGTGATGAAGTAAGGAAGATGCTCTTTTGCTTGGTTGCCAAAGCAACCCTAGCAAGCCTAGGAAGACCGCCTTCCCTCCTCTCCTGTTTTCTAGGCCCTTTCTTGATTTCAGAGACCACTCTCCACTGCTGTCCAGGGTCTCTCTGGTGGCCCCTGTGTAGAACTCCTCATGTTATAAAGGTTAGAAACCCTAGCTCAAGCAAAGGGAGACATTATCGGCTCATAATTAGTCCAAGGGGTGCTCCGGCTTTAGGTATGGCTGGATCCAGGTGTTCCACAATTCCATCTCTCTCTTTCCGTTACTCGTCTCCTGTTCTCAGCTTTGTTTCATTCTCAGACAGGCCCTCATCCCATGGAGAAAACATAGGGTTTAGCAATTCAGGGCTTAATTGGTCATTACTCCTCTGAGTGATCGCAGAGGAAGAGAACTCCTTTATCAAATCAAATAGTAGGAGGACACTATCTGGTCTTGCATGAGTCACAGACCTCCCAGTGGTCTGGAGAGTACTGTCTTCTGATTAGATGAGCCCAGGTCACCTGGCCACCCCTTTGGGGATGGCACGGGAATGGGGTGCAGGGTACACAGAATTTATTCAAACAGGAAAGGAGGATGTAACCAGAAGAAGGAGGAGGGATGAACAGATAAACAACAGCTATTCGCACACCCACTGTTTTGTTTTGTTTTGTTTTTGTTTTTGATGACGTTGTGTCCCTGACTTATTCCTGCCCTGGTTTTCCACCATCAAAGCTTCCAAGTCCAGGGTTTCATTCCAACAGTTCGGATCTCAGACATGTTGTCGGGTCGATGCCTGGTAGCCGATGTTCAATACATGTGCATTGTTGAATAAGTAAGTAATGGTTTTCTTTTTTTTAATTTATTTATGTGAGATAGAGACAGCCAGCGAGAGAGGGAACACAAGCAGGGGGAGTGGGAGAGGAAGAAGCAGGCTCATAGCAGAGGAGCCTGATGTGGGGCTCGATCCCGTAACGCCGGGATCACGCCCTGAGCCGAAGGCAGACGCCCAACCGCTATGCCACCCAGGTGCCCCATGTAATGGTTTTCTTTCTTATTCGATCTGAGGGAATTCTTATTTTATGAGGGACATTCTGTTACTTCTGTAGTCAGTCCTTGAGGACAGAGACCAGGCCTTGCTTATCTTGGGGTTCACCCAGCATGTAGCTTCATGCTTCTTGCGAAGTGGGTGCCCAGAGAGTGCCTTGTTGAGAACCCTTCTCTGCCTCTTCTGCTGCTGTGGTGCTGTGTCCACACTGAAGGTCCCACCATTCTCAAAACCCCTGAGACCTTTAATCTATGCTAAGATGCACTGCCCCTACCCCAAATGTCCCCTATCTTCTTCAACAAACCTAAGCTCCCCGAAAGTGGGGACCAAGTCTTTCTTGTTTATCCTGTGTATTGGTCACCATTCTGGCAGAAACGGATGGCGCACTCAAATCAAATGGCTTGAGGGGAGTTTATTTTATTTATTTTTTAAATATGTATTTATTTGAGAGAGAGTGGGAGAGAGCACAAGCAAAGGGAAGAGGCAGAGGGAGAGGGAGAAGCAGACTCCCTGCTGAGCAGGGAAGCCTAATGCAGGACTCGATCCCAGGACCCTGGGATCGTGACCTGGGATCAAGACATTTAACCGACTGAGCCACCCAGGCGCCCTTGAGGTAACTTTAATAAAGGGACTATTTGCAAGGCATGGGCAGGATTTAGGGGACCCATAAGGAATAGTGCTGTGCCCTGGGCTGGTAACAACGAGAAGCCTTTCTACCTAATTGGGCCTGAAAGGACAAGTTGAAGGAATCTGGAGCTCAAAAGGAGAGCCACGTGGAGGGGGCCGCCTGGCAGGAGCCACGCTTTTGGTGGAGGGATGGAATCAATCAGAGGCAACCCCAGGGGGACATTGCATGGGTTGATGTTTGTGTTCCCCCAAAAAGCATATATTGAAATCCTGACCCCTAATGTGATGGTGTTAGGAGGTGAGCCTTTGGGAGGTGTTCAGGGATAGATGAGGTCATGAGGGCGGGGCCTCACATTGGGGTTAGTGCCCTCATATGAGTCAGGAGCTCGCTCGCTTCCTTCTGTCTTTTCACCATGTGAGAACAATGAGAGGAGGCCACTTGCAGCCTGGAAGGGGCCCTCACCAGAAGCCGACCCCGCTGGCACCCTGCTCTCAGACTTGCAGCCTCCAGAGCTGCGAGAAACACATTTCTACCGTTTATAAGCCCCCCAGTCTATGGTACTTTGTTACAGAAGCCAGAACTAATGAAAACAGGCATGCTCTAGCAGGTAAATACCTGACCTCATTCTTCTTCCACATGCTAATCTCGTCTTGGTGCTTCTCACTGGCCAAACCCAACCAGACGCCAGAGGGCAAAGCAGCCTGGTGATGCGGTCCATGTGGGTCAGCCTCCTGGGGCGCAGAGCAGGCAGGAGAAGGTGGCCAGGGGATCTGCAGGAGGAAATGGAAATTATCCAGTACATTCTCATGTCTTTAGTACTCAGCACAGTGTTGTCAGTGAATTGATCAATTCGTTAATTTGCCTGATTCATTTCTGAGCTGAAATGCCACCCCCTCTTAGAAGCCTTCCCTGATGTCCCCTGCCAGATCTTTCCTCTCTTTGCTCATTCGTTCTTTTTGAGCACTCCCTGCAAGTTATCACAAATCCTCTCTCACAAGTCTGCTGCCTCCGTGAGGCCCCACATGAGCTCTGTTAGGGTGGGGGTGGCTGTTACCGATTTGGACATCTCCAGAGCTCCACACAGGAAGTGGATTCAGAGCTCCGAAGGTGCTCCAGAAGTGAAGGACTATGCGCATGACTTGTTGAATTGATCAGTGCAGAAAAGCTTGCCCGTGGTATTCCAGCTGCCGGCCCCAAGGTAGATGGGAAGGGGCATGGTTCTGGCACCCTGGGTGCGTACGTATCAGAGCCTCAGCTGCAGGGCTGTGGGACTGAGAGCTTGTGGCTGACCATGGCCAACATGGGCAACAGTGTCCTACCCCAGAGCCATGACTGGGATCAACAGACCTCCATCCTCAGTCAGAGTTCTAGTGCGTGCAGGTGAGAGGTCGTTTACTGTGGGGGTCAAGAGAATGAACATCTGGGGCACCTGGGTGGCTCAGTTGTTAGGTGTCTGCCTTCAGCCCAGGCCATGATCCCAGGGTCCTGGGATCGAGCCCCACATCGGGCTCCCTGCTCCACTGGGAGCCTGCTTCATCCTCTCCCACTCCCCCTGCTTGTGTTCCCTCTCTCACTGGCTGTGTCTCTGTCAAATAAATTTTAAAAAAGAGAGAGAGAGAGAGAGAAAGAATGACCATCGGAGCCAGCCTGCCTGTGCTCACATCTTGCCCCTGACATGAACTACGAGCTGTGTGACCTCAAACCAAGTACTCAACCCATACACGAAATGGGATGATGTGGCAGGCCGGTACATTGTAGGGACTAAAGGTAAACTCATATAAGGTTCTCACAACAGAATCAAGCCTTTATTTATAGATATTTTAATTTATGTATTATAATTCCCAACTTACAGGTGGGAGAGCTGAGGCACAGAGAGGCAAAACAAGTTGTCCAAGATCACACAGCCACTGGGTGGTAGGGTCAGAATACCAAGCCAGGCCTGTTGCCTCTGAGGGGACAGCTCCACCATCTGCCTCACTCCATGTGACCATGTCATTAAAGAATATTTCTAGAACTGGGCGTTGGAGGGAAAGAGAAACCATGTGAATCTGTTCAAAACTGGAAGTCCCATGGCAGGAAGAGTGAAGAAGACCACATCGCATTGGTCAGAAAGCCCTGACCGCAAGAACGTTTTAAATTCCCATTTTTCTAAGCATCTTCACCTTAAACAAGATAATATAGGTGAATCAATAGTAATTAGTTCCCTCTCCTCAGACCAGCTAAGTAAATAAACTAGCTGGAAGAAAGCCTGCATTTCTGATGTTACACTCTTGAGGAAAAGAGACCGATGTGGCCCAGGCACTGATTTTTAGGGACAGGAGGGATGAAAGGAGGAAGAACCTAAGACTTTGCTACCCAAATTCTGGTCCTTAGACCAGAAGCGTGGGCATGATCGGGAAGTTTGTTGGCAACGCAGAATCTCAGGCTTCACCCCAGACCCGGTGAAACCAAATCCACATCTTAACAACTTTCCCAGGTAATTCAAAGCACTTTAAAGTTTGAGAAGCTTTGCCGTTATGCAGATACCTGGGTCCTACTCCTGCAAGTTTAAAGTAATTGGTTTGGTGAACCACGAGAGACTATGGACCTGGGAAACAAACTGAGGGCTTCAGAGGGGAGGGGGTGTGGGAGAATGGGATAGGCCAGTGACGAGTATGAAGGAGGGCACGTATTGCATGGAGCACTGGGTGTTATACGCAAACAATGAATCATGGAACACTACATCAAAAACTAAGCATGTACTGTATGGTGACTAATATACCATAATAAAAAATTATTATTAANTGTTATACGCAAACAATGAATCATGGAACACTACATCAAAAACTAAGGATGTACTGTATGGTGACTAATATACCATAATAAAAAATTATTATTAAAAAAAAAAGTAATTGGTTTGGAGAGTGGCCTGACATTAGGATTTTTCAAAGCTCTGCAGATGCTTCCAAAGAGACAAGCCCAGGAGAAGAGGCAGAGCATACGGTTGGCATAACAGTCATTACGACATACCGTCACCATGCTGAGAACTTCAGACATCCAGGTTTTAACTGGAGACACTCAGCGCAGTCCTGCACTAGTCTGGCAGGAGCACCAAAGTGTCTTCTGCCACTGGCCACCACCGTTTTGCAGAACGCCTGGACCACAGAGACACCTGCCCTGAAGCATAGGCCGAGATTTGGAGTGAAGGAGTGTTGGGACTTCCTTCTACTTCTGCCAGTGTCCACTACACCCAGTCAGTAGGTCCAGTTTCTAATGGGTAAAAGCTTCCTGTGGAGGTCTTGAGTTGTTGACCCATGAGGGTATGTCAGGCAGGATTTAGGTAAGTTTTAGGCTCAGAGCTTTGAAACTACAAATCCTTCTAGAAGAGGTCAGAGGAAAAGCTACTTTCTGTCGACCAGAGAAGGGATTCATTTTCTCTTCTCTTTCTGCAGTAGGTTTAATTATCAGTTGAACGAGGAAACACTGGACCCGGGAGAGACAGACCTCACTGGGTGGACTTAGAATGTGTATAAAACTAAAAAGCAGACGATCAGGTGCCAGGCAAATATTTGCTGCTGGAAACATTTGAGAGCAGCCAACCCAAATGTTGACTCAGGGCTGACCATTGTTCTAAGGGGTTTGCAAGAATGAATCCTCACAAAAACTCTCTAATGTAGGAACTGCTATCGTACCCACCTTTCAGAGGTTATCGCTGAGGCTCAGAAGAGTTCAGGTTGCTCAGCTGGTAAGGGCTGGAGCTGGCCTTCCAACCCAGGCCTCCTGCTGACTCCCAAGCCCGCTGCCACCGGGAAATAGCACATAGGATTCTAAGAAGCAATCATTTTCATTCTGGAAAAATGCAGTGATGGTTTTTCAAAAAGGCCAAATGGGAAGACACACATTGAATAAGAAATAACATGGAAGGTACTCTTCAGTCCAGACAGCATTTGAAAGAGAAAAACTGCCACTTGATTTAGATGAGTCTTCATATGTGGACAAGGAACGGTCCTTGCGGTCATCAATTTAGCACAATTTCATTTTAACAGGGCCAGTGGAGTCCTAGGTTCCTGAGAACAAATGCTCCATTGCTTTTCACCATTAGCATGTAACTGCTGTTAATGTCAAAGGGGCATTCAGTGACTATGAAGTAGGAACATTTGAGATGCTTGCATGTTGCACGCAAATTTCACAAGTTTATTCAACCAGTGTTCATGGAGTGGGCACCTTTGTCACACCCTATGTTTTGTGGGTTATAGACACTATTTCCTCATCCCTGAGGAGTGAGCAGAGTATCCCATTGTAGAGAAAAGAACCCTGAGTTTCAATGAGGACCTGAATTAGGTCTCAGACTTCTGACTCCAGAGATTGTCCTCTTGACCGTATCTCAACTTTATAGTCCAAGGGTTCTTAAACTTCAGTGGACATAGGATACATTTGAAGAGTTGGTTAAAAGGCAGATTCCTGGTTCCTCCCCCAAGAGATTCTGATTCTGGAAACAGCCTGGAGTTGGGTCCCAGAATATGCGTGTTCAGTGGTAAGCCCCAAGTGACTCTAATTCCAGTGGTCTGAAGACCACATTAGTGATTACTGCAACAACACTTCCCAGGCCCAGGCCCTGCCTTGAGAAAACGACAGCCCAACTAGAGGAAGCGGATACACAACCAGTTATTAGCACACAGCCTTGTAATTGCTAAAAGAGGGATATGTCATAGGAGGTTCGGGCATCAGTGGCCCAGGGAGCAAGAAACAGCCGAGGGGGAGGTTACATGCATTGGGGGCCCTGCACTGAAACCAGCAGAAGAAAAGACCTTCCCAGCCCTGTGTTGCTAGCACGCCCTTCCTTTCTGAACGAAGGCTTCCAGCCCTTGCCCCTAGCACTGACCCACCCAAACAACCCACCCACATCCCACTCAGTGAGGACACCCTGTTGGCTGGAACTTGCACAGGCCTCTGAAATCCATCCATTCTTTCCATGCTGTCCACCGGCTCCCCCACCATGCATGTACATTAACCCTCTCAAACACCCACCCTAGCTTCCCTCTGGTTCATTGCCCACACAGTATCCAGAGAGATCTTTTGAAAATGCAAATCAAATCACATCACCCAGCTTCTGTTTTAAGCTGGGCTTCTCTGCACATTAGAGGCCCCAGTCTCTCAATACCTTGGTCTGCGGGGCCCTTCACAATCCGGCCCGATTACTGGGCATCTGTGTTGCTTACTTCCCTCTCCCACCAGCACACTGTGAGCCCCATGCAAGTCCTGGCACCTTCTTTCTCCCTGGTCTAATGCATTACGGTTGTATATACTGTTCCCTCTGTTGGGAATGCCCTTTCCCCTTTCCATCCGGGGAATGAGCATCCTTCAGGCCTCTGTTTGTGAGCTGGGTGGCCACCAGTGAGTCGGGTGGCCAGCCTTTGTCTCCCACAGTTCCTGCAGGTTTCTTCTTGACTCAGGACTCAGCACCCTGCATTTAAACCACTCACTGCTCTCTATTTCCCACGAGACGTAAACCCCATGAGGACAAGGGCCCCACGGACCATGACCTCCCTGTGTGCCAAGCCTTGCTTGGCGCTGTCCTCAGTCAGTGCTTGTTTCATGCTGTTTGGGGGACTGAAGGGATGGGGTGGGTTAAGAAGTGGGGGCAATACCAGGGCTACCCTCACTGCTTCAGAACAGTGCGACCACCACTTACATACCACGAGCCTCACGTTCCACAAGTGTAGA
>NC_048226.1:88073381-88118091 GCF_002007445.2 Ailuropoda melanoleuca | reverse complement strand
GGGTGATAATGGTTGTGGCCGAAAAACGTCTCTTCCCAGCCGCCTCTGGAACTCACACTAGTGGGCCAAAGAACACATTCGCAGCCTCCGGTGCCGTTCCAAACCAGGGGCAGTGATGGAATGACAAGGTTTCACCTTGTACCTGGCTCACACCTGTTTCTCACTGGTGTGACTTTGCTTTACTTCTAAAGACCCTCAGAAAAGAAGATTTTACAGTTTTCCTCCATTACCACTTCCTGTACCGAGTAGGGTGTTGTGGGCTGAATTGTGACCCTTAGATTTGTATGTTGAAATCCTAACTCCCGAGACCTCAGAGTGAGAGTGTATTTGGAGATGGGGGAACCTTAAGAAGTCATGAAGTTAAAAAGGGGTCTTTGGGGTGGACCCTAACCCAATCAGTCTGGTTTCCTTAGAAGAGGAGGAGAGACTCCAGGTATGCATGGGCACAGAGAAAAGGCCACGTGGGGACATGGTGAGAAGCCCATCTGCAAGCCAAGGAGGGAGGCCCCGGAAGACACCAATCCTGCCAACACCTTGAGCTTGGACTTCCGGCATCGGAAACTGTGACAACAAGAGCATCTGCTGTTGAAGGCAGCCAGTCTGTGATCTCCTGTCGTGGCAGCCCTCGCAAACCCATATATGAGGTAAGAGGAGAGTCTCTCGCAAAACACGGCCCTCCAGCCATCGGCAGTGGAATCACCTGGGGGATCTCAGTTAACATGGACTTCTGGGCCCGCTCGAGCTCACCGAATAAGGGTCTCTTCGTGGACAGGTACCCTGCGTCGCCTGTAGAGCCCAGTGACCACGAGCCACGGACTCAGTCTGACCTGGGTTCGCCTCGGGGTTGCCACTGATGACTAGAGTGACCCTACGAATTGCCATCTAGAAGGGGAAAATTATGAGAACGAAGCAGGGCACTTTAACTGATTACCCTGAGACAACAGGTAGAAACCGGGGCCGTCCTTACGCCGGGACCTTTGCTCCCATCCAGAAGCTGAGTGACTGAGCAGATCCCTTACGCGTTCGCAGCCTCAGCGAATCGTTTAGAAGCTGCGACTAACGGTGTTCCCCTCTCACGGGTGTGGTCGGGAGAGAGGAGCGCCTCCCACACGGGGCTGAGCGATTCCTTTCTCCCAGGCCCGTACTAGCGCGTCGGACTAGGGTTACGACACAGTGCGGACCTTCCTCCCGTGTCGTCACTTCGGGGTCTGTGTGGATATAAACAACCCTGAGGTAATTGCATTTAAACTTCTAAAAAGTGCCTATGAACTGAATTATCTCCGGAAATGAGCTGTTAGCAGACCAAGAGGGTATTTTTGCATCACTGTTTTATCCGTGCAGTTTAATGAATTTTTATTTTTGGAATAACTTAACCTAGGTCTTGATTACAGCTTTGGAGGTTTTGTCCTTAGGCTGTGGGAATAGTTGTTGTGTAGGACTTCATAGCTTTTTTCTGGTCTTGTCTTCTCTTCTCTTCTCTTTTCTTTTCTTTTTTCAAAGTTACAGATCTAAGTAATTGGCAGACCATCAGCTCAGGAATTCCCAAATCTATGTGACCAGCCCCAGTAAGCAAATGGGCAGATTGTGATGTGAAGGAGGTCGGCATACTGTCACTTTTACCTTCCTCTATGCAAGGGTTTTGGAATCCTTTTGGTCTGGATTCAAATCCCAGTCTCACTACTTACAGAGCTGTGTGACTCTGAATGAGCCGTAAAACCTCTCTGATCCTTAGGTTCTTAAGCTGAGAAATGAAATCACAAGAGCGTTCATCTCACAGGCTTATAATGAAAGTCAAATGAGATATTGCATCGGTTCCTTCTTAAGACTGGTCCCAGAATGGCGATGCTTCCAGAAGGATAGCAAATGCAAACTAAAACTCTTGAAGGTAATGTGAGACTTTCTGAAGGCTCTTGGGGAGGGGGGCAAAAAGAGGGGTGTTACACCAGACAGTGCCAGCAAATGCGCCCCAACCCTCTTAAAGTGTCACTTTCCCCAGAGTCCCTCATCGTGGTACCTCTCTCTCCAACGTCTCATTTCTGTTGCCCTCCCTCCTACTACCAGCCTGTAATCCACCCTCCCTTCTGTCCCTCTTCTTTCTTCCCTGCGTAACTCTGAGGCATTTCTTTGGCGTATTCATGAAATCTATTCCCACATGAGGACTTAGGAACTGAAGAACTCAAACAAGGAATCCTCCTTGGAAAGAGGGAGATAAGAAATGCTGTGAATACCTATCTTAGATACTTATTTTTGGGTTTGCTGTTGTTTATAATGTGTCCTGGCACAAAGTCGTTGCTCAGTAAATGTGTGTTCTTGTCCTGATTCTGTCCAGCTTTCCACCTCTCCTGCTTCCCCACCATGGGATGCAGGGTGCTGGATTTTCCTGTCATCCCCCCACCACTGTCCATTCTGAGAGTCCCAGGGTCCAAGCTTCTCTTCCCAGGTGCCCTCAGTTCTTTACTTTCACTTACGCATCTAAACAAAGGGAGAGGGTTAATAAGACGTGAGTTTAAAGCGAATGCCTGATGATGGACCGAGAAAAAAAAAAATCTCTGACTTTGGGAATCTGAAATCTTGGGTTTCGGTTAACGTTGGTCAGGTTTTTTGTTGCAAACAACAAAATAAGCTCTTGCTATTTTAAGCAAGAAAAGAATTTATTTAAAGGTATTAGGTGGGTCGCGGAATCTGGAAACGCTCAGCGAGATCTGAAGCTATGTAGTCCGGTCAGCACCCCGGGAACCGCCGCAGCGGAAGCACCCAACCGGGGTGTCGGGTGGCTTCCGCAGCGAAGCCTCTGCCTCTGGCTCAGGTCATGATCCCAGCGTCCTGGGATCGAGCCCGCGTCAGGCTCCGGGAGCCTGCTGCTCCCCCTGCTTGTGCTCTCTCTCTCTGACAAATAAATAAATAAAATCTTATAAAAAAAGAAAGAATGAATGAAAGGAAGAAAGAAAGAAAGAACCACAACCACGGCCACCCTGGCTCAGGATGAGACCCCAGAATGTCCACCATGGCAGTGCCCCCCCCCACCGGCTCCCCCAGCCTAAGGACTCCTTAGCTCATGTACATCCGAATTCAGCCCTGCGTGCATCCAGTTGGTGGGACCTGAGTCCCATGCATGCAAAGAGTTGCAAAGGAACATGGGAATGTGAGAAGTTGGGAAATGGCAGGGCTTGTGAAAAATCTCCAAGGAATGGACGACGGAGTTGGGGAGCCACAGTGCAAATGCCTATACCTAGTCCCCTCCCCTGACATTCACGGCTGTGCCATGGTGAGACAGATCCGGCTGAACTTGTGTCTGTATCTGGAAAATGATCAACACCTGGTGAGGGAGGATGTCGTGGGATCCAGAATCCATTTTCCCCGCATCTGGGTTCTCATCATTGAAATGCAGCCCAAGGAGCCAGATGAGGTTCCAGCGTCGGCTTCGGAAATGACAGCGATCAATAACCCCAAGGGCAAAGCTCTCTTGTAACTTCTGGAATGAAGAAGGGGGGGGTGCTGTGTACCTCAGTATACTGCATACCTTGCTTGCAGAATGGGTATCCTGGGTCCCAGCGCTGGACAGCCTCAGGAGGCACCAGGCACAGACGAAACAGCTGAACTATGGTTGGTCTTGTCGGGGCAGGAATCGGGACCCACAAGCCCCCACGGCACCCAGGCGCCAGCTTTGAATAGCAGGTCGTCATGCCTTCAGGAATCCAGCTCAGTTGCAGGGACACAGAGAGGCAGAGCTAGGGTTGTATCATTATAGGAACATGCCTTCCTGTGCTTGGCACTGGCAGTATGTGAGTGGTAAAGGAGCAACAAGGTTTGAAGCCAAGCCAGAAGCTACCAGAAGCTACTCTGTGTACAGTTTTTCCAGGCATCAAAGGTAATTGTACCTGGCATATTCTGTTTTCATTAATGCCTCATCAAAATGGAAATATTTTCCAGTTATTCAGGAATAAACGGTATGATGCAGTGCATACAATTATAAATGCACCTTTTCCTTTTATTGATGGGGACTGAACAAAATGGAATTAATGAAAATGTCTGTGTCTGTAGGGAGGTCCAATTCTATGGCAGTAATTCGAGGAGTGAGAGCATCTGTGTGTGACGTCTCACGTTCTGTACTCCGAAGTATCAGTTTGCCCTCCGCACACCAGACAGGACCTGTGTGATGAAATCTAATGGGTCCAGATGAAACAGCCTGAAGACGAAGCAAGTGTGTGTTTAAGGCACAGGGAGCTAGGTGTCCTGGGAAGCCTGCCATCACCAGCACAGGGGGTCCCCGTTATGCCAGAGTCTAGACAAATCAACTTCATGGAATGCAATTCAGCTCATTGAAATGGAGCAATGAACTGATGTGGTCATTAGTACCAACTTTTGGGAGTGGGGGACCTGGAGAGTTCTGCCTTTAAGGACTTCCAGGTAAAAATCCCTCGCAAAAAGGGGTGCCTGGATGGCTCAGTCGGTTGGGTGGCTTACTCTTGGTTTTAGCTTGGGTTGTGATCTTGAAGTCGTCAGATTGAGCCCCGTGTTGGGCTCCTCGCTGGGCAAGGAAGCCGCTTGGGATTCCCTCTCTCCCTCTCCTACCCCTCCCCACCCCAGCTCTTGCTCTCTCTCTTTCAAATTAAAAAAAAAAAAATCCCTTGCAAACAAATGCATATCATTCTTGTTCACATTCACTTACTGAGCAGCAGGATGGCCAGGGGTGAAATCTAAGCCCTTGCAGAGAACTGCTGAGAAGAAAGCCCTCTCTCTCTCTATCAGGCTCAACCCCTATCATCTTGCACTTGTCCTATGTGACTGTCATTACAGCCCGACTGTAACATAAGCTAATTATAGTCTGATAGTGACTAAGTGTGGTCTGGATCAGAAGACCAGGATTAAAGCAGGCCAGGGCTGTGTGTGTGTGTGTGTGTGTGTGTGTGTGCGTGCATGCATGCGTGTGTGTGCGCTTGTACTCATTTATATGTTATAAGGCCAGTAATTATAGAACAACAATTAAATCGGGCTTTCAGTCCATTCACTGTGATGACAACTACCCTTTTCTGATGGATGGCAGATGCTTCTTTAGGAAACAGGCCCTGGAATCCCTAAGAAATTAAATGACCCCTTAAATGACAGAGGACATCTGTTGTCCCATCAGATGAGAGCTGCCCTCCTCCTTCCCTATCCTCTGTGCCTCTCCGGCTGGCCTGGTCCCGGGGTCCTGCCCACTGGCTGCTGCACTGCCGTGGTGTTCCACAAACTGCCATGACCTGATTCTACTTGGGGTCCCTTTCAAGCTTTCCATCTTGGTTTTTCCCATCTCTCCTCATATTGCCTAGAAATGTGGTTCTGGTAGACACCTGTATTGCTCTCGAGTCTCATAGGTAGCTAAATAAACGTAATTTTTGAAATGTGATATACCATTTTTAACTTGCTGGATTGGCAATTAAAAAAATAATACTCGGTGATATTGCAGGTACAGAAGGCTGCAAATACCCACAGGGTACACACAGTTGCGTAGTTTGCTACAATCTTTCTGGGCTCCGGAGAGCATCAGCTGCACGGTGTACAAGTGTTAGCATGTACCTTCCCTTTAGGTTACCAGTACCAGTGCTCAGAAATTTAGCCGAAGGGCATAATTAAGCATATGACAAATATTTAGCTACTTGGTGCTATTCGTAATAGAAGAAATGTGTTGGCGGAGAAGAAACCCTGTGGGTCCAACCACAGATAATTGATTTAATTAAAGCAATATATATCAGTGTTGTGGAAGAACACACCACCATTAAAATGACAATATGAATATATTTATTTGCACGAAAAGATGTTGCATTGAAAGCAGGTAATAAAACAAAGAGGTCAGAGTTCTGCTTCTGGGAAGATGGAATAGATACGCTTTTCTTATTCTCCCCACTAAATACAATTAAAACCTCTGAATATGGTATCTAAAACAAGCCTAGGAAGACTCTGAAAGGTGGAGAGAAGAAGGCAGACTGGCTGGGGACCTCAGGACCCAAGGAATGACCGGGTAGTGAGTCCCCCGGGGTTTTGTTTTGTTTGCCTCACGCACCCCAGAGTGGAGCTGATGAAACCAGCAACCTGGAAACATCACTGGGCACGGACATCAAAAGCCCTAAGGAAGACCTATGTTCTCTAGTCACCAGAGCAGGGAGAGCCTAGCAAGACAGAAAACTTTTAGACAGTAAGTTCTCTCTTCCAGCTGAACACCACAGAGAAGACTCCCTCATCAGCAAGGTCAAGTGAGATGCTTAGACTTCCACACTCATCTGGTTGTACTGAGGCACCCCGTACCCCCACCAGGATGCCCATACTCAGAGGCATCAAGGAGTTTCCCAAGTGTCACAGTGGTTAGAGTCCTGTACTACTATAGGACCCTCTCAGTGTACTGGCGTGAAGCCTGTACTGTTTTTGCTGCCCTTGGCCAGGTTTAGCTCAGGGAGACAGAGGAATGAAGTCCTCAGAGCTAGCAACAGGGTGGGGGGGTGGGGAAGACCCTGTGGCTTTCCCCTTTCCCCTTCCCCATGTGAATGCATCACCCCTCTTTATAGCCCTCCATGTTCACATAGCTCTTCTGTCTTAGAAGAGGCTGCTTTCAGGAAGCTATCCACCATCAATCATTTACACCTCAGGGCAGACTTGTCACTGAGCTCTCTTATCCATGGGTCTTTGGAAATGAAATCAGAGCTATCCTTCTATTAGGAAGGACCGTGTCCCCCATTACAGGGATTGGGATCTACAAGGAGATGGAAAGATGGGGAGGTATTTCTTGGATTTCTAGAATCTCTTGCCTTTATGTTGGCTTGGGTCCAGGAAACAAGCTGCCAACTGGGTACAGGAGGCTATTGTCTAAAGTAAGACTTGGTTGCCCCAGGGTTTAGCCAAGAGGATAATCATTACTCCTTCTGGGAGACAATGGTTCTATTGGTAGTATCTATTAGGATTAAAAAGATTTGCAAGTATAACTCCTTGCTGAAGTAAGAAGAAATTTACTCTATGGTTGTACACCTAAAGGCCAAGGACAGACCCCTAAAAAGGATATCTTATTTTTCAAAAGTTTTTCTTTAAGGAGCACCTGGGAGGCTCAGTCATTAAGCGTCTGCCTTTGGCTTAGAGCGTGATCCCGGAGTCCTGGGATCGAGCCCCGCGTTGGGCTCCCTGCTCCGCTGGGAGCCTGCTTCTTCCTCTCCTACTCCCCCTGCCTGTGTTCCCTCTCTTGCTGGCTGGCTCTCTCTTTCTGTCAAATAAATAAATAAAATCTTTAAAAAAAAAAGTTTTTCTTTAATTAAAACAATGAAACTCTTTGTTAAAAATTAAATAATAGATTTCCAGCTTCAGCTCCAACATGTAAAAAACTCGGAGGTCATCACTCCCATCCTTATAATAAGATAAAAGCTAAACAAACTGAAATCCATGACTTTTCTTGGACCCACCAGAAATCTGAGGTCATAAGGCAAACAGCTGAGCTGAAATGGAGAGAGATGGTGAATTGAGAGTCAGAGCCAAGATCTACCTACCTGAAGCAGAAACCCCCTGCAGCTAAAAGCTAATGGGAACACTTACATGGTAATTTTTGATGAATTTCTGAAGGCTGAGTGGAGTAGTTTGAGAGTGAGAAACTCACGGTGGCCACAGTTTGGGTGGTGTGTCCCATTTTTGTGGGTTTTACCTTTAGTATCCCCACCAGCTTCTCACAGGGAAAATCCAAGAATTATCTCCTGTGACTCTGGCAGGGGAATTGAAAAAGTAACCATTTGGAAATATGCCAGAGTATTCTGCATGATAAAAGCCTACCCAGAAAGGGAACAGACTTTATCAGACCCATATTCCACCTGGGGGAAGGGCATTTATTAGACTCCAGCTGGCTGCAGCCTTCCTATGTCACTCAAGGTGGTGAGGGGATGCCAGGAGGCTAAGAAGCACTTGCAAAGGTCACAGTCCAGGGACACAGGCTCACTAAATGACTGAAATTCAATAATAAGATTAGAATGCTCCCCCTCCTTACCACATCTTACTACATCCTTACCACATCTTACTGCCTCATCAACAGGACACCAGCATAATGACAGCGAAATACAGTGGAAAGGACGGCAAGGTGCAGATTCTATTGAAGGAGGAGTCTTTAGGGAAACCTAAAGACAAACACAGGGACCCTACAGGAGTTTGAAGGTTCTGGCAGCTACAGCTACAGCAAATATTAAACAGAGGCCAATTCCTAGACAGATTAACATAAAACATCACACTAAAGCCCTGTTTCCTTCAGTTCCTGTTACTCAATACATCATGTCCAGCTTTTAACAAACAAAAAAAATTATCAGGCATGACAAAAGTCAAGAAAAAAACCCAGTCTGAAGAGGCAAAGTAAGCATCAGGACGAGACTCAGATATGTTACAGATGTTGAAATTATCAGAGCAGCAATTTAAAAGAACTATGATTTAACATAGCTACGATTAATGTGTTAGAGGCCATAATGGAAAAAGTGGACAATATAAATGAACAGATGGGTAATGTAAGCAGAGAGATGGAAATCCTAAGCAATAATCAAATGAAATATATGAAAAAAACCCCAACTGTAGTCATGAAGAATGCTATTCTGATGACCATCAGCCAACTAGACATGGCTGAGAAAAAGATCAGCAAACTCAAAGATAGGTCAATAAAAACTTCCTAAACTGAAATGAAAAGAGGAAAACTAATGGAAGGAGGGGAGAAAAACACCAGAACAGCACACCTAAGAACCGTGGGATATCAAAAGATATAACCAGATATGCCAGATATAAAAGATATGCCAGATAACACATAATTGGAATACCAGGAGAAGAAATAAATAATGTAGCAGAAGAAATAATTGAACAGTGGCCAAGCACTTTCCAAAATTAATAACACACACCAAACACAGATCCAGGAAGCTGAGAGAACACCAGGCAGAATAATACCAAAAAATCTACATTATTTATGCTATCATATTCAAACTTCAAATAATGAAGGACAAAGAGAAATTCTTGAAGCAAGCCAGGAGAGGGACAGATCTTGCCTATAAAGGGACAAGGATAAAAATTACAGCAGACTTCTCATCAGAAACCATGCAAGCAAAAAGAGAATGTACTGAAATATCTAAAGTCTTAAAAGAAAAAAAACCCCACCAACCTAGAATTCTACACCCAGCAAGATTATCCTTCAAAAGTGAAAGAGAAATAAAGACTGCCTCAGACAAACAAAAAACTGGGGGAATTAATCGCCAGCAGAACGGCCCTGCAAGAAATGAAGAAATGTTCAAAGAAATCCTTCAGAGAGAAGGAAAATTATTTAGGTCAGAAATTTGGATCTACATATAGAAAGGAAGGGCATCAGAGAAGGAATAAATGAAGATTAAATTATTTTATTATCCTTCTTAATTGAGCTAGTGATAACTGCTTGTTTAATGTAAGAATAGCAACAATGTGCTGGATGATTATAGCATATGGCTAAGTGAAATGAATAACAGCAATATCATGAGGGATTGGCAGAAGGTGTTGGCAATATTTTGTTATAGGGTATCGGTAGCAGTATTGTGTTATTTGAAGATGGATTTAGATCAGTTATAAATGCATATTGCAAAGCCTAGGGTAACCACTAAGTTTTTAAAAATTAAATAATGGATTTGCAAAAAGTAAGAGTGACACACTCCCTCCTCTACATTTCCTAGCACTATTCCGGAAGAGTAGCTGCTCCTGGTACCCCAGGGCGCATTCTCTGGGATGGCCTGGAGTAAGATCAGTTCCCCCCCTCTTTTTCGGCACCTTCCTTATATTTCTTCCGCCGACATTACTAGGTATCTTCCGTGCAGGTCTACTTCAGACTGGGTTCTGCTGGAAGGATTTGGGGGCTCCCAGTCTAGTCTAGAAGGTTCCCTTGAGAACAGTAGTGATGGAGGCAGGTAGCCAGAGAAAAACTGCTTGAGGGAGAAACAACTCATGTGAAGGAGACCCCCTTGACCCCCAGATTTGGTGAGACACTGAATGAAGAGCATTTGCCCAAGGCAGGAAAGCTGGGTCTGATGCCATCGTCCTGGCAATGTGCGTTGGGGCAAATTATCCACCTCCTTGAGCCCCACAGAGCAGGCATTCATCACTCCATGCACAGATTCTCCATGATGCTTTCCATAACACCCTCTCCGTGTGACAGCCCCTGTAAGTGGTCACCCAGTCTCTGCTCGAACCCTGCAATGATGGGCAGTTGGGGGGCGGGTGGAAGGAGGGCTTCAGTAGTTCAGTAAGTAGCTAATATTGGTGGTGCAGTGGGGAGGTGCTGGCGAAAGCAGTGAGAGCAGGCAGAGGCCAAGAAGGCTGCCAAATGTCAGACAAGAAGCAACGAGCACCCCTGGAGGTGGGGGGGGCGGGCGGGAATCTTGCACTGGAACTGACAAAGAAGGGTGGGTTTCCAAGCCAAATAACCTAAGGGTATTACTCAAGTCCTCAGCGAGTGTACAAAAGGGTCCTGCTCAGATGAGAAGAAGGCATTTGCATCTCCGTTCCCGCTGGCTATCAAAGCTGCCTCCCGTTTTGGAAGAAGTGCTGTTTTCCGTGGGAGTCAGCCAGATTACAGTGGGTTCTGATTCCATGACGTTGCCAGGAGAAAAACAAAGCATTCCGCTTTCTCAGCTGTGGAACCTCGTTGCCCACAGCTCACAGAGGGCAGGACGAAAGCAGACCACGCACACGGGGTATAGGCACAAACACAGGGTCTGGGTAATTAACATCTCAGGTTTCCTGGAAGGTTCACGTTGACTGATTTGGTTGCCTGGAAAATAGTCCAGCTTGTTCTCTGCCAAGCTCAGAGGTGACAGAGCCAGAATTAAATTTCTATTTTCCAAAGAGCTGATGGAGGCAGATTTTCAGTGAGATTTCTGGACCATTATTTAAATCTGTATTTTAGATTTTCAAGGGGGATCTGCAGAATACTTTCATGCTTGAGAAAGTGACACTTTTTTTTAAAGGAACCTCCAACCCACAGTGGAGTCTTTTGTTTTAATTCTGATTCTGGAACATTACCAGCAACCATTGGCTGTGCCAACCCCAGGATGTTTTTGAACAGAGTTTTTAATTCTAAAGCATGTGGTTTTACTTGTGGCATATATTAAGATGTTGAATAATTAACAAGAATTTGGCTTGGGGAAATCTAAATTGGTTGACTACAGAGCATTTTTAGAAAAGCATTCTGATGCATTTAAAGCAGGCGCCTGTTGGGATTTTCCCAGAAAGTCCCTTCTTATCTACCAGATGGAAGAAATGATTTAGTAATAAAGATTCCACCTTGTCAATAATTTATTGAGCACCTACTATAAGCTGAACACATGAGATGTATTATTTTTTATCTTCACATGGCAGGATGTTGAAAGGAGACTCTTTTGACCCAGTTTTCAAAGGTCTATCAGTATGCTGGTTATGAGCCAGTGTGAGAGAGCCCTTTCCACGTGCAGGATTTACAATGGGAACGAGGGAGAACCTGTTCCATGTCTACCAACTCCCGTACCTGGTCAGAAATTATGAAAGATTGAGAGAAGGTTCATAAAGAAAGTGGGGTGTCACCTTCTAGCCTCAAGCCTAGCGAGGGCTTGGACAGACTCTCAGACTTTCAGAACATCTTTTCTGATGTCTTACTCACCTCCAGGGCTGGAGTGCAAAATCATGCGGAAAGTGAGAACTGCCCTCTTCTCTTACCTGGATCCCACCTCCCCTTCTCAGAACCTGGCCAGCAGATCGGAAAGAGCAGCTCAGAGCAGAAAGACAGCTTCTCCCTCCCCACTGTTCACGGAAGTAGGCCTGAGCTTGGAAAGGGAAGATGCGAAGCTAAGTCACAGTCGAGAGTTCTGGATCATTAAAAAGAACTGGACTGTGGTGTTACTGAATTCCAGCTGTATTTGTAGCCTTTAGATTGTCAACGAAGTGTGAGCAAAGTAGGCCTGTGGGATTTGTCAGTCACAGACGGTGGGGGGGGAACACCCCTCCCTGCCTCACCCCCCCTGCCCCCCCCAATCAAGGGTAAAGGGTTTAAGAATAACCAAGTGCATTTTGATCACAGGGCACTGTCATGCTTGCTCAGCATACCAGTTACACCAACAGCACCACCAACTGTGTGGGATTAGGCCTCCCATTTTGTAGATAGGAAAATAAAGGCCAGAGAGGTTAAAGAGTGGCGCTGGGAATCAGATTCAGATTTCCCCATCTATTGAGGCTGCATTATGCCATACCTTTGGTTATTTTTTTTAATGCTTTTTTTTTTAAGATTTTATTTATTTATTTGACAGAGATAGAGACAGCCAGCAAGAGAGGGAATACAAGCAGGGGGAGTGGGAGAGGAAGAAGCAGGCCCACAGCAGAGGAGCCCGATGTGGGGCTCGATCCCATAACACCGGGATCACGCCCTGAGCCGAAGGCAGACGCTTAACCGCTGTGCCACCCAGGCGCCCCCATACCTTTGGTTATTATACCCAGAGAGGAAAAATGTTATGCTAAAGATTAGAAAGAAGAAAGAAATAGATTTTTAAGAAGGGAAAGTTTCCCCTAATAATTGACTTTTGATATTGTCTATACTTTCAAATCACTTTGACAAAGTTCACTATTAAAAAAGGTAGAAGTAATTTTTTAAAAAGCTGGGTGTAAAAAGCAAGGGGTATTGATTTGTTTCCTTCAGTCTGTGTGAAACCATGTAATGGGTATATTTTTCCCTCCGCATCCACAACCTCCCAAGAGAACAGAAAGCCCTGAGTCCCTTTCCATCTTGAGGGTCTATTATTCTATGTGAAAACCTATTTATGAATTGGAGATTTGAAGAGCCAAGTCTTTGCTTGATGGTTTTCTTTATGTGTCTATTTACAAATAGCAAGAGTACCAGGTACATTTTGCGTTTTGTTTGATTTACACAACTTGGAAGTAAGAAAGACTTTTCAGGAACCCATCAACTTCCAAAACTTAAGGCTGTACCCGTCGTCTGTCTTACTACTACCCATTGACGGTATCGGTGGATGGATGGATGGATGGATGGATGGATGGATAATATGGATGGATGGATGGATGGATAATAGGGATGATGAAAAAAATACTAGGGATGATGAGTGGGCTCAGCTACAGTCAGAACTACCTGTATAGGGGAAAACTTAGAGTTGTTTCCTCCTGTGAGTTTTTCTTTACTACTCACACAGAACACTTGTGGTCACCAAGTGTGTGGGTTTTTCCCCACCCCGAGCAATTCTCCATACTGCCAACTTGGTATCCTATAAATTAACTCAATTCGGATGCTGTTTACCTGGAAATAGCATCAGATCCTACAGGTTAGGGGCTCCGTCCCAAAGACTGCTCCCACCCCACTTCAGATGCCAATCCAAGGAGTCGGTCCCCAGGTTACCTAGGCTTCTGTGTCAACAAGCCTGGTAAACAGATAAGCAGGGCGAGGTCTGGGAGGGTCCTGAGCACAGGGGCTTTTGTTCCTGTGAAGGTGGGGCGCCTCACCTCCCGGTATGTGGATGTGCTCACCCACCGGGATGCTCTCTAGACCCCATAATGTCGGGATTTTTATGGAGGCTTCGTCATGCAGGTATGATAGATCGTTGGCTTCCATTTTCAGCCCTTCTCCCTTCTCTAGAGAATGAGAGGCAGGGCTGAAAATTCCAAGCCTCTGCTCATGGCTTTGTCCTCCTGCTGACCAGCCCCACCCAGGAGCCCACCTAGAGTCACCTCATAGAACAAAAGACACTCCTGTTACCCAGCAAATGGTAAGAGTTTCAGGAGCCCTGTATCAGGAAGCTGAGTCAAAGATCAAATACAAGGAGCAAGGACTTTTCCTAGCGCTCCGATCACTTAGGAAATGGCAAGGGTTTCGGGAGCTCTGTGAACCGGGGGCAGAGATCAGCATGTATTTTCTAGGATCTCCTACTACCCTTCTGGAAAGTCTACTGGTACAGGTGATTTGCAGCATGATTACCTGGAATCCTCATCGGAACCAGAAGTAGTTCCCATTTCACGGGAAAGAGCAGGAAGCAAAGAGGCTGTGACTTGCCCGAGGCAAGGAATCCACCCTTGCCCTCTCCAGCGCATTGTGCCGTTCCTGTGTCTTCACGGTGTTCAAGTCCAAGGTTGGCTGGCTCCAGAGTTGAGGGGTGAAGAGGAGGGAGGAACGGCACCTCCCTGCAAGCTTTGCGACCGAAGCATACCTGTCTGGCCCAAGTAAGTTTTGCAGGTACGGCTCTGTCTGTCCTGCCCCCTCTTAAGACGCATAATTGGGTCAGCCTCTCTCCTGCCCTCCACGCTCCAAACTGAAGTTGTTAATGTAGTGGAAATGCAAATTGAGCTAAAATTAGTTTAGCTTCATTCTCCAAAGGCCATCTTTCCCCCTCCTTGCAGAGAATGATTTTACATAATTTTATTCTGAGAGGAAATAATCACTCAGCTTTTGGAAAAAATGAGCCTCTTTAAATATGCATTTCTGCCGTTCTCGGTGACCTTTTGCAAACCGAATAGCGGTTCTCCTTTAGGATATTTGCTCTCATTTCAACATGGGTAGACGCAACAAATCTCAACAAGACAGGGAGGCAGGCAAAGCAGGAAGATCTGGGGGACCTGCAAAGGATCCCCTCTGTCGATGACCGCGCTGCATTGCTTCCTCCGGTGGCACCCAGATTAGACCAACAGAAATCACAGGGGGCCCAAAGTTATCTTTTAAGGAGTAAAACTATGCAGGCAGGACTCCTACGACATAAGATACTGGGATCCCAAAGCGAGAGGGGTCAGGCCCCTTTGCCCTTTTCTAGCTGTAACCTTTCCCATCTGGAAAGTGGCGTTTATACTACAGATCGTATCGTGATCGAGAAGGATCATTGTTTTTTATTTTGGGTTTCAGGGGTTTTTTTTGGTTTTGTTTTAGTTTGGTTTTGCCTTTGTTTTTTGGTGGTGGCAAGGGTTGGGAGGGGATTGCTTGCTTGTTTTAAGGGCTGTGTAAGCTTGGGGACTGGTTAAGAAAACCCGGTGGACTCTCTTATAGGTAGTTTCCTTGGGCTTGTTCTCCAGTTGATCTATCTTTTTCCTTGTGCCTGAAACCTCAGGGTGACCGGGGCTGGTTTTCAGATGACAAGACTGAACATAGGGAGTTTGGATGCTCGTTGTTCTTTCCGAGACTCTGTTCATCCGGTTGCAGGAGTTGGGTATTTCTCAGGCTACGTTCCAGTGTGCAGTAGGTGCTCTGGGGTGATTGCCTGGGGTGACCCCCACTTCTCCAAGAGCATACTCAGACCTTAGAGTCGGTCCCTGTGCCCCGGTCAGTACTGTGTAAGCGCCCATGCTGCCCACCCCTACTGGCCACGGACAGTTCGATTTTTCTAAAGGTGTTTACCTGGCCCGTGCCAAACTAATTAAATTTCTTTCCTGGAATTTGGAAGAAAGGGACAGAGACTGGGATTCGCATGGGTGGCAGCACCAGTAATGAAAGCCAGTGACCTGCTGCGGAGACCCTTCAACCACTGACATGCTTTGCCGTTGTTTCTTACTTAAGTGTTTGATGGAATTTACCGGTGACCCCATCTGCCTTTGTAGACATTTCTTTTCATTAGGAATTCAGTTTTAAAAATAGATATAGCAGTATTCGAGTCATTCCTCTCTTGTTAGTTTCTGGCAGTTGTGTTGCCCAAAGAATTTGTCCTGTTGCCAAAGTTACTGGCAAAGTTGTTTATGATATTGACTTATTATTCTAATATCTGTAGGGTATGTACTTACAGCCCCCTTTTTACTGCTATTATTAGCAACTTTGTTTTCCCTGGTTTTTTTCTACTATTTTTGGCTTTGTTAACTTTTCTATCATTTGTTTTCCTTGTTGTTAGCTATTTCATTGATTTCTGATCTTTTATTTTCTTTCTTTGTACATTGGGTTTAATTGCTTTTATTTCTTTTTACTTCTTAAGGTGGAATTGGGATGATTTATTTTAAACCCTTCTTTTTTTATTGAGATATAATCGATGTATACCGTTACGTAAATTTAAGGTGTACAACATTTTGATTTATGTGTTGCCCAATGATTACCGCCCTAGCATTAGCTAACACTTCTATCACATTATGTAATTATTATTTCCTTTTTTTATGTGAACAATTAAGTTCTTGTCTCTTAGCAACTTTACAGTTATTAAAAATATTATTATTGTTATTGTGAATGAGGTCTCCCAAGACTTATTTATCTACTAGTTGCAATTTTGTACCCTTGAACAACATCTCCCCAGTTCTGTCGTTCCTCCAGCCCCGGTAACCAACATTGTCATGGTTTTTACAAATTTGGCTCTTTTATATCCCACCTATAGGTGATTTTATACAGCATTTTTCTTTCTCTAACGTAGCTCACCTAACATAAAGCCCTCAAGGGCCATCCATGTGTCACCAACTGCAGGATTTCCTTTTTCCTCGTGGTTAAATAATATCCTGAGGTATGCATACATCTCTCCACTCATCTGCTTGTGGCCACTTAGGTCGTGTAGATGTCTTGGCCATCACTAATAATGCTGCAGTGAACATGAGAGTGCGGGTAGCTTTTTACTATCCTGTTTTTGCCCTCGATATATCCTTTCATTATATACCCAGAAGTGGGATTGCTGGATCATATGGTAGCTCTATTTTTAATTGTTTGAGGAACTTTCATACTGTTTCCTATAGCGGCTGGACCAGTTTGCATTCCCACCAGCCACGTCCTGGGCTTCTCTCTTCTGCACATCCTTGCCAACACTCGCCTCTTGTCTTCCTCGAGATAGTCATCCTAACAGGTGTGAGGTGGTGTCTCATCGCAGCTTTGATTTGCATTTCCCTGATGATGAGTGATGGTGAGCCTCTTTTTACGAACGTGCTGGCCAATGGATGTGTTTTTGGAAAAATGTATTTAGTTCCTCTAACAATTGTTTAATCAGATCTTTTTATTTTTCAAATTAAAAGGTATTTTTTATTGTTTATTTTTTAAAGATTTATTTATTTGAGAGAGAGTGTGAGTGGGGGAAGGAGCAGAGGGAGAGAGAGAAAGAAAGAGAGAGAGAGAGAGGGAAGCAGATTCCCTGCTGAACTCGGAGCCCACACAGGGCTTGATCCCAGGACTCTGAGTTCGAGCCCTGAGCCAAAGTCAGACGCTTAACCCACAGAGCCACCCAGGTGTCCCAAATGAAAATTTATTTTAGATGCGAGTAGATTTACCTACAGTTGTGTGCTTTTGTTGTTGTTACTGAGTTGCATCAGGTCTTTAGATATTAACCACTTAGCCAGTTTCTGTTCTCAAATATTTTCTTCCATTTCCTAGCTTGCCTTTTCGTTTTGTGGACCTTTTCTTTTGCTGTGCAGCTTTGAGTTTGATGTAGTCCGACTTGTTGACTTTTGCTTCTACTCTTTGTGCTTTTGGTGCCATATCCAAAAAATCACTGCCAAGATTCATGTCAAGGAGCTTCTTCCCTGTGTTTTCTTCTAGGAGTTTTATGTGTCAGGTCTTAAGCTTATATCTGTGATCCATTTTGAGTTAATGTCCTTCTCCTTTTTCCTAATACAAGCTGTATGTTTCCCCCTACATACTGTTTTCGCTGCTTCTCACACATTTTGATATGTAGTATTTTTTGTCATTTACAAGTGTGTTTGTATTGTACTGAATAACATATAAGACTGTTGAATCATTATAATATAGGCCTGAAACCAATATAACACTGTATGTTAATTATACTTGAATGTAAAAAATAAAACAAAATAGAAAAAAATTTCCATGTTAGTTGAAATTTTATGTATATACATATACATATATATGTATATACATATACATATATAATTTATTTATATAAATATACATTATACATATATACATATATAATTTTTATATATGTTTATAAATGTTTATAAGTTCACATAATTTCAACTTTGACATATACATTTTAAGATCCTGGGGCTCCTGGGTGGTGAAGCAGGTTAAGTGTCCTACTCTTACAGACAGCACATAGGATCTTGCTTTTGGGACTTGCAGTATTCAATCCATTTTTATTGAATATAATTATTTACATGGCTGCATTGAAGTCTGACATTTTACTATGTGTTTTCTCTTTGTTACCTGTTTGTTGTTCCTCGGAACTTTCCTAAACTGGTCTAAACTAAGGGCAGAGAAGCCCCAATCCTTGGGAGGGATATTCTGTTTCCCGTTTACTCTGACTCCTAGCAGGCAGCCTTTCCTATTGTCCGATGAAAAGCCTTGCGTACTTTTCAAAATCCCCCCTTTTTGAAGCACTGTGAACGCCATTTCATTTCCCTCTCGTCCTGTGAGAATCCCAAAAGCTCTACTCAGCGTCTTAGGGGCAGCCTTTCTTTTTGGAATCGACATTGAACTGAGTAGTGAAGGAGCTTATTTCCCAACCACAATTCCTTTTTCTTGGCCAGACCTTGGTCCTAAATTCTCTGTGACTTGGTAGCTTCCTGATGCCTTCGGCTTGGCATTCTTTGTATTTTGTCTGCGTTTTCTTATGGTCCTCAGCAGGATGGTTGGTCCAACACAACCTAGTCAGTCATTGCTGAAAACAAAACCTACCATTAATATTTATAAAAAAACAAAGCAAAACACTAATTCAGAGACATCACGCCTTATTTGGAAATCTAACCTGTATGACTTACCGCTGGATAATTTGGTAAGTTACTGCCCTGCCCTGAGAGCTGGGTTCTACCGCTGGCCAAACACTCAGAAATACCTGTTTTTCATGTGTTTGTTGGGGGGGGGGGGGCTTGCAGGGGTTAACCCTGTTGTTGTTGTCATTTGTCTGATTTTTTTTTCAATTCTGTGGATGAATTTGTTTCATCAGTCATTATGTAATTAAATTTCTGAAGCAGGTAACAAGTTTTATTATCTGGAAGGGTCAATTCCTTTGGTTTAATCACAGTGTGGCGTCAACAGCAGAACGCAGTTCTGCTCAGGGCCCATCTCTCTCTACAGATGTCATTTTTTTTCATTTTATTTTCATTTATTTTAGCATAATAAAGATTTACTCAAGCCTCTCATGACATTTCAGGGCACAATTTTAAATGTCACCTTTTATCTTGTCCCATCGATGCACTTGTTAAATTTATGTTGTTGTTTTCCCAGTGTCGGAAGGAGGGACATTCATAATTAATTGATTACTTGGTTGATTTAAAGAGTGTGGTTGGGGAACCTCAGACTGGACTTACACAAGTAATTTTCGGTTTCAATTATCCTAAGCTAACTATTTATCACTTTATGGACAGAAATTTTTATTCCTTTTCTAATTAAAAAAAAAGAAGAAGAATGTAATACAAGAAAGTAGTGAGAAAGAAGCCCAGAGGGAAGGATGGAGAACAGTTGGCTGGGAGGGTGGAGGGAGAGGTTGGAAGGGACTCTACTGTTGCTAAGAGAACACATCTTAAAAGTTCTCATCACAGGGAAAAAGAAAAAAGAACTTTGTAACTATCTATGGTGATGGAAGTTAACTAGACTTCACGGGGATCACCCCCTGATACATACAAATACTGAATCACTCCATTATGCCCCTGAAACTAATATAATGTGGTATGTCAATAAGACCTCAATTAAAAGAAAAAGAAGAGGAGGGGAGCCTGGGTGGCTCCTCCCCCTCCCCCTTCCTCCTCTGTTCCTCCTCCTCCTCTTTTTCTGGTTGAGCTGCAAGTTGGTTGAGCCTCTGACTCTTGATTTCGGCTCGGGTCATGATCTCAGGGTCCTGGGATGGAGCCTTTTGCTCAGCGGGGATTCTGCTTGAGACTCTCTCTCTCCTTCTCCCTCTGCCTCCCTCCCTCCACCCCCAACCCTGCTCAAGCTCTCTCTCCGTTTCTCTCTCTCTCTCTCTTTTAAATAAATAAATAAAAAAAATATTTTTTAGGAAAAAAAATGAAGAGGAAAACACAACAAGAGACTTCGTGGGGTAGCACTGGTCATGGGAAGGGCAATGGGCTAGAGATTTTGATCTCCCATCTTCTCCTAAGCAGCTATGGAGCTTGGGGTAGGTCACTTCTGCCTCCAGGAGGCTCAGGAAGATGAGGGAGGTGATATCTCTCTTTCCCCAGCTAGCTCCCATGGACACTTGCACACAGCAGACACCCCACTCGTTCCCGGCAGGCACTCTGAAGTTGATCCATCAGTAGCTCCTTATCTCTAGTCGTCAGCTCTGTGTTTGTGAAGTGAGGACTTTGAAATCAATCATCTGTAAGCCCCTTCTAAGCCTTAATAGTTCAAGATTTTGAAAGGGATTTTTTTAGGTCTAACTCTGCTTTAGGAGCTCTGGGAACCTTTTGAAATTGGTGCAAAATTTCCCGTGTTTGTGTGGATGTGTACAGGTGTGCCTTTTTCTGGGAAGAGGGTTCTCAATGCTGTTGTTCTAGGATGTTCCATGAATGCAAAAATATTAAGAAACAAATGAATATCTAACTTAATCATATTAATTCATTTCATCATCATAATCGAACGAGCCCTTATTGAGTACCTTCTATGGGTTCATGTGAGCACATAGATGAACTAGACACATTTTGAAGAAGTGTTTAGTCAGCATGTCATGGACAAAGTTGTGCTGTTTCACCTGGGATGTGTTAAATCGGGTTCATGTCAGAAATTCGGGATTCTAGTCCTAACTCTGGTGCCTGGCTATGCTCTGACCCTTAGTTTTGTCAAGCGACATGTAGCTTGAATTGCATAGATCCTGCTTACTCCTTCCGATTATTCATTCAGTTGATAAACAGAGCCACATGGCCCGTATATCAGGCACTGTGCTTGGTACAAGGGAGACAGCTGGGAATGACACTGACAACGTGCTCCCGTGGAACGATAGACAAGCTGGTAAGCTATGGGTTAGATTTTCCTGGGATGCATATGCGACAGTAGGGTTGAGAAGTGGGAAATATATGCTATTATTCACCTCAGATCAGAATAGGAGCAGGTGGCTTTGTTTTCCCTTCTTTTCTTCTTTAAATATTAAATTGAGCCAGGGAATAAGAAAGCATCTAGACAAGCCATATACACACGGTGCTTCCTGAATACAGAAGAGATAACGGATATGGTAACTGTTTCACTAAACAGGAGCGATGTGAGTTTTACAAATTGATCTCTGGACTTTTGGAGATGTTCTGGGGCTGGCTTCCTGGAACTGGAAAGGATTGAGAACACGTGCTCAGACTTCTCACTCAAGATGATAGATTGAGCATGGGGGAAAAAATGCCCTCATTTCAAAAGACATAGAAATAATGAAAAAAACTGTAAAAATAGTCACCATCACAGAGAATTAATAAAAATAAAAAGTAAAATTGTGGAACAACATACTAAAATAAAAGAAATCTCAGCCACATCAGATGCCAGCAGACAACAGAGTGTCAGCCTCAAAGTGTCAAGGATATATGCCTTTGAACATGGAATTTTTTATCTAGCCAAGGAGTCATGGGAACAGGGGAACAATCTGTTTTAACAAGCTTTCCAGAGAGTTCTAAGGCACACTGAAGTTTAAGAACCTCCAGACTTGACCATTTTCTTTATAGGCATACTGGAGAAAGCTTCTCCGTTCTGAACAACTCACAGCTACCCCCTTTCTTCCTGCAAATACCTAGAACTTGACTGGTCTAATTTTGCCCACTTTTACCAACACCTCGTGTGGGTTATGTAACAGGGACACTATCTTAACCTAAAAGGATGCAGTTACTGTGGGGTGGAGTTCCAGATACCCACAAGGCAGGTTGGAGTGGGACACAGTATTTGGGGAGCTGGATGGCTTCTGGCAGCCGCCATGTTACATGGGGCATTGCCTACCTGTGAGCAGTTCTCTCCCAGGGAAAGCAGGCCGTCCTTGTCTTCCCTCAGCCTCAGCCCTCTGGGAGTGGGTGTTCCTCTGTCTGAATGTGTCTGCCTTTGTGTGTTTAATTACTTCTTCCCTCCAAGATAGAGCTTCAAATAGAGTTTACAATAAACCATCATGAAGGGGCTGAGACCCACCTGTTCTGTTTTTCAAAGGGTTTATTTTCAGCCTCCCGGGTGCGGGCCCCACGGAAGCTCTTTAGGGAAAGATCTTTTCTCTCTGCTAATTCAAGTGTTTACTGTCTGGTTTCTCTAGGTCCAACTCCAGTCTCCTGACTGAAGGGCTTTCATCATTTTTAAAGTGTTTATTTTTCCCTTTGGGTAAAAGGAAAGAAAAAACGGGAGTTTCTATCAGTCACCAGGGGAGAGGCAGTTGGAAGCTTTGCTTTTCAATGAGATTTGTCTCCTTTTGGTCCCGTGATGGTGTCATTATGGTTGCAGAGCCCAGACTAAGAGGGGTGGGTGAAAGGTGCTCTGGGAGCCTAAAGCAACATCGAATACTGTACCTCTCAGACTCGGGTCCCTGGTTAGAGATGGCCTTATTCATCTTTGGGTCTCCAGCTCTAAGCACAGAGGTGATTAGGAAATGCTGTTTGGATGAATGAATGAATGAATGAATGGTTTCATTTTTCATTTGAATCGGTTTCTATGTTTCCTGATTCCTGAGGCAAAAGGGTCAATCCCTTGATATGTAGTTGTGAATCTTTGGATAATATTCTGCAGTGTGTAGAACAGTTCCGAGCTCACTGATTTTGATGGAGCCCCCGGGGGCACTCAAGCTTGGGAGAAAAGTGCCTCCCAGCCACACTGTTTGAGGGAAGAACCCAAGTCTTGAGGACATGTAAGACCATACATTCAGGAAGTAGCTGAATTGAGACAAAAAATTCATCTCTTCAGATTTTCCTCTCTGTTAGGCAGGTAATAGAACAAATTTGTATCTTCAGCCATGCTTGCTCAGAAGGTGGGAAATGCTATTTAAGCAGAGAGCATAAGGTTGAATCAGTTTCAGTTCAGAGAAGGTATTTGGGGAGGAATAGGTAATACAGTTTGTGTTTTGGAAGAATCCCGTACTTATAGTTATGATTGAGAAGGGAAAAGTCAGGGAACAGATACTTCCTAAAAATTGTGATACGACTGCTGGATAATCTAAGGTTATTCAGGGTAAATTTGGAACACATTTCCCATTTTCCTTACTCATTGTTCTGCTCCTGTTGATCAATGTAACTTTGCATCTTAGAACATCTCGGTGCAGGAGAAAATGAGCAAAAGATCACATTTTATAAATGGGTTTATTATTTAAATTACTGGCTTTCTCTTTTTATTCCATTGCTTAACTATAATTTAGTTCTTTGTTTTGATTCCCATGCTACTAATGGTTATCACAGCAAGTTTGGAAAAAACAGAAAAGCATAAAAAACATAAAAATCACCCGTAGTCTCGGTACACGGAGAGCAGTGCTGGTAAGGGGGCAGTGTATTTACCTCCCAAATTTCATCCCCACATGCATACCAATCCACTAATTACCCCAGTTCTCATCAGCCTGGAGGTGCTGTTGGAACCACTATAGGGAGAAACCCTCCTCTTCCTCTCTCCACATTGTTGTCCCGTGTTAGAGACAACACACATGCAAAGGCTTGAGGAGGATAGAAGGGGCCAGCTGGTCCTGCTTGGCCAGGGTCTTCCTGGTTTTAGCATTAAAAGTCCCACATCATGGCAGTGCTTCAGTCCCCAGCAAACCAGGATGGTGATTTCTCTCTCCCACCCCAGCAGCAGAAAGGGGGAGTCCTGACTCATCCACCAGAGAGCTGGTGAAAGGCTGACACTCAGCAGCCCGCTGCTCTGTTGGGCAAGGTTAATGAGTTCAAGTCACTGCTCCTTCATGGCAGGGCTCTTGTTTCTTGTTGGATCTGCGTCCAGGCGCAGTGAGCCTTATGATCTCGTCATTCTTCGTCTTCCTCAGCAGAACCGAAAGCAGAGCGGTAGATTGGTTAATAAGTTCATCCCGCTCTGCTGGTCCGTAGACCTTCCATGCGAGGCAGGGACGGGCATGGTGACCGTGACCCAAAGCAAGATGAGGGGACATTGCTGCCATTGATAAAACTGATTCTTTGGTCCCTGTTTGGCTCCTTGTGTCTATTGTCAACTGCCAAAACCTGGAGGGAAAGCAAATGAGTCATTTATAGTCCCAATCTCCAATACACGGTGCTTTGACAGACAGACCCCCTTAAAGTAACGAAAAGTCCAGGATGGGCTTTAGCATAATTTGGCTCATTGTATTATTACCCACAGCTGGTATTCCTGAGTGTGAACAAGGTGCTTTTTTCTTTGTGAAACGGGAAATATGATTTTTCTTTGTAGAGGAAGCCAATTGGAAAAGCACTGAATTAGATTAATAATTTGTGATTCTTACAACCGGTTGGTGAATTTCCTACAGGCAGGTGTGACTCGAGCTGGCAGCTCTAGCTCAGTGAAGGCTGAATCAAGGTCAAGCGAAGATGAGGTCTCTAACCAGACCCAGCCTTGGCAATCGTGAAGCAGGTGTGTCGATCTTTACCGTCTTCGCCTTCTACTTGGCTTTCCTTGGCATCTCTGATTCCACCACCCTCCCTTTACCCTGCTCTTTCTCACCGTCTTCTGAGGAGCTCCTTCATGTCTGAGCAACTCTTAGCGTCAAAGTTGACTCATTTCTGGCGGTTTTTTAAATAAAACTAAACCTACCCTTACCAAGTGATTCAGCGATTGTGCTCCTTGGTGTCTGCTCCTGTCCACACAAAAACCTACACACAGTGTTTTTAGAGCTTTATTTGTAATTGCCAAAGCTTGGAAGCAACCAGGATGTCCTCCAGTAGGTGAATGGCTAAATAAATTGTGGTACATCCAGATAATGGAATATTATTCGGTGCTAAAAAGAAACGAGCTACTAAGCCATGAAAAGACATGCAGGATCCTTAAAAAATGTTACTAAGTGACGGGAAAGGCGGAAAAGGCTACATATTATATAATCCCAGCCATATGATATTCTGAAAAAGGCAAAACCATGGAGACAGTACAAAAAAGCAGTGGTTCTATGGGATGCCTAGTGGAGCACAGAGGGTTTTCAGGGCAGTGAAGCTATTCCATATGATACTGCCATGATGGAGACAGGTCACTGTATATTTCTCCAAATCCGTAGACTGTACAACACCAAGAACAAACCCTCATGTACACTATGGACTCTGAGTGATAGTGATATGGCAGCGTTGTAATGAATGTGATGGGGGTGTTGATAGTAGGGAGGTTGTTCATGTGTGGGGTGAGGGCTACATGAGAGCTCTGTTTCCCACTCGATTGTGCTGTGAACATAAAATTGCTCTAAAAAATAGAGTCTATAAAAAAACAAGCAAAACTGACCCATTCTTTTCTTTTCTTTTTTTAAAGATTTTATTTATTTATTTGACAGAGAGAGAGGCAGCGAGAGAGGGAACACAAGCAGGGGGAGTGGGAGAGGGAGAAGCAGGCTTCCCACTGAGCAGGGATCCCCATGCGGGGCTCGATCCCATAATGCTGGGATCATGACCTGAGCCGAAGGCAGACGCTTAACGACTGAGCCAACCAGGTGCCCCAAAACTGACCCATCCTGATGTTTCTTCCCTTAGGGTTGTGAGGCAAAAGGCAAGGATGGATTGAACCTGTCCATCTGGGTGGATTCAGTATCTTGACAGGTCCTTCTGCCTAGACCCAGGGTTCCCACCCTCTTCTCAGAGCCTTGACACTGATATTTTCTGAGTAGTAGTGATATCCCTGGATTCTGACTCCCATCCTACACCTCAGCCCTTCTTCCTCTTTCTGGTCTCCCTACATTGCATCCTCCTATCTCCTTTTCTGTCTGGGAACCCTTCAGATTCAGGGTTCTGCTGGATGATCTTCCTGACTTCAGTTTTGGTCCCTACCCAAATTTCTATGAGTCTTTTCCTCCCCACACACACACCTCCTGGTTTCTGCCCAAGCAGCAAGTGCCTTAGACCACCCAAGCCAGTCGCCCTGGCGCCAGATCATCCAGCAGAAGCCATCTCTGGCAGCTCTCTCAGTGAGCCTGTCTTCAGGGCAGCCAGCAAGGAAATCATGTGGTTCCCAAGGCAACCACCCCCAGGTCCAGAGGAGGAAGCTGTCGAAGGACAGAACAGTGGGTTTGCTGGCAATTTCCTCCCACTGGAGACGTGGTGGGTTGAGAGACAGGTCCCAAAGGGAGGACAAATGTGGAGCCAGCCTGTGAGATGTAATAAACCTTGACATTTTCTTTGCCTTTCTACAGTGCAGAAAGCAGTTTCACCTCCCCTGCCCCTGTGTTCACACCAGAGCCACATGGGAGGGACAGGAGGGACGGCATGGTCAGCCTCCTGGGGAAGAGGGAGGGGCTGGCGAAAGAACAGCGCTGTTGAAGCCTGGAAGTCCAGGATTCAGATCCCGCCTGAGTTCTGTGCTAGCTGAGTGACCTTGATCCTAAGCCTCTCACCATTAAATCAGGGAAACCGCCTTCCTCCCTGAGTTAAGAAGATCAAATGACACAGTGTGTCAACGCCCACCCCCCACCCCCAGCCGAGTGTATGGCCCATTAAATAATAGGGCTTACTTTTATTTTTCAGAAAAAGAAATTGAATCTTTAAGATGTGAAGTCACTTGTCCAAGGTCACAAAGTCGATTGGCAGCTAAGCTGGAATTCAAATCCTTGTCTATGAATGTCTTATATTCTTAAAAAAGGAAGGAAGGAAGGAAGGAAGGAAGGAAGGAAGGAAGGAAGGAAGGAAGGAAGACATGTGGGTATAAACCTGAAATTAGCTATTAATATCCAGAAGATCATTATGCAAGACCCAAGCCACAGGTCTGGGTTTTAATATTCTTTTATTGAGTGCTCACGCTGTGCCAGGAATTTGACTTTCTTATCACATTTATCTTCATAGCTGGCCTACACGATTGGGACTTTTGTCCCCAACTTACCTCTCACAAGGAAGGCAAGTGCTTGAATCCGGATTTAGATCAGATCTCGGGGATGTCAGCGTCCAGGCATGCTGTACATCACTGGGCCGCCTGGCGTCTCCTCCCGGCACGCGTCCAGTCCCGGCAGGGTTTATGAGCCGAAACAGCAAAGCGAGACTAAACATGGGAGGAGACAGAAGCCCCGTCCAGCGATGGAGCTGGAGGCCTGGGAAGGGGGGAGAGCTGCTCTGGAAGGATTTGACCCTATGGAGGACATACTCCTGACATCCGCTTGATCTTTATTCATTCTTTTCTGGAATCCCTGGCTGACAAGTTCCAGGCCTGGGCAAAGTGCCAAAATACAGCTGAGAAGGCCAGGGCCCTGTGGCTCAGGCCCCAGATGTGACAAGGGGGACTGGCGTTGAAGCCCCACCAGACCCTTCCACGGCGCTGTCTGCTCCTGGATTCTGTCAGGTTGCCCGTGTCTCACTGCGGTCTTCCTCACTCTCCTGTTTTCAAAGCAGCAAGTGTTTCCCCATTGATGAATGACACCGTCGGCCCCATTGGGCCGTCAATTGCCAGGTGTTTTGCATAGTCATTTGCAGAAGCGAGAACCGCAGAACCAGGACAACACGGGAGCTTTGCGGCCAGAGAAGACCGGATGTGAATTAGGATTCTACCACCACTGACTAGCTGGGTGACTTTGTATAATTTACCTAATGTCTCTGACCATCTGTAAAATAGGAGTGATCCGGGAAGGGGAGGTGGGGTGGCACCCAGGCAGACCACACCAGTGACACCACCGTCATCCACTGCATCCCAGGACCTAAGTGCAGGTTTGGAAGGCCGGGGATGGAGTCGTCAGGGCCGGGCTAGTAGAGTAGGCTTTGGAGACTGTCCGACGCTGATTAAAGTGCACAGTAGACCAAGGCAAACACCAGAATTCTGATGTATTCCTTTACAGTGGAAAATAGATCCATCACATGGACCAGAACGTTCGCATTAGAGATCAACAAGTCACTGGGGAAGCCAAATCTCCAGCAGATTACTGGAGCCAACGTAAAGTGGAGAAGGCAGACGTGGCACTGATGTGATAATATGTCTGAGGGCTGACTTTATGCCAGCTATGGGCTGAATCGTTTCCCCCTAAATCCATATGCTGAAGTCCTAACTCCCAGGACCTGAGCGTGGGACTGTATTTGGAGGTAGAGTCTTTCAAGAGGGAACGAAGTTAATATGGGGCCGTTCGGGTGGCCCTCATCCAATGTGACCTGTGTCCTTAGGGCGAGATTTGGACACCGATGGACGCAGAGGGAAAACCCCACGAGGACACAGGGAGAAGATGGCCATCTGCAAGCCACGGGGAGAGGCCTCAGAAGAAACCAGCCCTGCCAGCCTGCCTCTATCTTGCTCTTAGGCGCCCAGCCTCTAGAACTGTGAGAAAATTAATTCCTGTTGTTCAGCCACTCGGTCCGCGGTATTTGTGGCGCAGTTGGAGCTGACTCACGCACTGCCAGACTCGGGTGTGGAGACCGTAGGGGCGGGGCGACACTCACCGTCCTGGAGCTGCCGGTCCCTCAAGGGAGACTTGAGTCCAAAGCAAGGAAGCCAGAGAGTCTCTCTGAGGAGAGACATGACCCAGGAGCTGAGACCAGAGAAATGAGAATGAGCCCGGCATGCGGGAGCCAGGAGACAAATATTCCAGGAGGACAGACTTGCAGGGGCAAAGGCCCTGGGGCTGCAGGACCCCGGGCCAGGTCAGGGAACAGGAAGGAAGCCGGGGAGCCCGAGCAGAGGCGCAGAGGTACAGGGGCTGGGGGAAGGTCCCTGAGGCTACAGGGCCAGAGCGTGCAGAGCTCAGGAGCCAGCGTACAGAGCTGAACCGTCCTCCTCAGGGCAGTGAGCAGTAACAGAACCATTGGAAGCAGAGCCCCAGTACGACCTGGTCTACACGTTCAGATCACCTTGGCTGCCACGGGGACACCAGGTGAGAGGTCTGTGCGGCGGTCAAGTCAACCTTGATGGTGCCAGAAGAACTAGAGAAGAGTAGAAGGATGTGGGTATTTTGGGGTCTACTCCATATTGCCAGGCACTGATCAACGGAACTTGGAGGGTATGGGAAAGAGTGGAATCAATGTGTCCATGGCAGGTGCATTAATCTAGCTGAGGAACCCGGGAGAGGTCCTGAATGATATGTGTTAAGCATACAAGTGACTTTGCCAGAGGGGACCAGAGTATGGGAAGTCAGTGAACAAGTCTTCTCCCTGAAGAGCTCTCTGGGGGCTCAGACCAGGTCTCAGATCCGCCCAACTCAAACTAGCGTAACAGAAAATATATTGGCTAAAGTAACTGAGAAGCTCAGGGGTAGGTATGTTCTTCAGGTATGGCTACATCCGGTTTGCTTTTTCTCTCCCTCTTTCTCTCTCTCCTCTGAGATGCTTTCTTCCAGGCTGATTTTATCCTCAGGCAGGTGCTTACCATAAATTTTCCTCCCACACACACAAAAAAAGTGAGGGGCAGTGATTGTCCCTGGAACAACCCTGAATGACTCACTGAATCGCTGTGCCCTTGGGCCGGAACACTCGCAAGCTGAATCTAGGATACATGTCTGAGCGAAGGGAGGTAAAGTTATCTCCACCTAAAACCCCTTGGACTGAAGGTGGGAAAGAGATGGTCCCCCAAAGCAAGGGATCCCGAGCAGATAACAACCGCAGGTGATTATGACCACATTCCACCATGCCCTGGGTCAAGATTGACTTGATTTTGTTTCAGCCCAGAGATTCCACCTATTTCTAAGCTTTCACTGAGGCTGACCTGCTTCTCTCACTGACCAGTTTCCTCCAGTGGTAGTCTCCTAGTGTAGTTCGTGGAGGTCAATTGTATTTCCCTTGTTCCTGGGTTTTCTAGAAGGAGGGCTCACCGTAGCCTCGGGGAACTGAGGTGTTTATAAATGAACAATCTGGCTCAGTGAGGAAACATGGTAGGCCCTCCATAGAGGGCAGTAATTATTATAGTCATTTATTGGACAAGTGTCTACTGACCTCCAGTCACATGCAAGACACGCTCAGGGACCTTGGGATTTTTGTATTCTCAGCCCGAGCCTCAGCTAGGGGTCAGTCCTATGAGGCCTGTCTGGGAAATCAAGGCTCACACCTGCACAGGGTTCTTCCTAAGAGAACTTAGGGGCCTCCTGAGAGAGAACAAACACTGGATGAGGAGGGCCAGGCACCAAGAGCTTGACCAGCATCAAAACTCCAGTCTTCCCAGGGGAGGCTGGGTGTGAGTGAAGCCCAGGGTTTGCCTCTGTGCCCCACCCTGGGCTGATGGCTGAACCCTCCAGCTCCAGAGAGGGCCAGGAGGGAAAGATGCTGCTGGACTGAGATCCCTGGAGGGCCATGGGACAGAGCCACCCTCGGCCCTTCCCGTGCACATGGTCAGCAGGGGGGAGGGCATCCTGCCTCTCAGCCGAGCCACAGCCCTGGGAATGGCAGTGATTCCAGCTGAAAACACAGGCATTAAGTCATTTGGCTGAAAATCAATTCTCTGAAAGCTAATTTACTAAAAGCCAATTTGCCAAATAACCAAGTCACTGAATTCCTGAGTTTTTATGAAGTGTTCGTGTCTCTCTTGTTCCTGCCCCTGCCCCTCTCTGGCCTCTGCTTACAGGTGAGTGGTACTGGTGGCAGGGACGGGGAGAGGGATTGTTCTTGAACGTGGGCTACCACGGTTTATGGTTGTGTGGACGTCTGTGCTGACCCTGCCTCTTGCCCTGCCCTGCCTCTACAGTTTTGACTCAAATGGGTATGTTCTCCCTTAAAAGCAATTTAATATTATCTGTAGTTTTGGAGACATGTGCCTCGCCATTCTGTATCAGTTAGGATTGCTACTGACTGCAAGCTACAGAAAACCTAACAGGTTAGGGGGTGTTTTCTCCCATGTAGAAGGAAGTCTGGAGGGGAGCAGTGTGGCGCTAAGGCCTCTCAATGCATTATTGTTGCATTGGCCTTGGCTTCAGTCCTCATGTGAAGAAATGGCTGCTGTACCTCCAACCATCACATTTACATTCCAAGAAGGAATCAGGGGATAGGATAAAGGGGAAAAGCTGTGCCACGGCTTTTGACAGGTAAACCAGAGCATTTCAAAAGTGCCAGCCAGCAGACTTCTTAATATCTGCCATTGACCAACACTTGTCACCTGGCCACCCCAGTCTCTGCCCACTTATCTGTTCCTGTCCCTGTAGCTGGAGGTGAAATGATGGTGGGTGAATGGTCCTAGGCCTGGTTGAAGGTTTTATTTAAAAGATTCTGGGGCTGAGTGAGGGAATAAGACTTTGTAAGAGGTCAAGGTCCTATAGATCAAATTGGATCAAGAGAGTTGTGACTTTGGGGTTATTACTATGACTGTATTCCCATTTCTACTCATCAGTTGATAGGACCTGAGGAAATTCAGTATGCAGGGATAGATACGGCATGGTGACAAGGACATATTGATTCTAGAGCCAGAGAAAAGGCATCTGGGTCATGGAAGAGGTATGAACAAAGTACACTGGGGCTTGGCAGAAAGAAAGGAATCCCCCCCACCACCACCAGAGGGGAGGAGCCGAGCATCACACACCTCTTGGTGGGTTTTGTGTGTTTTGGTTTCGTTTTGTTTTTGTTTTCATTTTGAAGGTATAGTTGACATACGAGCTCTCTTAGTCTCAGGCGTACAACACAGTGACCCGACGGTTCTCTACGTTCCTCAGTATTTACCACGATGAGTACGGTTACTGTCATCATACAATGTTATTACAGTATTATTAACTACTCTCTCTATGCTGTACTTTCCATTTCTGTGACTTATTTATTTTATAACTGGAAATCTGTACCTCTTAATCTCCTTCAGCTGTTTCATGACCCTGGGGATGGACCTGGAGGGTATTATGCTGAGCAAAATGGGTTCAGACAGGAGGGGAGGGGTGGAGGGGATGCGGGTCATGTACTCCTAAGACTTATTTTTAAGACCAACATCAGTGCATTGAATGTTGGCCTCAATGCAAATTTATTCCTACCTCGTGACCACCAGTGTTGGCTGTACGTGCGTGGATCCTGACTGATCCAAGCGAGCTTCCTGAAAGCCAGAGGAAGAAAAGGGCCCCTGGGTGTCTCTTAAGAGCCGGGGGGAGACTCCTAGGAGCCATAAGTGCTTCTGCTGAAGGAGCTCAGTAAAGCCATAGAAATGATTCAGCACCATCTGAAATTTGTTGATTTACTGAAAATCGGTTGGCTTACAGTTAGCAAGCAGCTTCCTTAAATCATCGTAAACAGCACAGAGACTGGTGCAGGCAGAAAACTGGATGATTCCCTAGGGAGAAAATAGTCTATATCCAGTACATTCCATTACAATAGCTACTCTGTTGGGAACAGGGAGAGAAGATGGTTTTAAAGCCGAAGAGAACTGCCTGGTAACTAGCTATGACACCCCAATTTCCGATCTGGGAATTGGGGGTAATCACACCCACCTGTAGAAAGCGCTACCATGACTCACCAGGATCTGGTTCTCCTCTACTTCTGAGCACACAGGGGGATCGCAGTTCTCTGCTCTCTCGAAGTTGGGTTTGTCCACGTCCCTTATTTTGGCCAATGAGCTGTGAGCAGAAGTATCCTGTGCTATTTCCAACTGGAAGCATTTACTAGTCAGTGTTGGAGTCTCATTACTCTATTTTCCCGGACCCAGAAATTGTGGGAAGGTCCATAGGGAATCCTGGGCCAGCATGTGGGGAGTTGCTCAGACCCAAAGCCAAATCTGCGAGTGAGAAAAACTATTTAGATAAAACTCTGAGATTTGGGTGTGTGTGTGTGTGTGTGTGTGTTACTACAATACATTCTAGCCTATCCTGACCGTCCACTCTTCATGGAGTCATCACAAGGACTCAAGGAGATTATGAAAATATCTAGCACACTGGCTACAAGAAAGAGCTGCTAGTAGGAGTGGTTTGTATGAATGAATCACAGGAAAGTATTTACCAGGTGAGGTTTTCGACACACGGGGCTGGGGAAACTGGACATCCACACGCAAAAGAACGATGCTAGTCCCTTACCTAACACCATATACAAAAATTAACTCCACGTGTACCAGAGCCCTAAATGTAAGAACTGCAACTATAAAACTCCTAGAAGAAAATGCAGGGAAAAGCTTCGGGACACCGGATACGATCGTGATTTCTTGGATATGACATCAAAGGCGTAGGCCACAAAAGAAAAATAAGGCAAGTTGGGGGATGCCTGGGTGGCTCAGTCAGTTAAGCATCTACCTTCGGCTGGGGTCATGATCCCAGGGTCCTGGGGTGGAGCCCCGCATCGGGCTCCCTGCTCAGTGGGGAGTCTGCTTCTCCTTCTCTCCCTGCTCATGCTCTCTCTCTCAGATAAATGAATAAAATTGTTTAAAAAAAAAAAAAAAGAAAATCAAGTCCAGCTGGACTCCATCAAAATGTTAAAAGCTGTGTAGCAAAGGACAGAGTGCAAAGGCAAGCCACAGAAGGAGAGAAAATATTTGCAAATCATGTATCTGATAAAGGATCAATATCCAGAATGTATAGAGAACTTCTAAAACCCAACAACGACAACAAAAACCAAACAACCCAGCATAAAATGAGCACAGGACATGAGCGGCCCTTTCTCCAAAGAAGATAGATCAACAACCGATAAGCACATGAAATTGAGGTGGAGAAGCCGGAGGGACTCCAATTCAGAAACGCTCTGTCTCTGCTATTTCTCGGTGAGCCCCCATTTACTCACATCCTATATTTTACACTGGAGCAAAATCCAAAGAAGCTATGTTCCCGCTCCAAGGGTTAATCCCGCAAGAGGGTTTATCATTCTCTGAGCTTCTTCTAGGCCCCCAAACACCTGATCACATCTAGGAAGAGCCGATCCCAAATGACCCCCAGGTCATTAGCTTCAAACAAACCTTGGCTGACACTGGCGTCAACACCCCCTAACTTGGATGATTTCTGAAATCACACCTGTTACTCACCTGTCGCTCACCTTTGATTGGACCCTGCCCTGGATTCCTGAAGGAACGCATTTTCTGACCCCTTTCCAATATAAACCCCTAACCCCAAGCAATGACGAGACTCGTTCTCCTTCCCTTTCCGAGTCTCCCAGACATTCTGTCTGCTATTTTCTGTCACTCATCCTACTCAATAAATTTTGCTTTGACTTTCTCTGGTTCATGTCTGATTTCCATCCTGCGTGAAGCCAAGGACCCTGGCTCTGGGTCCCCCAAGCTGGGTCCTCGGATCTGGCCTGCCTCTATTAACAAGATACTCAATATCACTAAGCATTAAGGAAATGCAAATCAAAACTGTGAGATATCACTTCACACCCACTAGGATAGCTATTCTGAAGGAAAAAAACCCCAGAAAAGTAACAAGTACCATTGAGGATGTGGAGATATTAGAGCCTTTGTGCACAGCTGGTGGGAACGTAAAACGGTGCCGTCGTTATGGAAAACAGTATATGGTAATTCCTCAAAAAATTAAGCATAGCATTACCGTATGATCCAGCGGTCCCGCTACTGGGTCTAGCCCCGCCCCCTCCAAAAATGGAAAGTAGGGTCTCGAAGGGATATTTGTACACTCACTTATAAAGCATTTACAATAGCTCAAAGGTGAAAGCCATCTGAGTGTCTACGAATGAATAAGCAAAAGTTGGTGCACACATGCAATGGAGTATTATTCAGCCTTCCAGAGGAAGGAAGTCCCAACACGAGCTACAACACGGATGAACCTTGTGGACATTATACTAAGTGAAATAAGCCAGCCGCAAAAGGCAAACACTGTATGATTCCACCCACGTGTGGCACTTAGAGTCATCAAACTCATAGAGACAGAAAGCAGAACCCTGGTTGCCAGGGGCTGGGGAGGGGGCACGGGAAGCCGCCGGTAATAGGGACAGAGTTTTAGCTTTGCAAGATGACAAATGTTCTGAAGATAGGGGATGGTGATGGTTGTAGAGCAATGTGAATGCACTTAATGCCACAAAACTGTACACTTAGAAATGGTTAAAATGGTAAATTTCATGTATGTTTTGCTAAAATTAAAAATAAGTAAATTTTTTTTAAAGGTGAGAGTTAAGAGGAGCTCAGGAAGGAAGAGAGAGAAACTTCACATGGAGATTCTAAGTGCCTGATTTGGTTCTCAGATGCAGAAATGCCTCAAGGCCTGAAATTCTCCCTGGGTTTCAGCTCCAACTTGAAGGAAAATAATATGGCTTCACAAAGGGACTAGAGATGCCTGGTCCTCCACTGGCTGGAGGTGAAGAAATTCAGATAAGGTACTGGAATAAACTGTTGCCAATTCTGTAAGGTCCAGAAGAGTGTCTCTGTATCAGGATTTGGTTCAGCTGCATATAACAATGAAAGCAACAACTACCACTCCCAAATTACTGTGGCTTTAGAAAGATTGTTTTGCTTTCACGTAGAAAAGTCTGGAGATAGTCCCTGCAGAAATGGTTTGGTGACTCCACAATCAGCAGGGATTTGTGCCTCTTCTATCTTTCTGTCCTACTACTTACAGCAGCCTCCATTGTCAAGGTTGCCTCAAGATCCAAGATAACTGATGGAGCTCCAGCCATCACATCCACAGTTCAGGTGCGATGAAGGAGGAAGAAAAGTCACAAAGGGTCTGTCAGCCAAGTCAACTCCCTTTAGTGAGATTTCCTGAACCAGGTTCACACAGCTGTAGCTACCCCCATAACAAGACACAGACGGACGTGCTGCTTGACCTCAGCACGTGGCTGCCCTCATCCAGCTGGCCTTCTGTTATCAAGAAGGAAGGAGAAAATGGATATTTGGTATGCAGCTAGCAGTCTCTACCCTGCCTATTTCTTCACATCCCTAACTTCCAAATCTAAGTTCTATGCCTGACTTAGAAAAAGCCCAGTTAAATGTCTGCGTCGTTTTCTGGATTGGGGGTGCGGGGGTTCTCGCCACAAATGGCAAGGTGAGAAAAGAGATAAAAGCATCTGGGGTAGTATGAACGAGAACTGCCTTTACATTCTCTTACCATCAAACGTGGTGCTTCAAGTAAGCAGAAGAGACTCCACCCTGCAGCCCTGATGTTGTGTGAAACACACTTGAAATATCTGGGGGGGTCGTGGATGAACCCCCGGGGCATGGATGAACCTTAAAAAAATCATCGAGGAATTTTCTGATGGGGGGGCAGCCTCACCCACCTTAAGCCAATTATCAGACAGCCCCTGTAAGACAGCACAGAGCAGAGGGGCAGGAGGGTCGGGGAAGGGCTGGGAGTTGAGATCTGCTCCAAAGGAGCTTGGTCATCGCGGAAGCGCCTGGAGCTGTTTCCTTGTCTGCGCAACGGGACCTTTGGGAGAACGAGCAAGGAAATAGAAGCAGTGCTTTATAATCTGTATAGCACTCAGCGAACATTAGTTGTTTGATACTAAGTGATCACTCCTGGGGATCCCGTGATATAGAAGACAATACTAGACACTTAAGAAAATGTTCCTGTCCCTCCATCCGCAGTAGAGAGCCATCAGCCACCAGCCCACATGCCCAAACGCCGCAATCCTGCAAGATGGACGTCATCTTCCCCTTATATAAGTCAGAGAGATTCAGAGTTGTTGAGTAACTCAGCTGAGGTCACACAGCGACTGTCTGTGCTCTGGCTTCATGCCGCTATCTCAGCCTCCAAAGCCCATTTTCTTTCTCCTGCTAAGATCCACAGAAAAATAGAGTGCTCTTTTCTCAAATGGGCCTTCCTACGTGAGGAGAGCAGAGGCAGTGCTGGCTCTTGATCTGGGAGCAGCTAGTGCCGCCTTAAAGGAAAGCTGAACTTCAGGGGCTGGTCTGGAAACTCCTGGGGTGGAGGTGGGGGAGGAACAGGGAGTCCTTCCCTTACCAGCTCTGAACATTCCTCACCCACTGGGCTTGAGAGGATTTTAATGAGTCGGGGAAGGATGGAGCACGGTGCTTCCTTTTTCCCAAGACACTTGCCACTTGAGAGGCTGAACAACACACGGGAACAGCTTGTTCCAAAGAGAAAAGTGTCTGTGGAGCCTCGTTCTTTCATGCACCATAATCACCCCGGCTTTCATGCACCATAATCACCCCTCTGCTGGGCTGGGCTTCCAAACTGGGCTGAATCCCAATGCCTGTGTGATACTCCCGCGGTAGGCAAAATAAGGCCTCCCGCTCCCAAAACAAAGCCCACGTCCTCATCCCTAGAACCTGCGAATATGTTACTTTACAAGGCGAAAGGGTCTTTGCAGATGTGGTGAAGGACCTTGAGATGGGGAGATCTTCCTGGATTATCTGGGCAGGTCCAGCGTAATCACACGCATCCTTAGAAGCAAGAACTTGTCCATTACAGTCAGAGGGAAGAGCGACTATGGGAGAAAGGCACAGAGAGAGGTAACATTGGTGCTTTGAAGGTGGAGGAAGGAGCCATGAGCCAAAGAATGCAGGCAGCTTCTGGAAGCCAGATGAGACAGGAGACAGGTGTTCCCCTGGAGCCTCCGGGAGGGAAGGCGGCTCTGTCAACACCCTGGTTTTTGTTCAGTGGACTCCATGGTAGGCTTCTGACCTACAGAACTGTCTGATAAATTCAGTCCACAGGGCTTGTTGTAATCGGTTACAGCTGCAATGGGAAACAAATACACTCAGGAGTATTACTGGCTGAAAAGGGTCTTAGTCCACGTGCCAGAACATTTCTAAAGTGTAAGTCTGATCCTCTTCCCTCACTTCTCATATCCAATTAGATTCCACGTCCTGTTGGTTCTACCCATAGAAATGATGTTTGTGCCACTAGCCGCTGGCCTTCGAGAACTGGCTTCATGCCAGGCACATGTGAAACACTTTACATACCTTTCCTGCAATCCTCACAGTTCTTGTCAGAGAGTAATTCCTTCGTATCAGGTGGGAAAAGTGGGACACAGAGGTTAAGTGAACTGTCCAGATAGAGATGGTGTGGCCGGGATTCAAACTTCTCTGTCCTCTCTGGCAGGTGCCTGGGCAGTGGGAGCCTCACCAACATACGGGAATCTGGCTCTTCCTCTCCAGCCCTATGGCCTTGGCTCTGGCACGGGTTCTTATCTGCCTCCAGGGTTTTGGCCACTGCTTCCTAAGACATCCCCCCACCCCTGGATCTCATCCTCACCAATCCATCATGCATTATAGACAGAATAACTTCTTTAATATGCAGACCTGATCTTGCTGAGTCTCTGCTTAAACCCTCCCAGGGGGCCTCACTTTGTGCTGAATAAAGTTCAACTTGGCATTCAAAGTCCCTCACTATCTGACCCTGAGGTCCATCCACAGATCCACCAACACGTTAATTTTGCATCAGAATATGCCATGGACTTTTCATCACCATAGATGCATATGCCATCCTATGACAAACAAGGAAAATGTAGATCAGAGATGTCAAGTTATCTGCCTTAGATCACACAGCTTGTATGAAGCAGAGTCAACACTAGACTCCAAATTCCCCAGTAGACCACCCTGGAGCTTTAAAGAGATAACCTCTGATCCCTCCACTTCCCTCCTCTGCCATCATTACTGAGTGAAAACCACCATCCTGTCTTGTGGGGTGGACCACAGTACCTCCAATCTGCTCTCCACATGGAATAAAAATCTAATCGTGCCTCTCCACTGCTTAAAAAATCCTGTCCCATCCATTCCTTTTAAAACAAAGACCCAAACTCTTAAGGATGTGATGCTTACATGACTTCCCAGCTCCACCTTGGCACCCTTTGTCTCTCACTAAAATACCCACCCTCTTCAGACTCCTTCATGTGCCTCACCCCCCTGCCACCCCAGGGCCTTTGCACATGCTATCTTCTCTGTCTGGTGAGAGACATCTTCCTTATGGTTCTTCTCCATTCCTTCCCCAGTAGGTCCCCCTGACTGCCAGACTGAGTGTGGGCCCTCCATGAGATGCTCTTTCCATTTCCAATACTTCGCCCCTGTTCAGTCCCTCAGTTGGTAATTATCCATACGTGTGATTATTTGATCAATGTCTTCTCTCCACCAAACTCTATGCTCCACTAGAGCAGGGACTTACTTAAATGATTGTGTACTTTTGTGTACCCACTGTTGATCACAGCACCAGGAACGAGGATGGAGCTCAATAATTATCTTTTAAATGAATAAATACCAACTAGCCCCAGCTGTGAGGTCAATCCTGTAATTTCCACGTATGTGTGGTTTAAGGGAAAGAGCAAGGAAGCCAAATGTTTCAACTGCTGGAGACACGGAATTGGATATCCTCCTGCGGGTTGTTTGGTGGTGGTGCTGGTATTGATTTTGTTTTGCTTAGCTTGGAGGAAAAGATTCAACTATTGTGAAAAATAAAAAAAATAAATAAACAAAGCTGCTCTGAAACAGATCGAAGCTGAAAGAAAAACTGTAATCTGTCAAATGAATAAATTTAATCTTTTTTAAGACCATAAGTAGGGACTCATGGCAACTTCTTGGGAAATGGGTTTTGGCTTTCTAATTTTCAAAATTTTTAATCTGTAATATCTTTAGGACCAAGCCTGCAAAATTAGGCCTAGAACATTATTTTATTTATTTTTTTACATGCAGGACAGGCCATAAGTGATAACCTATGTATAGAACAGCAGACATCCCTGATTCCAAAATTATCCTTGCTTGCCACTTCTTCTCACACATTTCTTATGATGCCATCTGATCTGAAAATGTTTCAAATACTTCTGCTAAAGGCTTTTCAGCTTTCGGACACCTTTGAGCATCAAAGCAAAATTCTAACCTAAAATAATGGTATTCTTTTCCTTTTGAATGACACCACAGATGTATGTTGTCCTTTCTCTCAAACTTCATCCCTGAAACACATCCCTGGATCAGGGCTCTTCTCGGATGCCCCATAATTTGAAGATAAAACCAGACCCTGAGGAGCTACCAGAAGGTCAACTCCACGGAGAAAGGGCTCGGTTTGTCTTGTCTCTGCCGCAACCCCCCTGCCTAGCACACAAGAGACACTCAATAAATATTTTTAAAGGACACATTTAAATCTATATTTAATTAAATTTTTACATTTAAAATAATACATATTTTATTTTAGAAGTTTTAGGAAAAATAGAAAAACAATAAGGAAAAAAAGATACCACTACCTAGAGATCACCACAATTCACATTTGGGCATATTCCCCCAGGCTTTATCTATGCCTGTTTACATGTTTTCTCCTTGTATCATGCTGTACATACAGTTTGCTAACTTATATGGCTTTTTTTACTTACAATGTACTCCATGTATGCATTCCATGCTGTCAAGTATTTTTGCCTCCACCATTCCTGGTGCCTGTGTGATTTCACAGCAAGAATATCACAGTTTATGTAACTAATCCCACCAGGAAACATTGCCAATGCCATAAATGCTCTATTTTTCATCACTTCAGGAAAATAGGGCATTATAGTTACTAGGCAGTGAGCACCTTGGGCCAGAATTCAATGAACAACACTAAGTCTAAAATCACACAGCTCATGCTTCAATCTTATTTCCATCAACCAGGAACATTCTAGAATGACTTTCCATGTGGAAGTAAATATCCTTCATTTTAGAAGAGTTACATTATGTGCAAGACGATCTAAAGAAAACAGTAGCCCAGGTGCTTCTGGTGTTGAGAAGGGAAGCCCAATCCAGCCTCCTCAATACTGCCAAGTGGCCCCTCATGTTTGAAAGAAGAAATGGTTGCCATATTTATTTATGTATGAGGCCAAACACTCCAATTCCTTTGTTTTAACTGAGAACACCAGCTGCTCACTTCCACTCCCTGCTTTAGATGGGGTGGCAGATCAAGACAGTGTAGAAAATCAAGGTTTTCTTTCAAAAATAACTTGGCCCCATCTGACAAGTACATAGGATATTATTTCTGGGACTGCTTTTGAAATCAATGTGTGCCTGAGAGTCATGATAGCATCTATGACATATGGCGGTAAGACTAAGTGCTGAACAGTGCCAAGAATGGTCATTCATAGTGTGGTCTACGGGAACACCATATTTTGTGGGGCTTATACATCTGGCCAAAGAGAATTCCTACTGGTATCATGGAGGTACATCCCCCCAATACGCACATACACTAAAGAATATTTCATATTTATAAAATTCCCGCTTGGAAATTGCTTTAGAGCGTAAATCCAAATGGATTTCTCCAGAACTCATTACTACTATTGAACATGTTAAGTGTTGACTTTGATGGAAAACCAGCAACATCTCATCTCTAGATGGGAATTTCAACAACAAAGTATTTTCCAAGCCAATTTCACAGCCTGAATAAGTGAATGTGTTCTATAAACTGTGAGGATTAAACAAGGTTAAGATATACGGGACAGGTTGAATGTCTAGTAATTTGGTAAAATGCTTTCAGTTTATTTGCTGTAAAAAAATTTATTTAAAAGAAAGTACTTCCAATAAATCTCAGACCCAGAATTAGACCTCTCAGAATAAAACCAATTACATAAAGAAAATATTCACCTAAGTCAATCTGAAGTCACCATTGATTACGCTGAGGCAAAGGAGTCATCATTTCATGCTGTCCATGGGTGAAAACACGGCTTAAGGCTTGTGAGTCTGAAAGGTGGTGGCAGGGGTTGCAGCAGCGTGGGGAGGCTCCTTTCCCGTTTCCTCCGAGAAGAGTTGATCTGTCCGAAGACAGAGGGACTGGTTTTTGGGCCCTTTGGGTTCCTCCTCTTAGCACCCAGCACAGTGCCTGCACAAAGCACATGCTGTTACATATTAGAGATGAGGAAGGAGAGAGCATTAGTGGAATGGCAGGGGCCCAGTCCTCCATGATTCTCTAGGAGGAGCCCCCGACGATCTTATGGCTGATGGCTCCAGGCAAAGTATAGATGAAGAGGACCAGGAAGATGATGAGGATGATCAGAAGGAAACCGATGATGATGTACTTTTTGTAATTCCTCCAGATGAGGTGGTAGAGGCACTTGAAGGGGCTCACAAACCAGGAGAAGGAGGTGTCTGGGCGGCTGTGAGGGGAGCAAGACAAAAATCAGGAAAGGGGCCATGATGCCAACACATGGGATTCTCCAGACCTCAGGAAGTATTTCTGATTCCCACTTTCTAGAAGTCCACAAGGAGATGCCCAGGAATGGGATAAGTTCACGTTGCCTTGAAGCAGGAGCAATCCAACATTCTGAGTGATGATTCCTGCATCAGTTTAAAGCTTGGTCTGGAGGAGGTCTGACTGCCTTCCATCCATCCAATCCTGATCAGCTCAAGCCCCCCCTCTTCCACGAGGCCCTCCTTGACCACCTTGGTCCATAAAGATCCCCCTCCTTCCAAATTCCTATCTCGTCTACCACTTGACTTTAGCTCCTTTTTGGACCTAACATACTGATCTTCTATACTCTGTTAACTATTTTATAAGTCTGTGTTCTCCCTAAATGGATTGGAAGCTCTTAGAAGATAGAACTTATGTCTTAGATTTCTTCGGTGTTCTTCAAAGTGTTGGGTTTTGTTTTTTTTTAAGTATGTACACATTGTAGGAGCTCAACAAATAATTCTAATCAATGAATAAGTAAGTATACATTATGTTTGTAACACTATGATAGATGAAAAGTAAGTACTGAGACATCTTGAGACTCATCTTGAGACACTGGGGGTCTCAGGAAGGATAGGACAAATACAATTTGAAAGAATATTTGTATACATATTTCATATCCACTTATATTTACTTTTTAATTGATATGTAACCATGGATTAAATTGAATAGGGCAACTCTTCTAGTAATTCTACTTCTGGGAATTTATTTTAAAGCACTATTTTATAAAAGGGAAATATTTTCATCATAGTACAATGATGGAAAAAGGCAGATGTAAATTAAATATCCAATTACGGGCTGGTGACCAAGTCAATTATGGGCACCAAGTCTATGGAATATTCCACAGGCGTTAAAAAATCCTAATTCTGACCATTATGGCAACAAAGCAAAACTTTGCAGCACAGGATAAATGAAACATTAAGACAATTGTATATGCCTGATTCAAAAACAAGTAGAAAAAATTCATGTGGAATTCATATACACATTTAAAAAAGGAGTAGAAAAAATATACAAAATTATTCTAAATATGCTTCTGTGGCAGTATTACAGAGAAGTACCCTCTCCATTTTCCAAAAAGTCTATATTGCTTTTAGAATATTTCCTAATTATAGCAACAAAAAGCTACCTAGATTGGACAGCACCTGTGGGCTGCACCCTTGGGGCTCAGTCCCCCCAAAGGGGCCCTCTAGAGAAATGCCCAGTTCCCTGCTTTGGGGACTACAAAGGTCCTTTCCCATGCTCTTTCCCCTAACCCCACTCACTTGGGCTTGGCCAGGGGCTCTGGCTCCTTCCGGGCTTTTCCAACAGGATTTTTCTCCGCTTCTTCTGCTGTCACTAAGTGGAACTCGGCTTCAACCTTGCCCTGCACAAAGACAAAAGTTTCAGTTTCTAGTCACAAAGACCTGCTGGGAGCAATGCCAACCTTCTAGAAGTGTCTAGTGTAGGGGAACACCAAGAAGTATTTGGACTATCCTGCTGCTTTATTTTGAGAAAAAATGTTACCTTTTTGGTTTTGGGAGAAGCCATTTTTATGATGAACAGTAAAAGCTCTGAAATGATGTTGCTGTTGAGTTTTGTGAAAGGAGAGGTCCCACGTGTACACACAGACACACATATCCTTGGTTGCCTTTGCTCTTTCGCTTGTCATCATTCAGTCAAGATCTGATTATAACAACTCAATAGCAATTAGAAAGGAGACGAATTACCTGAGTGACAGAACCGTTTAGAATCGGCTACAGTCTTTCTACTCTGCCAATGATTCTCTCTCCAGAAGCAGTGGGTGGGGGTGGGGGAGGCTACATTTGTCAAATGGCTTTTCTGTCACCCTTCATTGTTTCTGTTGTCTCCACACATTGTTTCAGCATTACCCCTCTCTTCTTGCACGTCCTCTTTCCTTCTCCTTCAATAAGAAGCAGGCCTCTGCTTTGAAAATCGTGTCATGTGCTTCTTCAGAGCGCTATGTGTTATTAGCGCTGAGGTGAGTCTTGGGTTATCAAAGGGTCAGACAGGACGGCTGCAAAAGGTAAGGGCCGCTCTTTCTTGTTCGTTCAGTCATTCGCTACTTTTAGGGACCCTCTGCATGCTAGGTACTGTTCTAGACGCTGGAGACTTAATGATTAGGAAAATTCGGACCCTTGATCTCCTGGAGCTCCAGTGCTCAGTGAAGAAGACCCTCTCTCTGCTTCTTTGGTTTTGAGGATTGAGATCCAAGGTAATAGGAGGGACACAGAACTGGAGGGGGACTAGAGCACCATGGAAGTATTTTGGACCCACAATTGTCATTTTGGAATTACATGTGGATGGGGCATAACTTGATTTCCTACCCCAGTAAAAAGATTAAAGTTTCTGATGAACCAATGGGCCTGTGTTAATTTACCTATTCACTGCCCATAAGCCAGGACTTCTTAGCAGCCAGGATGGCTGCTGGCAACCACGATTTTGTAATCATGGGAGAAATTAGAGAGGAGTAGTGTATCTAGGGTGGGGTTGAAGGCAGAGAAGAGAGGCAGTGGCATGGGTTGTCTGAATTAGTAAAGAAATGCAGTGGGCATATTACAAGTGAAGTCATGAGTTCAAATCTAGGGGGTCTCATCCATTCTTTGGACTATAACCCTGGCCCAATTCAGAACACATTATATGTCCTGTGATCCAGAAATGTTCCTTAAAAACATGAATATATATAATCTCTCATTCCTATTAGCAAATCTTGGCCCTATAGGTAATGACTTGCATATATGGGTGCTCAGGAAATATTTGAAAACAGGAAAGAAGGAATCCAAAGCTTCTATCCAGTCTAGTCACTCCTCTCCACTCCACCTCTATCAACAGTGAAGTGGTAGGTACTATTACTCTAACCGTAATTG
>NC_048226.1:88052694-88072678 GCF_002007445.2 Ailuropoda melanoleuca | reverse complement strand
AGTAAGGAAATGTGCCTTTTTTGAAATGTTCAAGAGAAGCTCCATAATCCTTGCCATGGCCCTGGCATGATGATGTTTTTGGCTTCCATCTAAGGGATGACCTTGGGTAGTTTAAGGATTATTATCACGTAGCATACCATACCGTAAAAGCTGAGTGAACAGGATGGTGCGGACATATCTGCCCTTGAATCCGGGCTCTACCACTTACTAGCTGTGTGGCTCTGGCTGAGTTACCTGCTTCCGTCTCACTGTCCTGGAGAGGTTAATAGCACATACCCCACAGATTTGCTTTGACAAATAAATGAAATAACATATATATAGTGCTTAACCTAGTGCCTGGTAAATAGTAACCTCAAGGGATTATAGTTGCTACCTTCAACACTATTTCATGAATGGAAACACGTAATTTGATAAGAAACATCTGCCCATATAACAAACACCCAGGCAAGACCCAGATTCCCACAGGAAAAAAAAAATGCAAAGAAAAGGGAAGCAGAGCATATGGAATTAATTCTGCGCCAGACATAGGAGCCACTGGTTATTAGCATGAAGGGCCTTGCCCCCACTTCACTGTCCTGCTTCAGTGGCCACAAAACGTTTTTCTGATATCACACAGGCCCCAGGAGGAAAGTGTTTACTGACATATTCTGATAAATACCACTCCTCATTCTATATCTCTCCACACAGAGGGTTCCCAACCTTATTTTAATTATTGATAGTCAACCAAGCACCAAGTAGAGGTCTTAAGCTTATAATATCTTCCAAATGTAATTTTAAATCAGAGCTAGAAAAAAAATGGACAGTTTGAGAGACTATCTATTAACCTAATGACATCTATGGATGGAAGAAAATGACCAGGAAAGGTCCTGAAAAGATTGGACTTGTTGCACTGAGTGTGTTATTTAAGGGCTTTGAACTTCACCCAGCCCAGAGAGCGGATGCCCTGGGGAGGGGTGCAGGTCCTTTAGGTCAGATATGTCTTCTTCAGTGATAATTATTGCTTATTAAAACAACTCTCACTGGTACGGGGTAAGGCATTCTCATATATTAATGGTGGGGATGTGTGCTGGCAAAGTCTTTCAGGAAGAGGGACACACACATGTATCCATACATGTATATACACACATATATGCATGCATACATATAATGTCCATGTAAGTGTGTATATTACCTTATATGGTCATACTCTGGACCTAGGCATGCCATTTCTGGGCAGATAAATTAAGGAAATCATTCAAAACTCAGAAAAATCTTAATATGCAAAGCACAGTCATTGTTCTGTCAGATATTCAAATTGTCCTATTTGTCACAATGATATGTCCCGGGCTCATCCTGTATTCTCTCTGTCCTAGGTCTGGAGTCAGCCAAATATGCCTGCCTGGTTCTTTCAGTAGAGACTGGTATTTAGAAACTAGGATCCGGATGCTAGGAGTCTTCTTGCTACGTGGTGATTTTACTTCTAGATCTTTTCAGTGAATAGAGTTAGAAAAAATATTTTTAAATCCCTAAGTCCATAGTGATACCAGGAAAAATGGTGAGAAAAAAAAATCTCATTTACCACCATTGGAGGTACCTCTTGTACCAAATCTTGATTCTACAGTGTGGTAATTGATAGAATGAAACATTTATCCTTTTTTTTTTTTGAGGAAAAAAAATAAATAAATAAATATAATTTATTTCCATTTGTTGAGAGAAAGGTCTTCTTAACAGAAGAATTCTTACTAATAAATGGAAAAAGATGGGGCACCTGGGTGGCTTAGTCGGTTAAGCGGCTGCCTTTGGCTCAGGTCATGATCCCAGAGTCCTGGGATCGAGCCCCACATCGGGCTCCCTACTTAGCGGAGAGCCTGCTTCTCTCTCTCCCTCTACCTGCCACTCTGCCTACTTGTGCTCTCTATCTCTCTCTCAAATAAATAAATAAAATCTTTTAAAAAATAAATAAATAAATGGAAAAAGAATGATAGAATTAGATACATAGACGATAGGGATATATAGATAGATGAATGGATGGATGGATTGATAATAGACAGATAGATGGACAGAGACGGATAGAAGGAAAGAAGGAATGGATAAAGAAGGAAGAACAGGTTAGAAAAATCATTTTGCAACGCCAATGAAATAAATAATTATAATCACTATTAGGTGAAAGGTGGTGGCAGGACAGGCGTTTCCCACAGTGCCAAAGTGTCACCCCCTGGTTACTTGCTAATTGCAAAGAGGAAAATGTGCTTTTACAATGCAGAGAGCTCAGGGTCACCAGCATGATCACGTGAGTAAACACAGCATCATTACTAGTGAGGCCATATGAGGGCATGTGCCTCCTGGCCTAATTCAGTATGAAATAAACAGTACCAGGTCTAAAGTATTCTTTTTTTTTTTAAGATTTTATTTATTTATTTGACAGAGAGAGAGAGAGAGACAACCAGCAAGAAAGGGAACACAAGCAGGGGAAATAGGAGAGGAAGAAGCAGGTTCCTAGCAGAGCAGGGAGACCGATGCGGGGTTCGACCCCAGGACCCTGCGATCACGCCCTGAGCCAAAGGCAGACGCTTAACGACTGAGCCACCCAGGCACCCCAGGTCTTAAGTATTCTTACCAAAAATGTTTAACCTGATCCTGATAATGCGTTATACCTAACTTCTAGTTCACAAGAAATACAGGGTCTAGAGAATAAGATAAACTACATCATGAGAAAACAACTGGAGAGGTGAGGCCAGTTTCATCAAACAGGTATTGTCATGGGGGAAAAAATGGTGGGAGACAGTTCTAAAACAAAATAGACCAAAGAGACAAAAATAACCATGAACTATGACTGAATCTTGTTTTGAAAAAAGAAACAGCTATAAAATACATTTGAGGGGAATAGGGTATCCTTCTTCTAGATGGAGAAATGAATAGAGTATGGATATCAGATTAGGTAATCATTATTAACTTCATATATGTGAAGATGGCACTGTGGTTATGTAAAGGATGCCCATATTCTTAGGACATGCGTGCAGAAGTATTCAGGAATTGTTAAAAAGAAAACCAGGGGCCCATGATGGAGTTACTTAGGTAAAGGCCCCATGTCAACAAACCAAGAGTTAATATATACCCTAACTGCAGTGCCCCCCACCCCAGGAATTTAACCTTTAATCAGCCAATGGAATTTCAACCTGTAAATTTACTGATAGACACCCTTTCACTCCTCTAAGGAGGGCACCTTTCCCAAATAATGCATTCTTTGCTAATAAATTCCTTCCTTTATGCCCTCTCTTTGCCTTTAAAAATCTTCCTTTTGTTTAACTTGGGGGAGTTCCCCTCTACTTGCTAGAAGGGATGCTGCCCTATTCATGAATTGTTTAATAAAGCCAATTAGATCTTCAAATTTACTCGGTTGATTTGTTTTAAATAGGGTATAGTGTTGGAATGTTTACAATCGACTCTTAAGTGACTCAGCCAATAAGTATGTTTGCGGGGCGGGGAGTGTGTGTGTGTGAGAGACTATATACTCACATATATAGACAAAACCAGTACAGCAAAATATTAACAAGTGTTGAATCTAGGTGGTGGATAAGTGGTTGGTCATTATCCTATTCTTTCAACTTTTCCACATTTTAACTTTTTTAAACGAATAAATGTTGAGGAAAAGCACAATGATTAAACTTGCATTTCTACTTCGAGAATACAAAGAGTTGGTAAGAACGTTGATGCCTTGGCGTAGGGGAATGCTCATTAGAACACCAACCCAAACCAAAAAAAGCACTATTTTTAATACGGAATGATCACTACTATGTAAAATTAACCAAAATCTACACAAATTGGGCACAACGCAAACATGAGCAGTAGCTTTCTTGGGCTGGTGTGCGTGTGGGTGCTCTTTCCTTCTATACTCTTGTGTCTTTTAAATTTCCTGTAAAGTGTATATTACCTACTCTGCCTCAAAATAATCTTCACTCTGCTCCTAGAGCATCTGAATTTGCCACATACTGTTTAGATGATCTGTGTGTCTACCACCTCCTCAGCTAAGCTGTGAACTTCTGGTGCCAGGAATCTGTCTCATTCATTGTTGAACCTGTACAGCCTAGCAGATGAGTGTGTGGACACGGTAGCCACTGACGGGTGTTTTTCACATGAAACCGGAAGCACGGAAACCTCCCTTTTAATTTTAGTTGATGTTCTTGAGACTGAGCTGGGCTATTTAACTGTCAATCGATGGGATTCACCTGTGTAAGAAACTTCTTGATCTTCACCTTCTAAAGTAGTGATTTCTTTAAAGGCTGCTTTTAGGAGGGTAACATGTACAAAATGCACAGTGCAATATGTCTCATAAAGCCCCTGTTCCATACCACATTCCTTTTGTCCCAAGGGTACCTGTTCTTTGCAAATCCCACCTGGAGCGGTTTTTCACTGACTCTAAGCGCAGGCGCATTCCACACTAGGAGCTTTGTGATCCGGATGTCTAAACTGCACGGCCTGCGTGTACAGATAAGCAGCTTTAAAAATAAGTCAGGGCACGTGGCAGTGGCCCTAAGCAGATCCCTGCTGGCCGGCTGGTGCCTGGGACAGGATGGTGAAGTCCCCAGGGCTGGCTTCAGGAAAGGGGGGTGAGGAGCTCGGAAGCAGCGGGTGTCCGCACTGCAAAGGCACCTTGGGGGACCCAGTCCAACCCCCTCCTTTTACAGATGTGGAAACTGAGACTTGGAGATGGCAGGGCCCTGACTGAGGTTTTCCATGATGCCACCTGACTCCCAGGGGCTCATCCAACTGGCTGCCATCCTGGGAGAAGGCTACCGGCTTGGCTTCCTCCGTGTGGTTACCCGTTCCGTTGGGGGAAAGAGGACAGTCGAGAGGCAGCTGGGTCAGACCCCTGCCGCTGCAGGCTAAAGCAGGGATTGCAGGGCTGCCTGGTGGGTGGGGATGAAGTCAATTCTCATTTTCCCTTAGGATGTGTAAAGACAAACCCAGATTAAAAACAAGGAGTGTAACATTTCCTGTGGAAAACAAAGGAAGAGATATCCCTCTCCTTTTTCTAAGAGCGTCACTTCAGAAAATGTAATTTGAAAGCCCTTTTGTTTCTCTTTGAAGTGCATATAAATCCTTTGGATTACTTGACAGGCCCTTTGTCTTTAATACCCAGGACCCACCTTTCCCAAAGCCCCCGGAGCCATCTCCTCGCAATGTAAACATCCAGGGAGTGAGCACCCCTCCCTCCCAGTTTCTGGGGGTTCCTGGCTTCAAGTTACCTATTTGAGGCAGATTCCCTAATTTTTGTGTCCCCCTCCCAGTATTCTCCCTTGACCAGTCACAAAGGATGCCCCCCTCCTAGTTACTCTGCCTGCCAACAACCTCCAATCAGAACGAACCTGAAATCTTCCCTTTTTTTTTTCATTAGAAAGCCTCCCTACTCCCCTGTCTTTGAATCTGCCCCAAACCTGAATGATGGTGGCCGACTCTCTTGTCATAGCCAGCTCTGAATAAACAGTCTATTGCATTTGGGCTGCCTTCCTTTCTTTTCATGGTTCTAAACACTTCATGTACGTTAACTCATTTATTTGCTAAAACCCCATGAGTTACGTATATATTATCAATCCCCATTTTATAGATAATGGAAGTTGAGGCACAGAGAGGTTAAGTAACTTGCCTCAGGTCATACAGCTACTCAGGAGGGGACAGGATTCAAACCCAAGCCGTCTGCTTCTACTTTCTTTGGTCTTAACCACTGAGTAATGCTTAATGCAGTCTAGGGAAACATACTATCTCAGCCTAAACACCTCTTCATCCCTTCTCCACTGTCCTCACACAACCTGTCTGTATCCTCGGAACCTCTCACCGTTAAAATCTACCTGTCCTCGCTCTTCTTTGGCACGTTGTTCTCTGGTTTCTACTGGGACACTGAGTCTTATAAAGAAATGTACGCTGATGTGTTTGCTCTCAAAGACTATTTGTTGAACACTTCCTATGTGGTCAGTACACTGAATAAAAAGAGAAGGAAATCATAAAATCTCTTCGATGGTAGGTGATGAGGGAACAGAAGGCAAGCTGAGGACAAAAGAAGAAACTGACATCCCGCACCCCCCCATGGGACGTATGTGACATTCCTCAGGCACTCCTGGCTGCCCTAAAGGACAAAGAAACAGTTAACCTATAGTGACCACAATCCTGCAAGACTTGAGTCTCCCTCAGTTTACAAATGTCTTAGCGATCTACAAGAACAAAGCATTTGTATCAATAACCTAGCTTCCAGAAGGAAATGTAGATACAATTAAATGTCCTTACAATCTGCAGCCTCCAGGAAGTTCCCAACTGTCTTCATGTTAATGCCTTACAAGAGGGGTAAACAACCTTAACTTGACAATGCCAAGGTCTCTGGTAGCCTGTGAGCCTTCTTTAACATATGAAAGTACTTTCTTGAAACCTCCCCCCCCACCCCGACCAACCGGACCCCAGAGTATATAATCAATCGACCACCCCTCACAACCTGGGGCAGTGGCTCTTTCTGCCCACAGGTCCTGTCCCCATGTTTTAATAAACCACTATTTTGCACCAAAGACGTCTCAAGAATTCTTTCTTGGTCATAGGCTCTGGACTCCACCCTGCTGAACCTCAATGATATTCAAAAACCACATCATACAGGGTCAATGTCTTAAGTGTTGACTCATTCAGTAAAAATTCACTGGACATGTACTATGTGCCAGACACCACGTGAGACACTACAAATTCAGAAAAGGAACAGAGGAAAAGCACACTCTCTGGACTCAGAAGAACCATGACGTATACAGACAATTCCAAATCAGTGTCGCAAGAGCTATGGAAGTACGAAGGCATGCAAGCATATCCCAGCCTAGGGCATCAGGGAGGCTTCCCAGAGGAGGTGACTGCTGAAAACAGTCTCAAAATATTTAAGGAGGAGGAGATTTCCCAGAGAAGAAGGGAATCAAGGCATTCCAGGCAGGAGTACCAATCCCTACAAGAGCAGGGGTGTGGAGGGAACAGGGAGTGGCTGGCAGAGGGTAGCTGAGGACGTTGGCTGGTGCGGTTTGGGGGTAGGAGGGAGAGATGGAATTGTGAAGGCTTCCAGTGTCTACACATGTTGTCTCTGCCAACTTATTCCCCACTCGCTCCACAGCACATGCTAGCCTATGTCTGTCTTCACCATTCCTCCAACAATGCTTTTTAAATATTGAGATATAATTCCCATACTGTAAAGTTCATCCTTTGAAAGTCACAATAAAATAGATTGTGGTATATTCACAAAGTTGTACAGTCATCAGCACTGTCTAATTCCAGAACATTTTTATCACTCCAAAAAGAAATCCTGTACTGGTTAGCAGTCACTCCCCATTCCCCTTCCCTCCAGCCCCTGGCAACCACCCATCTACTTTCTATGGAGTTGCCAATTCTAGACATTTCCTATCAATGGAATCATACAGTATGTGGTCTTTTGTGACTGGCTCCTTTCACTTGAATGCTTTCAAGGTCCATCCATGTTGAAGCCTGTATCAGAACTTTATTCCTGGGGCGCCTGGGTGGTTCAGTTGTTAAGCGTCTGCCTTTGGTTCAGGGTGTGATCCCAGGGTCCTGGGATCGAGCCCCATATCAGGCTCCTCTGCTGGGAGCCTGCTTCTTCCTCTCCCACTCCCCCTGCTTGTGTTCCCTCTCTCACTGGCTCTCTCTCTGTGTCAAATAAATAAAATCTTAAAAAAAAAAGAGCTTTATTCCTTCTTATGGCCAAATTATATTCCACTGTATGGATATATATCATCTTTTGTTTATCCATTTATCAGTTGATGGACATTTGGATGTTTCCACTTTTGGGCTATTAAGAACAGTGCTGCTACGAGCCTTTACAATACTACTTTTCAAAAGGTCACCAGTGATCTCCATGTTGCTAAATCCAATGGACACTTCTCTGCTTCTTCTATGACCACTCAGGGGCATCTGACAAGAGACCCAACTGTCCTTCTCAAAAGAGACTCTTCTCTGGGTTTATGTTTCAGGCACATTTTTATCATTTTCTTCCTACAGTTCTGCCTAGTTCTTCTCCTTCTCCAATTGTGACCCTCTCCCACTCATTGTCCACATAAGCAATGAGGGACTGTGTTTCCAGTCTGAGTCAGATCCCCTCACTTCCCTGCTAGAGACCATTCGGTGGCTTCCCATTGCTCGAGGATAAAATCCAAACACTTCAACATGTGTGTGTCTGTCTTTGATGCTAGACTGTAAGTAAGCTCCACGCTGGCAGAGACTCATGTCTGTTATCAGTCAGATTTTATTCCCAGGACCTATCACTTAATAGATGCTCAATAAAAAGATGTTGCATGAAATGAAGAAATAAGTGACAGAAAATAGTCAACTAGGATCAAATGAAATAACAGAAGTCTGAACGTATTTTGCGAACTCTAAAGGGCTATAAAAATGTAATAAATGACGATGGCCATTATGTAATCATGCATACATAATTACTGTTGATGATTTTTTTTTTAGATTTTTTTTTATTTATTTATTCGACAGAGATAGAGACAGCCAGCAAGAGAGGGAACACAAGCAGGGGGAGTGGGAGAGGAAGAAGCAGGCTCATAGCAGAAGAGCCTGATGTGGGGCTTGATCCCATAACGCCGGGATCACGCCCTGAGCCGAAGGCAGACGCTCAACCGCTGTGCCACCCAGGCGCCCCTGTTGATGATTTTCTAAAAACAGTAATTGTATCAAAAGACACGAATTTGGATTTTGGGACTTGGCAGTCCCCATGTCCTGACCTCATGCTGCACTCGCAGTTCTGACCAGTGGCCAGTCAGCCTTCCACACAGGGAGGCTTCATGCCTCCATGCTGTGCTCGTCGTGGTTCCTCTACTCAAGGTATCCACCCTCTTCTTCATCTAGCAAATGCCTTCTCATCAGCCTTTGCTCTTGAAAAACCGATGCTCTGCCTGACTCCTCAACAGCCTCAGAGATAATCAGCTCCCTCCCTCCTCTCGTTTCCTTCCCTGTGTCATTTATACTTTGACTATTGCCTGTACCACTGGGTTGTGGACACATCTGTCTCTCACTGGACTCTGAGCTGGTTGAAGGTACCAGTCATGCTGACTTCATTGCTGAATTCACCCGTTCACCATTCAGTTCACTGACTGAGCATCTGTTATGTGTTAAGCCCGTGAGGCCTACAGCCTCATTCTCTTGACCCAACCTCACCCACCAGAGGTTCAACTGAGAATGGCAGGAAGAGAAAACCTTCCAGAAAATATAATAAAACTAGATGCCATGGAGTCAGGACAGTCAGGTGCCTCATACACACCGGGCCCCTACAGCAGCAAGAGAGAACCAGGTGTGACCAGATAGCTCCAACCTGGGTGTGCTTTTGCCACTGGGCACAGGAGCAGAGGGGAGAACACGCTCTCCACCAAGAGGAGGAGGCAGCATGGAAAGGGGCCACCAATGCACTCCGTTTTCTCAACCCTGCCCCTCACGTGGGTCATCTGCCCTCTCTTATGGAGGGGCACTAAGGAGGCTGCAGAACTTCCTTCCCGATACCCGTGAAAGGACTAAGCACCCACAGCATGTTCCACATGGTGGACCAGGCTGGCAATGCCGGGAAAAGGAGAAATAGCTTTCCCTGCTGCCCCCCCTCAAGTAAGTTTTAAAATTCTGGATCCCTTTTAAAATTGAGTCCTGCATTTGAGGGTGAAGGGATGAGTTTGTTCCATTAAAATTGTACATTAGTCAAGACTTAATGCATAATTTCAAGAAATGTTGAAAAAAAAATAATGCCAGGGGCATAAATTCAAGCTAAGAGGTTAGAAAACCACCTGACATAGCTATTAGATCAAGTATGCTGCAATACAAAAGCTTAATGCATTTATAAAGTTTTCAAAATTCTTCCCTCTCCACAGAACCTTTGCCCTAAAGCGCTCTGTCACTTCAAGGCACTTGACATTTACAAAGTGACTCATTTAAAGAGCATGATGGTCCCTGTCTGCCCCCCCGCCCCAACACTGTCTCCTACAGCTGCCACTTACTGTGAGTTCTTTGCTTTTAGCAAAAGGCCACCAGCCCCGCACACGCTTTTGCTGGAATATGGAGATCTTGCTCTCCTCACTTGCATTTTCAAACTTGGTGAGATCGCAGGCTTTGGCAGACTTGGCTGCTCGGGGGAAACTATTGAGGTTCATTTCCAGGGAGCCTGAGAAGAGATACCTTTGATAGTTAAGGAAGGGCTTTAGTATCCATCACCACCAATCATTCACCCACCTGTTCATTCATTCATTCACTCACTAGTCGTTCAACAGCACCACAGTGGATCACTAGCATGTACTAGGTTTGGGGGATACAAATATTACCAAGACACATTTGGTGCCCTCAAGGCCCCCAATGTAGCAGCAGGTAGAAGACAGGGCAGAGCTACAATATATAACTTCCAAGGCTTAGTTTCGGGTGTTGTCACTGCTGGACATCTTGTCTATTCCCTGAGTGCGTGGGGATTATGTGCCCATCCTCTGAGCTTTCCTCTGTCTTAGCATGGATCCACCGAAAAGAATCGCCTCCCTCAACTCACCTCCCTCTGAGTCCACTAAACTCCTCCAGGTGAGGGAGTAAGTCTTCCTGTCTTTGTAGCTACTGTCTAACACCTTAGTGGGCTCTCAACAAAGTATTTTCCATGAGTAAATATTATAGAAAATAAGATAATACTGCAAGAGTATTTTATCTCTCCCTCTTCAATAGCCTTCCCTATTACAGAACATTTGTTAACTGTGGGCATTTCGAGCATGTACATAAACCAGAAATTAATAGAAAAATTTTCCATAATTCCATCCCCCAATAGTTGATCACTGCTCCACACGTTCATTCTTATCCTGTGTCAGTCATTGTTTCTTTGCCTGTCTCTGACTGTCTCTGCCTCTGATACATATAAACATGTATTTCACGGAAAGGGGATTTTTTTTCTACGTTCCTTTTTCACTTAATAAATCCTGTACAACTATCCAACTCATTAAATATTTGAATATTTTTAATGGCTGCAAGACTATCACTTACTGAGTGCTTACTATGTGTGCTTTAAATTATATTTTAAGATTATTAAATCTATTAAATTATATTAATTTTACATTAAATTATATTAATTATAATTTAATGAAATTTATATTTAATTATAATAAATTAAATGATATTTTGAAATTATATTAGATTTGAAGCTGTACTTCAAATTTAGAGCTCCAAACACTCTCCAAACACTCTCAGAGGTATGTAATATTACTATCCCCATTTATAACTGAAGGAAACTGAGATACATAGGGGACTAGTAACTAGCTCAAAATTTAACAGCTTCTTGGTGGTAGAGCAAAGATGAATTTAAGCCTGTTTGAAAACCTATCTTCCACCATAAGGTTGAGCTGTAACCTATTCGACCAATCCCCTACTAATGGCTATTTGAAGTCTTTCTAATTTTTTGTTATCACTGAAATTATTATCCTTGTAGCTACATCAAACTAAGCTCTCCAAAACTGGGACGAAACCCTTAACGTTAATGTGAGCTTTACGAAGCCACTGGCTTACCCAGAAAGTCATCCGAGGACAGCCTTTCAAAATCCCAAACCTGGAGCACCAGCACGGCTGGCGTCTTACACTCCATCTTCTCTAAGGAAAAGATGTTCTCCCTCTTGGTAATGACCATTTGTTTCTCCGCTGGGAGATACTGAAACGGAAACAGGAAGCGCCAGTTGAAGTTCCCCTCGCCAGTCAGGGAGTTGTAATGCACGTCGGTCTCCTGCTTGTCATCCTCCAGACCCTTTATCCACCTGAACAAAGACAGAAAAAGAATTACACACCCTGAGTCCCTGAGTACATTATCCACACATCAGTATAATCAAGAGTGATTTAACTAGTTTCAATGTGGTCACAGATCATAGTTTTTAAATTATGATATAGTTAGATTGAGATGGAAGTTTCCACTGAATCTGAAAGAGAGAAATAGGAGTCAAAGGGTCTGAAAGAGAAACGAGACTCTCATTCTAAGCCAGGTTTGGAAGGTGTCTGTGGTTCTGGGGTGGCCCTGAAGCCCCATGCAGTAAAGAGGGAAGACTCAGGAAATGTGAAGGAAAGTGTAATCAGAGTATCCTCTCCCCCTGGGGCTTCCTGTGAGGGTCCCACCTCTGCACCCACTACCCTGGTGGGTTTAGGCTTGTGTTATCAGCCTGTGATTGGCTCCCTCCCCTCTGGTTCTGGGCCTCAAAAATCCAGCTGGCCTGCATCAACATGGCATGGAGGGTAGAAGCCTGTCTGCACCCACCTGGATTCTAATCCTGGCTCTGCCTTTTCTAACTGGAAAGCTCTGATAAGGTCTCCAACCCCCCTGTGCCTCTGTTTCATCTGGAAAATGGAAGCAATGACAGTACTTAGTTCATACGGTTGCTCTGAAGAATTATAAGAGGTAACAGCCGTATGCTTCGTGTACCCCACGTTTTATAGAATGTGATTTCCTCTTATCTGCTCTTCCTCCTCCATCCCCAGGATAGAGTAAGCTACTATTAATATAGTTTCCCCTAGTACTTTATCCCTGGTGAATCATTGAGAAACTAGGTGCTTTTAATTTTAACTAATTGATAACTCCAAACCCCTTGCTTTCTGAAAGCAGACATCCCTTCCCCACAGGTCAGGGAAGGATAAAGACCTTCTTCGTCCCAGAGGAGTGGTACCACTCAGAGTATGGACACAATTACTTAGGTAAAGATGGTGCTCGACCAACCAATATATATGTGGTATCTGTTACGAGGAAGGAGTGAGCTAGTTGCTAGAGGAGTGATGGGAGCACAGAGAGATGGTCCTTGCCTTCATAGAGCTACAGCCACAGAGGGAAGGGGATGGAGAGATGGGGGGGGGCAGCACAGAAGTCATCAGAGAGAGCTGCATAAGGGCCCTGTGGTGTGGTGGCACATTCTGATGAGGGAAAGAATCTCAGCATGACTAGAGAGCACAAAGCAAGGAAGAATGAGACGGGCCTGGAGAGAGAGAGGAGGGGCTAGTTAGATGGGATATTTTAGGACATATGAGGGATCTGAATCTCCGTCCAGAGAAAATAGGATGTCATTAAAGGGTTTAAAGTACAGGAGTGATGTGATCAAATTGTGTTTTGAAAAGAAAACCCATGTTTCAACATAGAGAACAAGTTATAGGAGGCAAGAGTGAGTACAGACAGATCAATCCACATAGTACTTCAGTGGCCTCAACAAGAAATGATGGAGGGAAAGACTATAGTGATGGTGTAGATGAAAATGGACAGTGCTGATGGCTGTTTGGGAAGATAAATGGGCAGGATTCAATGGCACACTAGAAGTGGAGCCAATGAAGAAGTTTCCTTGTTTGGGGAAGGCAAAGAGATACCAAAAGGAGACTGAGATGAGTTCACTGTTTCTGAGATGGGTTTTATCCAAGGGGACATGTTTGAATCACTTTTCCTTCTGATTCTCTACCACCTCATCTGTCCCCATGACTAGGGGCTCAAAGGGAGCATTTGTGTCACAGCCAAAACGAGAGAGAGAGAGAGAAAGAGAGAGAGAAAGATAAAGAGGAAGGGAAGGAGGGAGGGGGAAAGAGAGAGAGAGGGAATGAGTAGTTTCCTGAGCCCTAGGATGGCGTCTTTCTTATTAGTAGAACTAGCACAGGGTAAGGTGCAACTTTAGCTTCTGTATTAGTCTTACACACTTCCTAACACTGAATCTCTCATCAGTTGCACTTCTCTACTTGCTTCAGGTGTAAAGGTATTCTGAATGCCACTCAAAAAGCTTAGGTACCCAACATTTAACTGAAAGAGATGTTTATAGAATAAGATTTTCTCACAAAAAAATATTTTCATAAGGTAATAATTCTTAGCAAAATGACCCAACAGTATTTGACAAAGGAAGTGGCCTTATCTAACAAGGTGGGTAAGATGGACTCCTTCTGTAAGAGACGGGTGGAGTACCTTCCATGACACATAGGTTCGGTTAGGGGTTAGAGAGAGGAGCAAGGGAAGCAAAGGGGGCATGTAGTTTGTTGATGACCTTACCCTTTAACGTAAATATCACTTGATTTTTGTCCTGTGAAGATATTCTCATCCTCTAAAATGACATCTTCAGTGTTCCAGATGGTTACTCTCAATTCATACCTGGGATAAGCGAAGGCAACGTTAGGCTGAAGACCTTGAAAGCAGAGTCAGCTGGTGTGTATGGGATTCTGGTGTTGCTGTGAGTCAATGGGCTTCCTCAGCTTCACCAACATCAAAAATATCAACGCTTAAGGTCTTGGTTCCATCAAAACCGAGTGTCCCAGCTGGAATCACTAAGGACATGAAGTTCTCTGAGCAGAAATTGCTTCTATTAGCTGACATTTTTTCAGAATGTTGTAGAATGCCTACGCACAGTAGCCCCTCCATAAAACAGGGGCCAGCACTTCAACCATCACCCCCGCTACCATTACTACCACTCGCCCCTGTGGTTTAAATGGCCAGATGGAAAGTGAGATGTGATTACAGGTGTCAACTAATCCATGTAACTGATGTTACAATGCAACAGGCAACGTAATTGATCAAATGTCGTGATCTTTTAGTCGGCCACCATGGTCTCTTCCCCTGAAGGTAGGCTGCAGCTGACTTACCCTTTCGGCTGCCTTGGTGAAATGTCAACAGGGGGTCCAGGTTGAGGCATATCGTTGGGAAACATGTCCACCCACATCTGCAGGCGGCCCTGGTTAAGAAAAGAAGCTCTTCTTTAACTCTGGCGGGATAACACATGGGCAACTGATCATTCATGGTTTTAACAGATCCCTTGACTGGAAATGGATATCAGCTATATATCATATCATATCTTATCATATGGGTATTATTCATATTATACATGCCTAGGGTATTTGTTGACAAAGACAGAACTTACATTCTTATTAAGAATTCGTCAGAGCGTATGTTAAGAGCAGGTGAAGGGCAAACAAACCCTTATTGAGCACCTACTATGTGGCAGACACAGTGCTATGCACTTGACAAAACATTATGTCAATTCTCCCAATATCCCCAATGGGTAGATGTTATTATTCCTACTTGACAGATGAGAAAACACCTTGCCCATGCTTACACAGACAATATGTAGCAGAGTCTGGATTCAACCATTGTCTGTTGACTCCAGAGACTCTGCTTTTTCTATAAACTCCTGAGGATTAAAAAGATAATACTATCTGTCAAAGGTATCATGCTTCATTGTTTCCAACGTACTTTAACTTCATTACCTCCATAACTGCTTAGCCCAGCTACATTTCTGTGTTACACATCAAAAGAAACCAAGGCTTAGAGCAGCCAAAGAAATGATATGAGTCCTGTGGCCAATCAGTGGCAGAATAAGGCCTCCCATCCATTGCTTTGCACTCCATACATCAGAATTTACCCTGCTGCAAGGGATCTGAGGGCCCATGTAGGGAGAAGGCCCAGTGGGTTCAATGTTCAGCCTGTTGTATACATTCTAAGTACTGCATCAGCTCAGACAAGAAGATGAGTGATCAATAAGACCTGGAATGGTCAGAGGAGATTTTATATGAAGGAAGTGGGGTTCCCAACCACAGCAGGGAGGATCTGTAGGATTTGGGTGAAGGAGGGGCTTTGGCTAGAAAATAAAAGGGCTTTCCTGGGGAAGGGACAATGCAAGCAAAGGGTTTAGCATTTGGGAAGAGAAGAGCCAATTAATGGAGGATTACAATCCTAGAGTCTCTAAAGAGATATTAACATTCACTTATAACCAAAAAGCCACAAGATAAAATGAAGGACACCAGTAACCAAAAGGTTTTAAGCATCTGGCAGCAAATTTCAGGAACCAATCATGGGCTTCCACATCTGATTAAAGCTATCCTTTCAAGGCACTGCCCCACACATGCTAGCACTAGTTTTACATCCCAGCACTGCTGAGATGACAGTGTGGGTGTTCCCGCCCCATTGCAGTCAAGCTCATGTGTTTAGCCAAGTGACACAGTGAGTGAGTCCAGGGCTGGGACAAACTGCCTGGGTGAAATCCCACTCTACCACTTACCAGCTGAGTAACTTTGAGTAAGTTACTTAAACTCTCTGAACCTCAACTTCTTCATCTTAAAAGCAAGGATCATAACAAATACACCATGAGGCTGTATTAGGGAGTAAGGGTAAGGTGACCCACACACCCCTATTTGTCTAGGAAAATCCTGCTGGTGCCCCTTGTACCAGCTTAATTATTAACAGCAGGCTTTTTTACTCTGAAAATGGCCATCATTTAGATAAACAAATCTTTGATCATCCTGAGATAATTTACATAATGGGCCTAGTACATAAGTACATATTAATTATGTACTTATAATTAATAAGTATGTATCAAGAAGGCTCTTAATAAAGTTGATCTTCTCTTCACTTCTAACTCATAATCCAGATCTCTGGTTATTTTTCCAAACAGCTTCTTCTTGTCAGTTCTTCAAAATAAGTCACCATCTATTGCTTCCCTGGGAAAACTAACGGACCGTGGGATTACTGATAGATTTTGGACAAGGTCTTATGCGTGCCAGATGGATTTTGAAGTTTCTCAAATATCAGCATTCTTTCAAAAGAGTGTGATAACTCAATCCATTAAAAAGGCAGAAGCACGAAATCCAGCTCTGACTTTAGGGCTGAATTTCTCAACCTCAACATTATTGACATTTAGGGCTGAATAATTCTCTGTTGTGGAGGCTGGCTGTGCAGCACAGGATGTTTGATTGCATCTCTGACTTCTACCCTCTAGATGCCAGTAGCATCCCCCCCGCCCCTTGAGACAACCAAAAATACTTCCAGGCATTGCTAAAGTCTGGGGCAGGGAGACAAAACTGTCCCTGGTTGAGAACCATTACCCTAGGGCACACAAGAACAACTTTTAGGGATAAAGTCCTGTTCCTTGGGGATGAACACTCCTATTGGGGCCAGAATCATCTTGGCCACTACCTGCTCCATTCCTGGCTTATCCTTGTGGTACAGCGGCCGAGTTTCTATGTGCTCAGGAACCAGTTTACACCCAACCTCTGGTATATCCTCCCACGAGTGTAAAACCCTCAGAGCCAGGTGCTCATAAGACTCCACCGTCTCATCTGCATGGAAGAAGATAAATAAAGACATTTGTCAGATACAGGTTCCCATAATGTAACAGCGACAGACTGTCAGGTACACTTTTAAACACTCCCTTAAAGGTTAAATTTAAATGTGCTGAGGCACAGGGAGAGAGCAAAAGAGTAAAAGGACAAATAGAGAAGAGAAAGAAGTGGGGTGGACTGGAGGGAAGGGAAAGAGACAGGAGGTTTAGGGAGCGGGAAGTAAGACGGGTCGACAAGATGACCAGAGTGCAGTCAAGGTCTCAGAGTCTGAGGCTCCATTTGACCCTTGAATAAGATTCCTCTAGAACTTGTGAACTACAAGCTTGGCTTTGAGGTACTGGAAAGGGTGTATTTCCTGGAGATATAAAACTGTCTGCTAACACCATAGTGTAAGAGGGCCCAGTGGATCTGGGTGGTCCAGAACGAGGCGGTGAAATCCGCACAGTATGCGTTCATGGAGGTCTTATCTTTCTTCATTGTTGCTCCTTTCCACCAACACATCTGCTCGTGAGGAAGGTTCTCTGTCCTGTCAGCTTACCAAAGAAGGCAATATGTAAGAAAAACTACCGGTAGATAAAGGACTTGCAAAAATAACATAAAGATTGTTGAAAAAAATCAAATCTTTTTGATAAGGTTTAGAATGGCCAAATTTGACAGAGGGACATTGAGTTCAGTTTTTAAAAAAGGCCGCACACACACAATCTCCCAATAGCAATAATTACAATCAGTAAAAGTTGATGAGGATGAACACATAATCAGTGAACTAAATCTTTTGTCATAAAGTTCAATCAGATCTTGACTGAAATGAACATCATTTCGGATTTTTGGTGGCCAAAAGAAAATGGTTTCATCATGAAATGTAGAATGTTGACCGAGGAATTACATTGACCTAATAGAGTATATTGTGAAAAAATACTTTTCTCAAGAGAAATTCATTCATAGGTCATTAATACACAATTTAAATGTCAATTACACTGCATGCAAAAAACCTTCAAGAGGTTCTTGGGGTCAAAATAACAAAGTGAGAAGAAATTTTGGTGTCAAAGTGGCGGGATCAACATAACAGTGTGAAAACATCCAGTGAGATGTCCTTAACTGGGTGTTCTGCCTCAGAAGCTCCCAAACTGTTTTCCACCTTTGTAGCTATGCATCTATCGATTTGCATCAAATGGATGGGAATGGCATCACAAGAATTGTTNTTTGTAGCTATGCATCTATCGATTTGCATCAAATGGATGGGAATGGCATCACAAGAATTGTTCTGTATCATGAAAGTAAAGTAAAGGTGGCTTTTTTCTCATCCTAAATTTATGAAAGCCCCTCTGGGATCTTCCTGGTATGTCCCACGATGCTTATATGGAAAAATCTGCTTCTTGGTGCTGAAATAAGAGAGCTGTTGGTTTAACATGTATGGGGGTAGTTTGGGATGTGTCCAGTGATTTATTTCATATTATATTCATTTTAAGGTTACTGCCTACCTTCCAACACAACAGTCCCATTTGTGTGATCAACGCTATAGAAATACCAGAAAAGTGGGAAAATATCTATAAGGAAGTTCATGGTAGCTTTGTGTCACTGCAAAAAACAATGGACACAATGTAAATAAATGGCACAGCCATAAAATGGAATGTTGTCAATGACAGTCTCAAAGAACAAAGGAAAATCATCATAATCTATTGGAAACAGAAAAAGCAGGATACAATACTATATACGTACGGTACACTTCTGATTCTGTAAAAATGTCACACACACACTGTAAGGAAATAGACCAGCAAGCAGCATGCTTATCTCCAGATTTGGGGATTCTGAGTGATTTTCATTATCCTCTTTTCTTTTCCAAATTTTCTACCAGAAGCGTGATTACTTTACAAGAGAGGGCTGTTCTCCCCAGCCACAAGCACCACCAGAAGCAGGTTTTTCAAAAGAGGAGCAACGTCAACAGGAAATACTGGGGGAGTTACCAGAGTCCTCCTCCGTGAAGACTGTTTTTCCAGAAAAGACCTGATTTCCTATCTGTATTTTCCCAGGACGAAAGTAGGGTCCCTCCAGTTTGTTGTCTTTGCAGAGCTTTGTGAGGATTTCTGTGGGTTTGGAGGTGTCTCTCCAGGCGTTGTATCCTTCTCTGGAAAGAGGGGGGAAGGATGGAGAGGGTGAGGCCAGCATTCCCCTGGGAGGAAACCCTCAAAGTAGCTATGAAAGGAACCATCTAAGTATGATCAGTGGTTCCCTTCAGACTTTTTGCCATTCTATACACTTGGGGCTAATGTTTTTTGTTTTGTCTTCTCTCTTTTCTGGTTAATACCTCTGCGTCTGCATGCTTGTATGAAAGGCAGGACTTCTGAGTAGCGTGACAGAAAAGTTCTTTGCTGGTACTTGTTCTTTTTTGGGTTTGGGGTTTTTTTGGGGGCGGCATGTTTTTTTGTTTGTTTGTTTTAGAAATGTACCTTAAAACAAAAATTGAAGTGACATTCACATAACATAACAGACCAATTCAGTAGCATGTAGTACATTCATCATGTTGTACATTCATCATGTTGTACAATCACTACCTGTACCCAGTTCCAAAAATTGTTCATCACGCCCAAAGAAAACCCTGTACCCGTTAAGTGGTTGCTCCTCGCTCCCCGCCCTCCTCAGCTTTTGGCAGTCAGCCATCCGCTTTCTGTCGGTCTGGGTTTCTTTGCATGCAGTTCTTGTTTAGTTTGGTTCTGTCCCTTGCAGAAGAGCCATCTGACTGTTACTTCTTCTAAGAGGAAGCCTGGCTCAGGCTTTCCATTTCTCTGCTTCTTTCCTCCCCTCCCCTCCCCCACCAAAATCATACTGGAGACAGGTGGAGAGTCTAGATGTGCTGTTTCTCTGATCAGTGATTTTCCTGGTGGTTAGTTTCTAAATCTTGCCAACCCCCTCT
>NC_048226.1:88052281-88052666 GCF_002007445.2 Ailuropoda melanoleuca | reverse complement strand
CAGCAAGCAGCATGCTTATCTCCAGATTTGGGGATTCTGAGTGATTTTCATTATCCTCTTTTCTTTTCCAAATTTTCTACCAGAAGCGTGATTACTTTACAAGAGAGGGCTGTTCTCCCCAGCCACAAGCACCACCAGAAGCAGGTTTTTCAAAAGAGGAGCAACGTCAACAGGAAATACTGGGGGAGTTACCAGAGTCCTCCTCCGTGAAGACTGTTTTTCCAGAAAAGACCTGATTTCCTATCTGTATTTTCCCAGGACGAAAGTAGGGTCCCTCCAGTTTGTTGTCTTTGCAGAGCTTTGTGAGGATTTCTGTGGGTTTGGAGGTGTCTCTCCAGGCGTTGTATCCTTCTCTGGAAAGAGGGGGGAAGGATGGAGAGGGTGA
>NC_048226.1:87950852-88052181 GCF_002007445.2 Ailuropoda melanoleuca | reverse complement strand
GTGGGTTTGGAGGTGTCTCTCCAGGCGTTGTATCCTTCTCTGGAAAGAGGGGGGAAGGATGGAGAGGGTGAGGCCAGCATTCCCCCGGGAGGACACCCTCAAAGTAGCTATGAAAGGAACCATCTAAGTATGATCAGTGGTTCCCTTCAGACTTTTTGCCATTCTATATACTTGGGGCTAATGTTTTTTGTTTTGTCTTCTCTCTTTTCTGGTTAATACCTCTGCGTCTGCATGCTTGTATGAAAGGCAGGACTTCTGAGTAGCGTGACAGAAAAGTTCTTTGCTGGTACTTGTTCTTTTTTGGGTTTGGGGTTTTTTTGGGGGCGGCATGTTTTTTTGTTTGTTTGTTTTAGAAATGTACCTTAAAACAAAAATTGAAGTGACATTCACATAACATAACAGACCAATTCAGTAGCATGTAGTACATTCATCATGTTGTACATTCATCATGTTGTACAATCACTACCTGTACCCAGTTCCAAAAATTGTTCATCACGCCCAAAGAAAACCCTGTACCCGTTAAGTGGTTGCTCCTCGCTCCCCGCCCTCCTCAGCTTTTGGCAGTCAGCCATCCGCTTTCTGTCGGTCTGGGTTTCTTTGCATGCAGTTCTTGTTTAGTTTGGTTCTGTCCCTTGCAGAAGAGCCATCTGACTGTTACTTCTTCTAAGAGGAAGCCTGGCTCAGGCTTTCCATTTCTCTGCTTCTTTCCTCCCCTCCCCTCCCCCACCAAAATCATACTGGAGACAGGTGGAGAGTCTAGATGTGCTGTTTCTCTGATCAGTGATTTTCCTGGTGGTTAGTTTCTAAATCTTGCCAACCCCCTCTCCCCTTGAACACTAGCTGTTTGGTTAAAAAATATTAAGTTGCCATGAAATGCTCCCTATGAGCCATGACCAAGACAAGCTTGGACTTCTCTGCTCAATGGGACACAGGATTCGTCAGAATTTAACTCATTTAACTTTTAAATAAATCAAAACATAACTATAAAGCAGTGTTCCTACCTTGTGCCAGAGACATGAGGATCCTGAAAAGTTCATACAAGCCATGCCCAGAGCCATACATACAGAGGCTTCCCCAGAAACAGGTGCTCTGGTTTTGGTTTGGGTTTTGTTTGCTTGCTTTTTGTGCTCTCATCTATTTTTAAAAATTTACTGAATAAAGTTGACAACTCCCTTGACTAAACTATTCTGCTTCCTAGTGGTTCCACTGTCAGGAAATTCTTCTGAACAGAAAAGGCACGATCTTTGCCTGTGGCTTCCTTCCCTGACTTCAGAGTGAGAANCTTCAGAGTGAGAACGGCTCATCGTTCTCTGAATGGTACCCTCTCAGGTACTGTGGATTGTAAACACTGCAGGGGGCTTTTACGTTCCCAAGAGTCCCCAAAACCGAACTGGATTTCTAGGCTATCAAAACAATGATTTCAAAAAATACTTAATGACGCTACGGAATGCTTGGGATATAGGGGCAGGTGCGAGTAGCAGCTTACAAAATGACACGGATAGCGTGAGGCCAACTTCAGGGGAAATCAGCATAGNTAGGGGAAAACAGCATAGAAAAAACACTAAAAGGAATAGGTAAGAATTTTTTTACATAAGTTATGCCGGGGTGGAATAATTTGAGCGTAATTTTGTACTTTCTGTATTTCCTCAATTTTCTGCAATGAATGTATATTATTTTATATTCGAGAAAAACATTTCTAGAATTATACCATGGAAATCTAATGAGTGTTTTTATATTTTTCCTGGTGGAAGTTCTTAAGGTTTTTGTTTTTTCTCAAGACATCAGATAAAGCACACTTAAAAAAAAAATCAAGCTGGTAGTCTAAATTTTTAAATGAACCAGAGGGACATTTGTGTGGCTCCCTCTGCTCCTCTCCCTGCTCGTGTGCGTGCTCTGTCTCTCAAATACATAAATAAAATCTTCCAAAAAAATTTTTTAATGAAGCAGAATTCAAAATCATTGTAAAGAGTGAGAGCCGATCCATTCCTCCCTCTTTGTAAGGTGGGGTAACACCTCCATGGGTTTTGAGACAACTGAATGAGGTGCAGTGTCTGGTGTATCATAAGCACACATGAGTGTTCGCTGTAATTAACTGGGATATTGGCATTTGTGTACTATTAATCATTCTTCTTCCAACATCATTCTTCACTGGGAAACTCTGCCCACCAGGCCCAGCTGATTGAGTGAACATGTTAATTCAACTCTTGACTCCTGAAGAGCCTGCTGTGGGTTCTAAGTCAGTGCTGCCTCCCAGCCCCAACCACCGTCAAGTACAGCAAAGTTTCTCCAAACAGCCCCGCTGACCTAGAACCCCTCTGAGACACTCAAGCTGAGCCTTGGCTGGCCCAGCAGTGCCCCCCCCTTCCCCCAGAAGAACTTACATCTCGTACTGGCTCTGCAAGCCACAGATGGCTCGGTGTCTGCTGTAGAAACGGTTCTCCAGGTCGATCCTGGTCTCCCCAATTAGGTCATCTGTCCCGATCAGGTCATGGTCATAGATCAGGATGGACAGCAGGGAGTCCTTTGGGAATGTGGCCTGGATCTCAAATGACCTGTGGTCCAAGTAAAGGCGTTAGGAATCTACATCCGGCTACACAGGGAACATCTCCCCAGTCTGCTTCTAGCTAGTCTGCGGTTCACAGGAACTCACTAAACACTCGGCAACTCAGTGAATACTTACTAGATATTTATTTGATTTAATGTTTCATTGAGATTCAATTTCCAATTCTGCTGTCAGTTTCCAGTAGCCAATAATCTCCCCTTCCGTGGGCCACATCCCACAGTCTTCAACTAGAGTGACAGCAAGATGGGTATGAAAAACCTGGGGGTTTAAATGTCTCCAACAGAACTGATTTCCAATTTTGGATTTGAATCTGCAACTTCCCGGGTGTAAAACTTTGGGAAAGTTATTTTATCCCTCTTGGCCTCCTTATGTGTAAATGGGGATCAATACGTCTTCTTTATAATATAGCATGGTCGTAGAATGTGATATTGTTTATACAAAGCACACACCTGGCGTGCAAGTATTCAGCTGGTGCCCAATAAACTGCCATTGCCTTTCCCCTCCCTTGTTGCTTCACGGGGTTGGGGGCGGGGCGGGATGTCAGCTGAGTTTGTTTTAAATGAAAAGCCTCCTTAAGGTGGAAAACTCCGAAAACAGAATTGCGGGACTGTAATGCCACGTCTGCAAAATTCTGACCCCGTGACCACAAGACCTGTCTCCTTCATCTCTGTATTGCTGGGCCCTGGCTTCACCCGCAGAGCGTAAGCAACGAATGTCTCCCTGAACTGGAAGGGATCTCAGGAACCAACACATCCACCCCCTTCATTTTACGGATAAGGAAACTGAAATCCAGAGAACAGAAGTGACCTGCCTGGACTGTAAGTCAGGTCAAGCCAGGGTCAGTACCACTTCCCTGACCCCCTAGTTCTGAGCTCTTTCCATGATACCACACCGACGCAAGGTGTTGAGAGGAAAAGCGGTACTGTGGGATTTCCCGGGGGAATGCATTGCCCGTGCTGCTGAGCATTACAGAAGATAACTCAGGAGGGCTCATGTACTGAGGAGCACTGCGTGTTGTGTTCAAGGGACAAATCACTAAGTCCACGCCTGACACCAATATCCCACTGTACGTTAACTCGCCAGAACGTAAATAAAAACTCGGAGGGAAAAAAAAGAGGTAAATTCTGAGTGCATTTAGGCAAGTGGCTTCTTGAAAACAAAATAAAAAACACACTGTTGTCTGCTGTTCCCCACTCCGGCTGCCCTGGGACAGGTGCGGTGGGCCGGCCTGTGAGCGAGGGACTGGGAGGAGGTGGGGAGAAAGGGAGGATGGAAGGCCCATGGTTTCCCTCCGTCTGCAGGCCCATCTGGGCGGCTGCCCTTGCAGTCAGACCCACGTGGCCCCGGCTCTCGCGCTCCGGTGGCAGCGCCCGCAATTCCAGCACAGCCCCTGGCCAGCGAAGCCTCCCCGAGAGGACGCAGAGCTGCCACAGCTCCACTGACTGTAACCGACGGAGGCGGCTCCACTGGGCCGGGGACCCAGCTGTGCGGGGAGGAATTCCACTGCCTTCCATCAGGACACACAGTATCGCCGGCGGTGCCAAAATGTAGACCGAACAGGGCTTGATACCCTGGTCTCGCAAGGAAGCCTCCGGCCGCTCTCTCTGAGGCTGGCCATCACACAGCTGCTGCCACCCAGGCAGGACCTGTTCAGCGCTTTACTACTGCGGCAGCCGCGACAGAAGACTCCGTGGCTTTGGTCCATCTTCCCAAGCGGAGTGTTCACAGCTTCACCTTCCCTGATCTTCACCGGAGCTGTCAGTAAAAGAACTGCCGGAAACAGCTCACCGTGGGTGGGCTTCCAGTCACCCGGGAAAACGAGGCTTATACCCGTTGGAGTGTCAGTGAGACACTACCTCTAAATACAGTGGTGGTTGAGAAAAGAGAAGGCATTGGGACGCCTGGCTGGCTCAGCCAGTAGAGCATAAGACTCTTGATCTCGGGGCTGTGAGTTCGAGCCCCAAGCTGGGCACAGAGATTACTCAAAAGAAAAGAGAGAAAGCATACGAAATGGGTAAAACTGAGCCTTGTTGAAACACTCAGTACCTCTAAGCTTCAGAGCAAAGTGGTTCATTCATTCATTCTCTTATGTATTCGTTTGTTCATATGACATTTATTATACACTGTCTGTATGCCAGGCACTGTGAATTGAGAAAATGCGGAAACACCGAAGTCTGTGGACATGTACCACCTCAGCATGTTGCAGAGGGACGGGGGCCCATGATCTGACTGGAAACTGACTGAAGGTTTGTCCGTCCAGCTATTCATTCGTTCCCTCTCCGAATACTTGCTGAGCGTCTATCTGTATGCCAGGCATACAGGCAGGTTCTGGGGAAACAGAATTGGTTGGACTAGACCAAGTCCCTGCTCAAAGGGAGCTTACCTTCTCATGGGGAGCTGAGAGACAGCCAATAAACAGAGAAACGTATCAATTCATGTCAGAAGCGATGAAGGGAAGGAAAGCAGGCACGGTGTCAGGCTCCAGGGGGTGGAGCCTGTGACATCCTCATACAGTGAGGTCGCCAAGAGGGATTCCCCAGCCCCCAGGTCAGGGACAGGAGCCCTCTACTTGGCCTGCTGGAACATGCAGGATTGAGCCAGCAAATTCTGTCCCCGCATAACAAGAACACAACAAAGAAAGCATCTACATATGGACGGCTCTGGGAGAGGCTCCACAATGCCAGGGGCTGGAGGGAATATTCCATCATCCTCTGCTTTTGTTTACCATAGCCATAAACGGGGCAATAAAACCAGTTGAACCCATGGCGCTGTGCTGAAGTACCTAATAAAAAAGTGACTGCAAAGCACGTGGCAAAATGAAGTGCTGACTACATAAGTAGCAAGTAATAATAAAGGTCAACTCTGGATCAGAGAAGCAAGGGTAAGCCTCCCTGGCGCCATTGTTTTAATCATTCTCATTAATCTGAACAGGCAAGATCATTTATTGCCTCATTTCCTCCGGAGCCATAAAGTGTTAAGAGGTTCATTCTGATCAAATGTCACAGGGTCCACGGTGATCACGAAAGTGTAAATGAATTTAAATGAGGCTGGTGGAGCGTTCCTCTCACGCTCCTTACTATTCCGGAAAAAAAAGAAATTAAGTACACTTAGGACATAGCCATTGTTAAAATGATTTTCACGGGGGAGAGGGAGGAAGCGGATGTGTTCTGAGTGTCAACGACATGCTCGTGTAGACGATGTGCTAAGTGCTATATGTTTCATCTTTTAAAGGCCACTGAGAGTCAAGTGTCACAATTGTTTGGTAGAAAAACTGGCATCAGAGAGGTTAAGCCACCTGCATAAAGTTATAGAGCCTATACGCAGCAGAACGTAACCCTCGTTTACCCGACTCCAAAGTTAATAGCAGTCAGGTGCACAAACCCAAGCGGGGAACACGAATGTGCACCACACACTTGTTAGAAGACAAATGGGGGCAGCAGGGCTGCTGCGAACTGGAGAACACCTCATTTGCCCAAACATGCACAAATGCAATGTGTGTTGAAATACTTTGTAGGAAAGCAAAACATAAGCAGAGGATGCAATTCCATTTGTTTACTTAGGGGTCACCTCAAATTAGCTGCAATATGATCTGATGGAAAAATCCTTTTGATAGGAGACAAAAGACCAAAGGTATGGCCCCTTCTCCCCTATTCATGAGCTGCGTGAACTTGAATTAGTTTCTAAACCTCTCTGGGCTCTACTTGCCTTGTTTATAAAAAGGAAATCTCTCTGTCCAAAGGCAGGAGGCTGAATCAGATGACCATTCAGGTGCCTCTTAAACGTAAGATCTAAGAAAATCATTCTTGGAAAACTACGAGCATGAAAATCACCAGGTACCACCAAATTCCTGAAGGGACCAAGGAGAGAAAGTAGTGCTTCTCCACGAAGGTTAGTTTGATTGGCTATTACCACAGGCAGAGGTCAGCTCTTAACTTCCTGCCACATTCACTCCCACACACATGCCTACACACAGCTCCCCACAGAAACACAGCAGAAGCACACACACACAGGACAGCACGTCAAGACCCAGATGGCCACTGACCTTCCAAATACTGGGTTCAGTTGTTTGGGGATGTATTTGTCCCGGTCTTTGATTTCCGTTTGGCCGAGCTTGACCACAATGTAAGGATCTGCTTTGCCATCCGGGTCAGCGGGGCTGAGATTAAATGCCTGGAGAGAAAGGAAATCCTTTTGGTCCTGTGGTTCCCAACATTGGCTGTTCACTCAGATCACCTGGGATTTTTAAAAAATATGGTTGCCTGAGTTCTATCCCCAGATTCTAATTTAATTGGCCCCAGGCTTTGGGACTTTCAGACGCTTGCTAGATGATTCCAGAGTGCAGCCAAGGTTAAGAACCACTGCCTTAGCCTCTCCATTTTGTGGCTGAAAGAAAAGTTATCAGCTTTCCTCAAGTTGAACTTTCTCTGGAGTCCTCTCCCCAGTGGAAAGCAACACTTGGCACAGAGTAATGAGCGCTCTGATGGACACAAGCCAGGAGGCATGACTTTGAGCTCTAGTCCTATGTCTTGTGTGATCTTGGGCAGGCCCTGTCTCCTCCCCAAGATCTATCTGTAAAATCATGGGGAGAGGACCTGAAGGCCCATCCCGCAATTGAGGGGCGCTGAATCCGCGACTCCATCAGGCCTGCATTTAGCACTGACCAGCTGAGGAGTGGTCATTTCTCAGAGTGAGGTCTGCTTCTAGACAAGCTGGGCCTTAACCCATTGCAAGGAAACGCTTTCTACATGAAGGCCCAGGTAGGGGGCTGGTGAGAAACTCTGGAAATGCGAGCTGAGTGAGAAACGATCCCATTTTTAGGACACGAAGCTCTGTTTCAAGGAGGCTCATCGGAGCATTGTTTACTAGCCACATTTGTAAATAACCTGTATGTCAATTACCTAGGGAGAAACTCAATCCAAAATACCCCTTCCCCATTTGCTCTCATCACATCACCCAGTTTTAATTTCTCACATGGCAGGTATCTCTGACATTCATCTCATTTATCTGCTCCTCTGCTTATTTCTGTCCTTTTTTTAGTCTCTACACCACCCCCCACTGGTATGTGATCTCTGTCAGAGCAAGGGTGCCGTCTATCTTGTCCATTACATTATCTCTAGGACCTAGAGCAGGGTCTTCTTAGTATTTGTTGAACGAACGAATAAACAGGTACTGCATTAATTCAAGAAAACATTAGGTGTCTACTACAAAGAAGAGGAACACCTATATGTACTGATCTGGAAAATGACCAAGTGATACTAAGAAAGAGAAAAAGAGATCAATAGGTAACACATGAACCAAGATTCTATTAAGTAAGTACTTAGATGTAGTTATAGACAAGTGTAAATACAGGTGACTCTTGAAAACATGGGTTTGAACTGTGCAGGCCCACTTTCATGTGGGTTTTTTTCAATAAATACAGAACAGTACTGTAAATGTATTTTCTCTCATGGTTTTCTTAACATTTTCTGGTCTCTAGCTTACTTCACTGTAAGAATACAGTGTACAATACATAGAATACACAAAATATGTGTTAATCGACTGGCTATGTTATCAGCAAGGCTTCAAGTCAACAGTAGGCTTATTAGTAGTTAAGTTTGGGGGGGAGTCCAAAAATTACACGTGGATTTTCAACTGAGAGAGGGGTTGGCATCCCTTACCCCTACATTGTTGAATGATGAACTTTTGATATGGATGTGTTTACATATTCATAAGAAAAGTGAGTTATTTCTGGGGATAGAATTACAGAGGTGGGAAGATTTGATTTCTTTCTTGGAACAACTTATAAGTAGTGGTATTTTTTTAAATTTTTGGATGTTTTATCAAATTAAAAGGTTTTTTTAAAGAATTTATTTATTTATTTATTTATTTGACACAGAGGGGGAAAGAGCAAGCACAAGCGGGGGCGGGGAGAGGCAGAGGGAGAAGCGGACTCCCCACTGAGCAGGGAGCTGTGATGCGGGGCTTGATCCCAGGACCCCAGGATGATGACCTGAGCCAAAGGCAGATGCTTAACTGACTGAGCCACCCAAACACCCCTAAAGGATTTTTTAATTAACTTATTATTTAGATCTTCCCTGAGTATTAAAGAATAATTCGTCTTTGTTTTATGCCTCATTTATGCTCAAAAAAGGATATAGGCAAGTTGAAGAAGGAACTTAGTATAAAAGGAGAGTACTGCAATCAAATAGGACTATGAAAATCAACTCCAAGGGGAGGATATGAAAACAAATACATGAACCATAAAGGTTTGGCAGAGATTTGCTTGACTGAACATCAAACGTGGCCCCTAGATTCCAGGCAATCAGGCCAAAAAGTTTCATAATTAAAGTGTAGTGTTCTCAACCAAAAAACAGACTCTTAACTACAGAGAACAAACAGATGGTCGCCAGAGGGGAGGTGGGGGGATGGGGAAATAGGTGAGGGGATTAGCGAGTGCACCTGTTGTGATGAGCGCCGGGTGATGTCTGGAAGTGCTGAATCACTATAGTGTACCTCCGAAACAATATTACGCTGTATCGTAACTAAGTGGAATTTAAATAAACACTTAAGAAAAAAAAATGGAGCACTCTCATTATCAGAAAGTAGGAAGCCCAGAGCAGAAATAAAAATTTTCATGGAAATACATTTGAAATGAAATTTCTGACTGCAACAATGCTGAGGCAGAGCCAGAGGGGAGGATTTCACAGGGATAGCTGCCCTGCTCTGCCCTCGTTCTGCTTTCCTGCCTGTGGGCTTTCCGCTCCAGTCCTATTTGGTTTCCAGCTATCAGGCAACCACAGAGAGCAAATGAAGCTAGCGCAGAGCAGGCTCATATGCCTGCGAAGTATCTTCCCTAAGTGAAAAGCCAGTAATGTTCACGTTACCAACCAAACTTCATACCCCCTGTTATGGACTCAGTGTGTGTTCTCAACATTCTGGGTCCAAGCCCTACCCCTTAACGTGACTATATTTGGAGACAGGGTCTTTAGGGAGCTAATTAAGGTTAAATGAGGTCTTAAGGGTGGTGCCCCAGTCCAAAAGGACTGGTGGCCTTATAAGAAGAGAAAGAGACACCAGGTCTCCTACTCTCTGTTTCTCTCCCTCTCTCTCCTTCTCGCTCTCCTGATCATTCACTCATTCTGTGTGTGTGTGTGTGTGTGTGTGTGTGTGTGCACGCGTGCATGTGCATGCATATATGCTCACAGAGGAAAGGCCATGTGAGGACACAGTAGGAAGGCGGCCACTGACAAGCCACAAAGACAGGCCTTACCAGAAGCCAACTCTGCTGGCAACTTGATCACTGATTTCCAGCCTTCACAACTGTGCGAAATAAATGTCTGCCGTTTACACCACCCAGTCTGTGGTACCTCGTCGTGGCAGCCTGAGCAGATTAAGACAATCCCTCAGAGTAAACAAGGCTGGCTTACCGCAACAATGTACACCCTGATCAGGACTTTGACAGGGTGGTTGGGGGGAACCCCTTGCTGGATTCTCAGCTGCCCACTGTCCTCAGTGCTGGAATCCTTGGGGCTCTTGTAGATGCAGAAGGAGCCCTGGAATGGCAAAGCGTGACCCAGTGAAACGAGATGGTCATATGCCCCACTGAAAGCCCTAGAGGGCATAGTGCCGGGAAAATGAGCATAGCCTGGGACCCAGCAGGACCTGGGCTGGTGCTACCCCTGTGTCTGGGTGTCCTCAGGCGGTCCACATAGCCTGCTTGCATGGGAGCTCCTTCACGGTTTGTCAGTGACTCTGTGTGGTGCAGCGGCAGCCTCTTCACAGGGCTGTTAGGTGGGGAATGCAGATAGGAGCATCCGTGGGAAACTGAATACCTTTAACACACGGGGAGCTGAGCTGGTGCTTTCCCCCAGCATGTCCTTCAAGCCTGACTGCAGTATTCCTATTTTCAGATGCTGCCATTAAGTCTCATGAAGGTCAAGTCCAAGATCACGAAGCTAGTTAGTATTGCAATACCATAAAGGGGCCAACCGCAGTCCCTGGGCTATTTCCAACACACTGCCCTGCACCAAATGGCCCAGCGCACAGCTGTTCAGAGTAAAGTGCCAACCACTGCTTTATGATGCTGACACAGGGAGTCTGCCAGGATGAACAGTTAGTGTTGCTTGATTAGTTTAATCATCCAGTTGGTAGGTCTGCATAGATCATCTATTTGGTAGGTCAGGAGTGGGAGAAGCAAAATAAAATTCAGTGATCTTTTTAGGTAACAACTCTGTCTCCTTATATCCCATCAGACTGAGTTCCAACTCACTTCACTGGCCACATTGGCCACATAAGCCAAATATCCCAAAAGACCAGGGCTAAACCTTGGGGGGCTCCACAGAGGCTCTGGCATAAAGACTAAGGAATTTTCTTACACACATTCCACACCACAATCTCATTAACAGAACTGAGTCATATTGGGCATTCACAGATAGGAGAGCCAAATAAAAGTGTTAACTCTGGAACTTGCCTTAAACTTCCCTACGACGCGGTCCCCATCAAGGCCATGGTCATCCTCCGTAGACTTGCCTCTGAGGAGCTCAAAGGTTTTCACCCAGTCTTCAAAATGGTTGAATTCACTCTCGAGATCACCATCGTATATCTTTAGGGAGAAGGGAGAAGAGAGTGCTCAGAGGAAGGAAGGTCCAGGATTGATTTAATGAGAAATTACAAGATTCTCCAAAACCAGCCTTGATATACACCCACTGGAAAAATCTAAGAGGCCACTGTTTGTTTATTTTTAGCAAAATAAGGAATATGATTGACTCAGCATTCCTGGAACTAGCTACCATTCTGAAATTTATAAAATCTTTTGGATAAACTTTGAAGTTCCGAGAAGTATAGCTAAACCAAAATTTTAAAAATATATATGATTATAAATATGAGAAAGCTTTTTATAGCAAATTGATATCATTTGGTTATTGTATCTAAACTATAATATTTTGAGGACATTCGAATCAATAAATGTCCATTAAGCATCTAATTCTTAACACATATGAAATGATGGAATATTTGTTTTTATTATCATGCATAGAGACATGAATTTTCCAAGTACAAAGTTATATATATATATATATGTATTTTAGAAATGCAAAATTGAATTGAGTTTTCGGTTTGGTAATATAATTAAATCACTTATGCAAATTTCCTATCAAAATTACTTATCTAAATTTCTTATATGTAATTTTCATACTCCCAATTTTCATATCCATAAATATGCCTCTAGCTAATAGTCTCTAACTAATGTTAAGATTGGTCTGATGGAGCTGACTTTAGTGGGAGTTAAAACTCCTGTTATTTGGGGGCATCTGGGTGGTTCAGTTAGTTAAGCAGCCTACTCTTGATTTTGATTCAGGTCATGATCTCAGCGTCCGCACCTGCAAGACAGCCAGGTTGGGGATTTCGTCTTCTTTGGGTTTCTTCTTGAGCATCTTGTCCTTCTTTTTCTTTGGCCCATCTTCTATATTTACTACCACCTCGTCTGGTTTCGCCTCTGTGGATATTTAGTGGAAATTGTTAGACTTCTCAGCATTGTTGAGATGAGAAGAAACGGAGTCAACCTCCCTCTTTCCCTTTGTTCCTGCATGTTTCGTGACTTTTATTTTTCTTATTTATTTTTTATTTTTTAAAGATTTTATTTATTTATTTGACAGAGAGAGAGAGACAGCTAGAGAGAGAGAGAGAACACAGGCAGGGGGAGTGCGAGAGGAAGAAGCAGGCTCCCAGCGGAGGAGCCTGATGTGGGGCTCCATCCCATAACGCCAGGATCACGCCCTGAGCCAAAGGCAGACACTTAACAACTGAGCCACCCAGACGCCCCGTGACTTTTGTTTTAAAAAGAAAATAGCAACATTTCACTGCAGAGTTGCTACCTACAGCCCTGTAGTCTGCGTGTGCAGTGACAACAGACCCCCAGGCCAGGCAATGTGTTGGCCTGTCCTGGTATAGGTAAGAATTCATTAAACTGGGCCCAGAGATGGAAGGAAGGAAGGAAGTTGCCCAGTCATCCAACCGGCTAAGAAGAGACCCAAGAGGAACAGACTCCAAAGCTGTTAGTTACATCTCCTCTCAGACCTGCTTAGGGACTTGAGATTCATCTAGTTCGGCAAACTGAGACTCAGCTATGTTAAGGGTCTTACACCAAGTCCCAGATGTCATTAGAGAGATTACTCAGGAATTTTCCAGGAGCAGCCTCTAGGAAAACACCGTCTGAGACAGACCTCTAGCTCTGCTTTTGCAGCATGTAAACACGAGCTAGCTAGTCAATCTCTTTGTACCTCTCTTTCACCATCTGCAAAGTGAAGATCTTGTTATTAATGTCATGAGGCTGGTTTGGGGGTTAATCTGCCAATTAGGAGTGGTCTGAGGAACCGAGTGAGCCTGGTTCTGGTTCTCCTACTTCTCTCAGTGTCACCTGAAACAGCACCTGCCACTTGCTGTCACTGTTGATTTTAGGTCAAGACCTACCGTTGGCCTGAATCGAATTTGTGGTCATTTGAAATCGTCAGCCTCTTTCATTTGAACTTCTGCCAAGCCAGATCTACCTGATCCTTATAAACCAAACTGGGAACCTAAAATCTGGGTCACCCATATTAAAGTTCACCATGCTGGATCTGGCTCCTCGTGCCAGCTTCCTCCTGCTTTTGCTTTGCTGTTTCTACACCAAGACATGAGCCAGAGGGGTGGTTCCAGCACTGAACTGGGTTCAGGAGATGTGAGAGCTGGTCCCAGTCCAGCTCAAATCAGCTACGTGACCTTTTTAGAATGTTGTCATGTTCATGAGCTTGTTCCTCACGTGGGAAATGAGGACATGGAGCACCAGCGTCCCCCCGCTGCTTCCTTTAAGTGTTCTCTTGCCCCAGTGGTCCGATTCCATGCTTAAATAACTTACCTGCATTGCCTCTTTTCTCCTTGGAATTGCTCTCCTTTTCCTTTGAGAAAAAAGGGAGATAAGATTATTGACCCAACCATTTGCCTCATTTATGAGTCCTGACAGCCAACAGTTCCAATTCCGTTATCTCAGCCTTCTGCATTCTCAGAGATGTAATTTTAAAAGACTATGCAAACTGTGTCCAAGAAGTCCCCAAATGAAGCCTCTCTGATAGACCGTGGACCCACCTACAGCGAGATGCCCTGCCCTACCAAAGAAGCCCCCACGTGTCTAAGAAAAGCACCAGCAAGCAGAAGACTTCCCTACCCTGTGTGCACAGCCCCCTCTTGGCCACTACCTCTCTCCCCTATTTTCCCACCTTCTTGGAGCATCACCCAGTCAGCACCATGAGTTCTATCTGCTGGCATGCCAGGCTGTTGGGTCTTTGGGTTGGCTCCAGGGGTTGGGGAGGTTAGTAGAGCAAAGAGAAAGGGCTGAGCCCTCACTAGCAGTGGTAGTGTCCACTGCAGCAACAGGAGGGAGTCTGGAGGGAAATGCCACCATTTGGTTTGTTTAACTATATATCTATATTCATGTGTAGTCCCAGATGAAAAACCTATGGTCTTAACAAATGAAAGAATCAGAAAAGCTTCTATGCAATTGAATGTGATGACATATGACATATGAACGTGATGATGAATTTCCTTTCCTTGTTTACTCAAGGATGAGAAGTTTTACCAAATTTGGTCACTGAGCTTTTGTCTGAATCTCTCGACCCACTTTCCAGTGGTTCTCCAGTTTTGTAACTCAATTCCTTTCTTGTTCCATGTGCATGAGGCCCTGCTCTGGCAACCTGTTCATTATTTCCATTTGTTAGGGCCAACTCCTCTGCCTTTATGTTGATAGCTTCCCATACGAACTTAGAATCCTGCTGGTGACCTGGGGCCCTTGGATCTGGGTATCTCCAGGTGCATCTGAAGCCTCCATTGCTATACCCTTCTATCCAGAGACCCCCTTTCTCATGGCTGGATCTTTCAGAGTCTGACGAGGGCCAGATCCCTAGACACTATGCCTGACTGAACGTCCTTCCAGCATTTACAACAGAGCTTGTCTCCAAGGCTCAGATCCAGCCAGAGGGTGAGGATTTTGCAATTCTGGATCCTTCCAGGCTTTAAACCTTTCTGCAGTTAACAGAACCGCACCTGAGTAAGGCCTAACCTATAGTAGAATCTAGAAGGGGATAATGTGGGTTTGCAGGTGTGGGTGAGGGTATTGTGGAGAGCGCTGTGTTTTCGTATCAAATCCCTTGACTGGCACAGCCAGGAGACACTCTACCTTCTGTGCTTTCTTCAGGGAGGCATAATATTTGGACCACCAGTCAATGACGTTTTCAGCAGATTCATCCGCTATGGTCCTCTTTCTCCTTTTGGTAGACCTTCGAGTAGGTTTCCTGGCATCCTGGCAAGGGATGAGGGATGGATTATTCGGGAGGCCTCATGGATCTGCCTGCTGGTGGGCTGGCTGGTTTCCCGAGAAGGGAACACACAGGTCCCTCTGGAAGCAGATGAGGGTGTGAGCAGCTTTTGACGCTCTAGCTCCCTGTACCACTTCCATAAATGACACTTCAATCGTCAATCCATCCATTCGCTCATTGATTCAGCAAATATTTACTATTCCTTAAACACAGAGATGTGAGATATTGTGTCAGACACTGGGGATGTAAGGGGAATGAGAAACAATCCCCGCACTGGGGAAGCTTCATTCAGTAGGAGAAGACAGGCAGGCGGCATGATACAGCGTGCTATGGCAGAAAAGGCATTAGTTGGGGCGCCTGGGTGGCACAGCGGTTAAGCGTCTGCCTTCGGCTCAGGGCGTGATCCCGGCGTTACGGGATCGAGCCCCACGTCAGGCTCCTCCTCTATGAGCCTGCTTCTTCCTCTCCCACTCCCCCTGCTTGTGTTCCCTCTCTTGCTGGCTGTCTCTATCTCTGTCAAATAAAAAAAAAAAAATCTTTTAAAAAAAAAAAAAAGAAAAGGCATTAGTTGACAAGCAATTAATATACATTTTGTGATTCTCAGCTTCCTCTGCTGGGGACAACCTGCCTACTTCACTGTCGTGAGGATTAAGCGATGTAATGTAGACAATTTCCTGCTAGCATCATTTCTGATTTGAATGGGTGCAAATCAATGACACCAACAACATAAGCAGGAGGAGAGGGAGGGACAGGAGGGGTGGCGATACATGAACAGCAGAGAAGAGGCATTTTGGGAGACGACAGTGGTCCCATGACAGACTCATCATGTACTCATCATCTTTCTGCTCTCAGACATCTCTGGAGGAGCTACGATGAGCCAAGCACTCTATCAAGAGCAGGGGATACAGAGATCTTTAAAAAATCATCTGTGACCTGGAGGGGCCCACAATTCTATGGTGGCAATGCACACTTAAGCCAGGAATTCTAACAGGAAGGGGCAGGTACACTGCTGGTGGGATCCAGAGAGGCCTTGAAGGGCCATGGAGGGTCACACTGAGTGTAGATAAGACAAGTACAGCCTGAGCAAATATCCATTAATCTGTCCTCCTCCACTTTTTATTTCAGCCTTTACCATGTGCTGGGCAGGCAATCCCTCAGGACTTTTCAAAAACTGGCTGGTTCTTCATTGATTGATACACCAGAATTTTGCACTCAAATGTATGACTTAGAAAGATTCATCACATTCATGTTTTATGGTTCTTTGTGCACTTGTCCATCTTGCCTTCCGGAATCTCAGCTAAGGATGAGAAATCTCATTTCTCTTTAGACTCCAGAGAATACATCTTTTCTTTCTTTTCTTTCTTTCTTTCTTTCTTTCTTTCTTTCTTTCTTTCTTTCTTTCTTTCTTTCTNGCATTTCTCTTTAGACTCCAGAGAATACATCTTTTCTTTCTTTTCTTTCTTTCTTTCTTCTTTCTTTCTTTCTTTCTTTTTCTTTCTTTCTTTCTTTTTTTTTTTTTTGACTTACTTGTCCTCGTACAAAGTAGGTTCTAAATATTTGTGGAATAGGTCTAGATAAAGAAACTATCATCTTTCCAAGCTAATGAATTGAGAAGAGCTTCTGTTCAATTAAATATGACTGTCACAGTGGGCTAGCACTTGAATTTCATATATATTGGCTTATCTGAGTCTATAGCGATGCTGTGAAGTGGGTATCAGTATGCTCATTCTACAGATGACGAAACTGATGCCCGGAAATGTGAAGTTGCTTGCTCAGTCATACAGCTAGTAGGTGGGAGGACTGATATCTACAGCCTCCAGGGCAAAGCTCTGAAAATATGAAGAGGGGTTATGTTCTGACCTTAGCTTTACCATCTTTGGGTGGCTCCTGGGCTGCAGGTTTGGGTTCGGACTCAAGCATAGGAGATGAGTCAGGGATGTCAACCGCGCTGCTTGGTTGAATCTGGGTGGAGTCAGGTACCACGGTGGGCGGTGGCTCAACATCCACATAGATGTGATCTGTTGGCGGCTCCTGGGAGGAGTCAGAGGACCCAGAGGGCTCGGTGGCTATTGGCAAATCTGAAAGAGCTGAAATTAGAAGTACATCATCAGGAAAGCAGGCTGCAAAACAGGGTGGTCATTTCAGAGACCCAGTACTGGGAATCAGACAGATCTGGATTCAAATATAGCAAGTTCTTAACACCTCTGACCCTCATTTTCCTTATTTACAAAATGACAACCAACAAACCCATCTCACTGGGGGATAAGTGAGAGCATGATGTAAAGCATCTACTGCATAATCAGGAATCAATAAATGCTTATACTTATTGATCCCTCAGAGCAATTTTAAATAACTGTGGTCATAAGGAAAATGCATATCAAGGTTTAGGGCACAGGTCTTCTGTGTGGATGGTCTCTTCCCAGTCCCAGTTAACTCAGGGACACTTCGGAGGCTGCAGAGGTCTGGGAGCTCCCAACTGCAGGCCAGACTCTGGGCACGTGAGCACATGTGTTCATCAGGAGAAGGGGGAGGTTCCTGGACTTTGTGAGATTTTTTTTTTTTTTTACAGAGATAGAGACAGCCAGCGAGAGAGGGAACACAAGCAGGGGGAGTGGGAGAGGAAGAAGCAGGCTCACAGTGGAGGAGCCTGATGTGGGGCTCGATCCCACAATGCCGGGATCACGCCCTGAGCCAAAGGCGGACACCCAACTGCTGTGCCACCCAGGCGCCCCCTTTGTGAGATTTTTAACTGGATTGTTGATCCAGTGAAAAGGTCATAACACTGTCCTTTCTTGCCAAGGGTCCTCTTCTCTCCATTTTGTGCTATAGAATCCAGTACTTAGACACATTTCCTAGCCGGGAGCCTCCAGAGTTTCTACTCCCCAGCTGCTGACTTTTCAACAGCAAATCCAACTCCGTCACACTTGATAGGTATCTACTCTGTGCTGGCCACAGAGATGGAGAGATCAGTGAGTCAGAACAGAAAGCTCAGAAACAGACTAGGGATGTATGCCTACTTGATTTATGAAAAAGCTGGCAGCACAAAACAATGGGGGATAGTAGACTCTTTGGGGGGGAAATGATGTACTCTATGGAGAAAAATGTAGCAGGATCCCTATCTTAAACCATATACAAACACAGATACCTGCAGATCTAAATGTGAAAGTTAAAAACATAACACTAACAGAACAAAACATTTTTGTGACCAAGAATTGAGAAAGGGTTTTCTAACAAAATTCTGAAAGAACAAACAATAAAGTTTAAAATTCAGATGGGTATGATTACATTAAAATTAAGAATTTCTCTTCAAAGATAGGGATCACAGGCAGGTTAGCAGTTGTCAGACTAGGAGAAGATATAATCTATAGGATATAGACACCTAGAATATACGAAAAAGAAAATTATAGAAAAGCACGGGATTTGGGCAAGAGATTTGAGCAGGTAAATCACAGGAGGGAAATCAAGGTGGCATAAACATATGAAGAGATGTATAAATTCAGCAGTAATCAGAGGCAATGAAGCTAAAATAAAAATGAGATACTACTTTGTACACAACAGAGTGGCAAAAACCAAACCAAACCAAACCAAACCAAAAACTCAGAAATTCGGATAATAGCAGGTGGTATTGAGGAAGAAGAAAATGGTACTCCAGATGCAGTAATGATAGGAATGTAAACTGGTGTAGACTGGTGTAAACAGCACAGCTCTCTAGAGTGCCCTGCGGTAGTACTCAGAATTACACGTACACATTCTCTGGGAGCCAGTAATCTCGCTCCTGGGTGTATATTCCAAAGAAAATCCCATGCAGGATCCTCCCTTGGGCAGCACTCACAAGGATATTCACAACAGCATCATTTATGGAAGTGGGGAGATGGACTCTTGAGCACAAGAGTAAGAAACCAAATGAAGATTACAGCATCATATTATATGTCATTTAAAAGAACTGAAATTGTATAAAGAGGGGCAGTGTGGGGCCTGCTGTGGGGAGGGGACAGGAGTGGGGGTGGGGAATAAGGTACAGGAGGGCAGTGGGTATGAGACAGAAGCCTTGACCAGACCAGTGATGACTACACAGCACGAACAGAGAAGTGCAGTTAACTCCACTCTGCACCTGATATCCAAAAGGGAACAAATCAAAGTAACATCAAGCAAAGAAAAATGTCAGGGAGTGGAGGCGGAAGGGACCTGGAGTCATATTCGTGGAAGCCTTCTCAGAGGAGCTGACCCTAATGTCAGTCTTAGAGTCAGAATCTGGCAGCTAAAGAAGCTGAGGGGACTGCAGGAGCAAATTCTTCAGAAAGCTCCACTTGACCGAGGGGCACCCTCTTCCTGTGGGGTCCCCTAGCAGGCCCCTGCAGGCACGGCTGGCTTTGTAGTCTGAAGCTCCAGAATCTAGAAGGTGCTTCCTACCTGGCTCAACTTGGGTTCCGTCCACCTGGGAGGTGAGGGCCGGACACTCCCTGGTTTTACACAAAAACTGCTTCAAGCAGTTGATGGTGTAGGTGCCCACCAGGGTGCTCCTCCCGAAAGCTCGCCAGTCCACCACGCAGATGCTCAGGGGCGGGTGTAGAAGCTCATTCTCGGGCAGCTCCTGAGAAGGGAGGAGGGGCCAGGGTGAAGTGGGGAGCACTGCCTGGGCTGAGCCCAGCTGATGGTGCCCTGCTGACCTGCTTAGGGGCAAGAAAAAAGCAAGCCAGGCACCTATCCTCCCTCTGTCCCTCCAGGTCATCTCTGCAGCCCTCCAGAAGTCTGGAGAATTGCCTTCCAAGCCAGGGAATAATTACCCATAATATGAGGGATGGCACTGGCAACTCACCCCAGGTGTAAATTGCAAATATCACAAACTACCAACTCAACTGAATGCTGACCCAGGACCAAGATAGAAAACAGATGAAAGTGGACACATTAAAAATGGAGCTGAGGGTAAGGAGCCAGTGCCCTCCCTCTCGTGTCCCCCAGTGGCCCCAGAGGCTCAACAATGCCCAGTGTGAAAGGTTTGCAAACACCATGTACATTCTCTAATGCCACTCTCTGCTAATTTAGAAGATGTGTCCGTTGGAACTGACTGCGTTGCACAAAGCAAACTTTCTTCACAGTTAGTTCCAGATCAGAGCACAAAAATGTGTGTTGAAATATTAAAATAAACAGAAGCTCAGGTGTCAAAAAACATCACTTTAGAAACAAGTTCACATACAAGCCACTGACATGCTACATACAAATAATTTTTAAAAAATCTAACCACTAAAATAAGCTTCATTAAGGAAACTTCTAGGCCACTGGTTCACAAACTTGAGCATGCATCAGAATCACCTGGAGAGCTCGGTAAGCCAGACGGGTCTGGGCCCCAACCCCCAGAAGTTTCTGATTCAGCAGAACTGGGGCAGGGCCTGAGAATCTGCATTTCTAACAACTTCCCAGGGGATGCTGATGCTGATGAATTGGGGGCCACACTTTGGGAACCACTGTTCACCTGCTTTGATTTACTGAATCTTTATTTTTTTTGAAGATTTTATTTATTTGACAAAGATAGAGAAAGGCAGGCAGAGGGAGAGGGAGAAGCAAGCAAGCTTCCTGCTGAGCAGGGAGCCCAATGAGGGGTTCTATCCCAGGATCATGGGATCATGACCTGAGCCAAAGGCAGACACTTAACCAACTGAGCCACCCAAGCAGCCCAATTTGCTGAACCTTTAAAAACAAAAAAAAGCAACAGCAATAACAAAAGTCTATTTTATCCCATTCTGATATTCTCGCTTTTCACTTAATTAGACTGTTCTTCCTTATAGGTAGCAGACACCCAAAACTCTGAAGCATCTTCCCAAGCCAAGTGAAAGAAGGAGGGGATTCCATCTGTGGAAATGAAGGGAATGAGCAGGCAGGAGAAGGAGAGGCTGTACCACTTCGAAAGCGTCTGCCTGGACGTTGAAGTTCGGGTTGTTCCTGTAGCTCTGGATCACACAGGACTTGACTCCTCGTCCCCCACACTCAATGAGGACCTGAGGGCGATCCACGGAGAGCAGCTGTACCTTCTTCATTTCTCGGACTCCCCAGAAGAGGACCTGATGAGAAGACCAGCAGAGCTGTCACTCAGAGACCCAGGGAGGAGCCAGCACGCAGGCCCTGGTGTGGGTGCGGGAAGTCAGGTGTGCTGCCTAGAAACTAAAGTATGTTCTTCTGGGACAGGACGGTGCAGCTCCCTGAGGGCGCCATCCTATCAGCTATGCCTCATTTCTACCCCACAAGCCCCTTAGATAACACAGGCAGGCACGGCAGTGCATCACTGCCCTCGGCCCTAAAGAACAACAGAGTCCTCCCCTGCACCATACCTCCACTCGGTATTTACTCAGCACTGGCCGAATGTTGGCGGGAACTGGGTAGATCTGGGCAACATCCGGTGAGTCAATGGCAGGGAGCCCTTGCAGTCCAGACGAAGGGACCTACCACACAGAACAAGTGTTTCTTAGAAGTTGGGGGAGAGGCGAGGCAGACTAGTGCCGCCAAGCAACCACCTCCTCCATAGGACACTTGCTTAACAAAACTACTGTTTCTAGCATGAAGTGTAGTTAAGACAGTGCATTTTACCACACTTAATGATTTATTCATTGACAAATATTTACTCATTGACACCTTCATGAGGGTGACTAACATGCAGTGAGCACTTACAATGTACTGCAAAGTTAATAATTTAAAACTTTTGTAAGTTCACAATACAGAGGGGAGAAGAAAAGACAAGTGGGTCCTCACAAGCTGATGGAATAACACTGGAATGACAGCAGAGGTGTGGAGAGGGGCTCTAGTCCAGTTCTGAGCTCTGAGACTTAGCTACACCCTCATTACCTACTATGACAAAAGAGATTCGTATTTACTTATTTTTTAAAAACAGTATTTATTTATTTGAGATAGAAAAAGCACTAGTGTGGGGGGCCCTGAGGGAGAGGGACAAGCAGACTCCCCTCTGAGCAAGAAGCCTGATGCAGGGCTCAACTCCAGGACCCTGGGATCATGACCTGAGCGGAAGGCAGACGCTTAACCAACTGAGCCACCCAGGAGTCCTAAGAGCTTCATATTTAGTCAAATAGAGACTGCATCTTCAACAGTGAAACAGAAATGAAGTCTTTTGAAGACAGACCGCCAGCATGAAAAGGTATAATTTCCTGTGCATTTGAAGATACAGAAACTGCAGGAGGATAATCCCTGTGCTTCACTGAAATCTCACACAAATGGCTTGGCTTGACAAGTCTATGAAGGCCACCCCACACTGCCCTCAAGGCCTGGCCCAACATGTACATCTTCCAAAAAGCTGTCCCTGATTTGACCCCAGTCACTGTGGTGGTTCTCCTACCGGTTGGTCCTTCAAATGCAATGTGTTCTCTGTGGAAGCTTACTACAGAAATTAGTGGCCTGAGCCCAGTAACCAGGCCCCACTGTGTGACCCTGTATGAGTCCCTTCCCCTCTCTGGGCCCCAGATATTGGGCCAGATGACCCTTCAAGCCCCTTGAGAGCCAGATGCACTGGGCACATTTGTCTGACTTGGCCAAGAAGAAGCCTCTGTTTACTTCATGTCATTCTCTAAGCCCCTCAAGCAGTGCTCCACATCCAGTGGATTCTTGATAAATGTTTATTGGCTGACTGACACATTAGCTTCACATGCTCGAAAAAGCTTAACTGCTCCTCAAAACAGGCAAAAGCACACACATATCACCATTTCTTCTTCACAGACGTATTCTCGCTGGCAACAGCAGATGTGGTTAAGCTAATTGCAAGAAAGCTCAGACAAAGACAGCAGACGCTGTGGACGCCAAGGAGGCAGAGACAATGAAGCTGCAGAACCAGACCAGATAAAAGCACTGAAAACCGCGAGGATGCACGTCCAGTACCGCCCAGCCCAAGCAATTCAGCCTGCAAAACCTCGCCTCCCTGAGAAAGCTAACTGCTCCTCTAGCTCTGGAGGGAAAGCCACAGAACAGCGGAAGTGGTGGCATAGGATGGTGCCCCTGGCTGGGCTTTTATAGAAGTACCACCTGTTTCCTCATTCCGGGGCCGCCAGGAAATGTCCTGAAGAGACGTTATTCCACGGCGCCTGACAGATGCCCTTGAACTCAACATGGATCCTGAAGGGCTCTGCATCATGGTGGAGACTGAATGACTGCTCCCAGCCAAGAGTAGACATTTGCACGGGAAAATGGGTTGGCTGCTGGCTTACGAATCTGCATGGTGTATAGTTACTCAGCACATGGGGTCAGAGGAAGGTAAAGAACAGTTGTAAAAGCAAGAGGGTAAGCATCGGAGGTGGGTTGAATAAGTTGGTCCAAAAGCCGACTGCCCTACTATCCCAGTGGAAACAATATATCAGGACCTCAAAAGAGGTCCAGTTGCAGGGCCAGGATGAGGACCTAGAGTGCAAAATTTAGGGAGGTGCCACTCTCAGGGTCATGCATGACCCTAGTCTCAGCCTCGCTCATCTGAAAAGTCACTGTTGCTCAGAAGCCTTTCTGCATCCTGTGTCCCTCAGCCCATCATTTACATTTGCGTTACCCCTCTTCTTCAGTGCTGCGGGTAACACAGCCCAGGACTCCATTGCTTGCTATCTGTGTGAACTTGGAAAAGTTGCTCAGTGTCTCTGAGTCTCAGCTCTGTCATTCGTAAAGTGAAAATCATGATATCTAATTCATAGGTTATTGTGATGAATGGCCAAGACAGCATGCAAGGTGCCTGGCACATTTTCTGGCACATGTAAGTTCCCTAGGAGGAAGGGTCTACTGGAGACAGCAAAGATGGAAGCTCGACTTCACACCATCTTGGATTCAGGCGAGCTAGGATTGCTAGTACCCCAAACTACCTCAGAAACAAATTCAAATCCTCTCGCAATGAAAACATTATCACCCTACGCTTGGATTTTGTCTACGTATTTTTGTGAACAAGTGAGACGTGTTTGAAGATATTGTATTGAAAGTCTACGACGTGTGTCTATTATTGTTGCCTTCCATGTGCGACATGGAGATGAATCTCACACCCTGCTTCCAATCCATCAGCTAATCCTGAGGACTCTGCTGGAATTCTCTTTTTTCATGGCTACACTCTTGATCCAAGTCTCCAGTTCTCCAGTCTGGCTTACCTGAAGAGCCTCCCAGCTGGCCTCCTCCTTTCCCCCTTGGCCCCTTCCGTGTATACCCCATCTAGCATCCATATTTATCAACATAAATCAGACATTAGACTCAAAATCCTCTCTTGGCTTCTCATCTTTTATAGAATAAAAGCCAAACTCCTTACGGTGCTCCACGTAACCTTTCCCCTCTGACTTCATCTACTCTCAGCTCCAGACACACTTGTGTCCTTGCTGGTCCTTGAAAATGGCGTACTTCGGCTTCATGGGCTGGCATTTGCTGCTCCCACTGCATCAAATGCTCTTTGCCCAGATACCAGCATGGCCGACTCGCTCCTTCCTTTCAGGTCTTGACTAAAATACCACTTTCTCAGTGAGGCCTCCATGGATGCCAAAATGTCGACCTGCCCCCTCCCCCAACACACACATGTCCACTCCACATCTCGCAGTGCATTACCTTTTCTTCTTAGCATGTATCACACTGTTGTTACATTATAATTGACACAGTATCCTCTATTATCGTCTCCTCACTAGAATATAAGTCTCAGGAGGTCAGGGAGTTTTGCCTGTTTTATTCACTGATGAATTCTTTTTATTTTTTAAAAATTTTTATTTATTTATTTGAGAGAGAGAGAGAGAGCACAAGCAAGTGGGAGAGGTAGAGGGAGAGGGAGAAGTAGGCTCCCCGCTGAGTACAGAGCCCGACTCGGGACTTGATCCCTGGACCCTGGGATCGTGACTGAGCCGAAGACAGATGCTTAACTGATTGAACCACCCAGGCACCCCTCACTGATGAATTAAGAACATGCCTGACACACAGTGGACACTCAAGAATTGAGTTTGACTACATGAATGAATGAGTGAAATTGTCTTGCCTTCAAAAAGCTTACAAATTAATGGACACAAGCCAATAAACGATTGACCTTACTATAGCCAGAATTAAAAAGAGAAAGAGGCAATGTGCTATAGGACAGAAGAAGAGGAAACATTTAATTTGACGAGGGGGAGGGTGGAGAGAGCTTCCTGGAGGAGGCATCTCTTGTTCTGAACTTTGATGATGACCATTATCTTAAACAGGTGGCTGTAGCACAGAGGTTGGGGTGGGGGGAGTGGGGGGACATTTTGGAAGGGGCTAACAGCATGGCTGAAAGCAGAGGAGCACATCTGTGTGGTGAGGTCAGGGAACCTGGAGTAGCCTGACATAAAGAGGCCAGAGCGTGTGCAGAGTAACATGAGGAAACGTGAGGCTGAAGAAGCAGTTTGAAGACGAGTTTTAGGAGAACTTGAATGCTAAGCTGTGGAAACCTGACATTCTCTTATGGGCCAGGCTTTCTTTTCATGAGATACGAAAATCACGTGGAAAAAAAAAAAAAGAGTCATAGTCACAACATTTGGGAAATTTCAGATCTTCTCAGAGTGTTGACCATGGTAACGGGCATTCCAGATTCCCAGGAGGGATATAATTTGAAGCATTTCCCCAACTTTCTCTTCACTGTAACTAGAGGGACTGTATTTGGTGTTCCACAAAATAGACTTTGAGAAATGTTTTTGGAGGTAAGAAGTGGGGAGCCATTGATGATTTCGGAGAGGAGAGTGGAATGGGCCAAGTTTCTTCTGGAAGAAATGTGGAGGATGACATGAACAAGAAAAGAGTAAGAAGCTAGAACATCAGGAAAGAGGCTAATGCGAGGATCCTGAAGAGAAATATGGCAGCACGGAAGATGGAAACTGTTCGAGGACAGGCTTGGCCTGGCTAAGGATGAGGACGCAGAGGGAAGAATTAAACCTGAGTTTTTAAGGCAGAGAACAGTGGAGAGGAGTGGGGCCACGCACCAGGACTGGGCGTACAGGGGGGCCACTGGCTTGGGTTGGGGGGGAAGTGGAGACAATGCATTCAGTGTGGACATGGAAGAGCCAGTTACCAAATCCTTCTTCTGAAACAGGGAAGCATTTCAGTAACGGAGGTGGAGAGGCTGAAGCAAACCACCCACGGATGAAAACCGAGAGCAGCTGGCGACAAACGAAGGCATTTTCCAGCTCTTGTCTTCTCAGCACGTACAAGATCTACATACTAAGATTGTCGTGCTGATGATCAAATTACTTTTTTGAGCAAGCAATCAAATGAGAAGTCCTAATGAAACCCTAATGAATGATATCTTCTAGGCTGCTCACCTCTGACAATTAACGCAGCTGTCAGGAAACAGCAGGATCTCCGGGGACCCTCAGCATGGAGGGGAGAGGGAGGGAGGGGTAGGGGTATCCTCAGGATGAAGGGAAGGGTGTGCCCTCAGCAGTGGAGGGAGGGGGTGAAGGGGGACCCTCAGTATAAAGGGAGATGGGAGGGAGAGGAGAGGGCGCCCCTCAGCACAAAGGGAGGTGGGGAGGGGTGTTCTCAACCTGAAGGGTGGGAGGGACCCTAGCTTGAAGTGGGGGGAGGGGGACCCTCAGTGGGGAGGGAGGAAAGACCATGGAACCCAGAGAGCCATCCCTCAGGAAATCCATAGGGAACAGTCACGCAGCCCCTCACTGAGGGACTAGGGGACTCAGGCTCAGAGCAGGGCAGCAGTTTCTGGTTGTTAAAGATCAGCTGACTGAATCCCCAGTCAGTTAACCCTGAGCCTGGGCTTCCTGACATGTGACATGGGAGACTTACACTAGCTCTGGTTTTCCCAAGTTGGCCATTCCTCCACCACTTTCATCACCTGTGTTTTATCCAGTGAGCATTTTCATTAGGTATCATTTTAGTTTTTAAAAAGGGAACAAACTGAGAGTTTTAGAGGGGAGGGGGTGGGGGGATGGGCTAGCCTGGTGATGGGTATTAAGGAGGGCACGTACTACACAGAGCACTGGGTGTTATACGCAAACAATGAATCATGGAACACGACATCAAAAACTAATGATGTACTGTATGGTGACTAACATAACAATTTTAAAAAAAAGAAAAAGTGGGTAGCCTAGAAATACTAAAAAAAAAATTAAGAAAAAGTTATGATTGTAAAAATTCAGTATATAATACATACAACGACAACAAAAAAGGAATTTTATGTTGCTAAGTAAAAAAGTACCACTTTCCATAAATGAAAAGCAACATTAAAAAGAAGACCAATGAACACAAAAAAGGATATTGGAATATGTGAAGCATTTCTTAAACTTTCTTTTCACTACCTTTGGACTGGTGTTCCAAGAAACACACTTTGGGAAATGTTGCTACTGGCAACATTGATCTTTTTGAAAGGCACTCTCAGCTGTTTGCTGCCCAAGACATTTTCAAGCCACTCAGCGATCAGGGGAATCGATCAGTATAGCTGGGTTCTAGGCCCTGACCTGGCTCGGTAAGCAAGTCATTACCTCTCCATTACTCACTTTCTTCACCTGAAATAAACAGCTGGGACTAGACATTTTGCTTTGATATTTTTGGCACACGACAACTACCACCACTAAAATAGGCGGTGTTTGTTGAGTGTTTACTCCATGCCAGGCACTTTCGGTAGACTGATCATCATCCCCATTCTGCAGGGGAAACAGAGATGAAGCAACCTCCTCGAGGTGACACACTACTAAGTGGTGGCAATGAGATCCATACCCGGGGCTCCAACTGTCACCTTCCCTCTCCCTCGTCTCTTATGTGTTAGGAGGGCTTGCCTTCTAGTTTCTCTACCTAATAAATTTTCTTTTTAATGGGATTTCTGAAAAACAGGCTTATTTAGAGAAGAATTGGTCTGACCCAAAGGTAAAGTGCCTCCTGCCTCAGTGAACGCAATGGTCTCTGATGCAGGCCCCATCCTGGGTCTTCTCCTTTTCCAGGTCTTCTCCGTGTCCCATTTGGTTTTCCACTGGACAGTCGGACCTAAGAGTCTCAGTTTCCCTTCCCAGTTTCTTGCCTCTGTTTTCTGGAAAAGTCTTCTGAGGCACATGTTCAGAAATTCCCCTATGTCTTCATGGGACCAATTAAGAGCTCCCTGTCTTCGGGAAACTATGTGAGGCAGTGTAAGAAGCAAAAGGCTTTAAAGGTCTCAATCCAGCTCTTAGACACATAATGAGGTAGGTCAGTCAATTACGCCAACCCTCAGTTTACGATCTGGAAAATGGATTGAGGGAGGTCCATGTGAGGCAGCAAACATCACATGAGGTAGGTGGCCACAAGTTTGCTCCCTTCCTCCCCCGTATCCTCTCATGGTCCATATGAGCTCCAGGATGGGCATATAGGGCTGCTCCGGCATTGCTGGCCAAGCCCATAGGCTCTTTCATCCTGGGACTCTGACCTACAGCACAGGGGCTCTAGAAATAGCCTTTGTCATCTGAACTCTTAAGTGGCAGTTCCCAGATACTGAGAAAGAGACACCTCCAGACCCAGGGCAGCAGGGAGTGACCAAGCACAGCTTCACGGAGGGTACTGCCAGCAAGGGCCCTTCTCTGGCCAGGAAGACGGGGTAGGTTCTGGTGCAGATGACACTTCTGGTTTGCCTACCTGCAGCAGTTCAAATACAGCAAGGAGGTCCCCTCCGGAGAGGCTCCCACAAAAGATGGGGTGGTAGCACAGCCTGGGTGGCTCATAGTCTTGGTCAGCAAGCTTCACAACAGGAGCAGCCACTGTGGCACCCAAATATTCTGGCTTCCCCTACGGCAGAAAAGAAAGGAGTTTGTCCCTCACGGTTACCCACCTAGTTCTGACCTGCATCAGTGCACTTTAAAAGTAATCTTACAAAACCGTCAGCCTCAGTGTCTCCCTCTTGCTACTAACCCACTCTCTTCTTCTGCCAAGCACCTCATCCCTGACCAAGGCTGGGGGCGGTGGGGGGAGTGCAGGGGAATCCATTTGGGGTCCCAGGGAAAACTTCCGGGCCCAAGTCTCTCAGGGGTTCTATTTCTTCTCAATAGATAGAACTCAGTGGAATTAAGTTAAAATGATCATCTAGGGTAGACGTGAAGGGGAAAAGAAGAAATAAGGTGGTACCGAACATTCCAAAAGCTCTCCAGGGCCGGACACCATTGTGGTCAGGAACGTGTGGTCAGGACCTGAGTCCAGGCTCCCAAATCTGCTGCTTTCTAGCTCTCTGGCCTTGGCCCATTTACACAACTTTTTTGAGCCTCATGCCTTAAAAGGGGATTAAAAATAATACCTGCTAATGGGGCCATTGGGATTGACTTAATGACGTATGTGCTTTGCATAGTGACTGGTATTCAGTGAGCACTCAGTACAAGGTAATATGATGATGATGGTAAGTACGTTCAAGTGATAGAGCAGTTCTGCCCCATTTTTCTTGGTAATAAAAGAGGCCATTAAAATATTATTGTATGGTACGTATGCATATTAGCCTCGAGTGCCCTTAAGAACTATGAGATGGTGCCGTCTCCTGCTTCTCTCCGCACCTGCTCCCTAGAGTGTGGGTCAGCCTCCTCCAGGAGCAGCATGGGGCTGGAGCAGGGGGCGGCCTTGCTCTTTATCTCAGGAATGGCAGCGTTGCCTGCTTTCCTCACTGCTGTGTCCCCCAGCCCAGGGCAGACACTCATTATGTTTTACTGAGTGAAAGCTGTTGGATTAACGATTTCCAAAGTACAAGGACAGAGCCCGCAGTCAGCGCCCGGCTTCAGCCAGGTTTTCATGGCTGCCCTGCTCCGTTGCCTTGGGACTCAAACCAGCCCTTGCATTCCAGGTTGTAGAAAGAACCTTGGTTGAGGTGAAAGTGGGGTTTCGTTTCAATGAATGATTATTAGATGATTTTATGATTAGTTTAGATGATTAGTTTGACATTAAAACGAACAAAGCTGCCTGCTGGTATCCGCTGGTGGGGCTGGAGAGATGGATGCTAGATGTGACGCAAGTTGTCTGCTATTTCATCTATGGTCCTAGCTGGGAATAATTGAGTAAAATTGCCCTGGGCACAAAAGAGTATATACTTAAAACTGAGCTAATTTGCCAAATATAAACTCATTGCTTAGAGAGGCAGTAAGCCCTAATGAGGGTTACAAGCCACTGGGTAATGAAAGTTCTAGACTGGAGCCACATTCTGGCAGAGTCAGAATGTAATCATCTGATCACCACCCTGGGGCTGTGGGCTCCGGGTAACTGCAGCCCCCAGGTGTAAACAGAACCTTCTGCGTGTCTATGTGTATCTCTCCAGGAAGAAAATACAAAGTTTTCATATATTTTTTTTCTCTCCTACATTTCCTTTGATTGTTTCTCTGTGAAGGGTCTGGCCCAGGTGGGGCCCAGGAAGGCAGTCATAGAACGGGGGTCTCAAAGGGGTTGAAAGCAAAGCGACAGCAAAGGGAAATCCACGTAGTCCAGCAGGTTGGTTTAGGAGTTCACAAAGATGCTTGATCATTGCTACTGGTTTTCAAATACAAAAATACTTAGGGTGGGAATCATGTTGCTAGCAACACAACTTAAAAGGTATTTATTTTGTGGCTGTCTCTACAGAAAATCTATACTGTATGTACAACAGTAGAACTCATAAATATATAAATTTACAGCTCTGATTTGCAGCTGGAGGGATAGGGTGCAAAGAGAGTGATATAGAAAAGTGGAATGTGTGTGTCTAAAGGGATATAGCCACACCAGCTACTCCCACGCGTGCAAGAAAGGATGGACCCAGGAGGCTAGTTCAAGTTCTGGCTCTGCCCCCAGCTACCTATGACCTTGAACAAGGCATTTGACTTTCCTGGGTCTCTGGTTCCTTCTCCACGAAGCAAGAGGGCATGCTCTCCAACGTCCCTGCCCATCTTCTACAATTCTCCCATCCTAATTTCCTTCTGACCTTGCATCAAGGTCAGAGCTGCCAGCGTCCTTGAGGAAGTGAGGAGGCGGTAGGAAGGCTTCTTGGAACTATTGTACTTAATACATTTGTGTTTCTGCAACTTGCTAAGGGGCAAAGACTTCCAAAAATAAATAAATAAATAAGCTTTTGCCTTTTATCTTAGACTTTTTTAATTTAAAAAGGGAGAAGAAAAATAAAATTGAAAAGAAGGAGGTTTGTCTTAGTAATTAAAAAAAAAAATTCCTCCAGTAAGCTTTTGAATCTCCTTAGTATGGAACACAGACATCTTTGGAGAGGAAAAGTTTTGGTTAACATCATAACTGAAATGGGATGGAGATGAATGTTGCAGGGCTTGGGAGCAAAACTGAGAGAAAACAGGACCCAGCTACGAGGGCTGAATGGGTGATGATATCCACCCAGTTCCCTCCAGGCAAGAGAGGTCAGTAAACACCTCCAGTTTTCAAGAGGCCTGGACTTTTTTTTTTTTTTAAAGATGTTATTCATTTATTTAAGAGAGAGAGAGCTAGAGGGAGAGCACACAGGTCAGGGGAGGGGTAGAGGGAGAAGCAGACTCCCCACTGAGCAGGGAGGCTGGACGAGGCTGGATCCCAACACCTTGGGATCATGACCTGGACCAAAGGCAGATGCTCGAGCTACGGAGCCACCCAGGCCCCTGAGGCCTGGACATTTTTACTGAGCAGCAATAGGACATAGCTGGAGGCTGGGTACAACTGCAGGTGACTTTATACAAGTACCCTGTTCCTGTAGAAGTGTGTGCTGACTAAAGTTTCATGACCCGGATCCTATTCTAATTGCAATCTCATGGGAAATCCAAGTGAAAAACCCCTTAGGAAAGCAAATGAGCATCACCCAGTTTCCCGTTTCAAATCATCGTTTTCCCAGGTCAGAATGGCGTCTGGGTACCTGCCGGGTCTGGTTAGACGAAGTACGTCAGGGGACTGCGGTCCAGTGGGCACCGCCTGGGACACTCACCACTGCGTCACTGTCATAGAGCTCCACCACCACCGAAGGTGGGGACTCCGCCAGCTCTTTCTGGTCTCCATGCAGCACGAGGTCATTGAACAGCAGCATCTGGTTCCAGGTAGGGGAGAGGGTCTGGGAAATGACCTGGAAGGTGGGGCCGAGAGAAAAGCAAAAGATCATTCGATAGGGCTGGAGGGCGAGGGGTGCCTTCATTCCACAGTTCCTGGTGGAGGACGGAAAGAATGCGTCCTTGTCATCCTCGTTCTGTCCCTTAACATCCAAGCCACAGCATAGACCGACATAGGGCCACTGTGGGCTAGATGCGGGGTGCAGGTCCCCAGTCCCGAAGAGCTTACAGAAGTGCCCGAGTAGGGCCCCTGCAATGATGAACACCTTATCTGCATCCACAGTTTCAACTCAAGCCCCGCGGTAGGGCTGCTCTGGTAACACGAGCTACCCGCGGTTGAGCACTAGGTATGTGCCGGCAGCTGCACTTTAGATACACGGTCTCATTCTAACTTCCAAACCACTCTGGGAGGTGGGCGGTTACCTGCTCACATTTTATAGATCGGGAAACCAGGGCTCACTTTGTCCGGAGCCAGCAAGTGGCAGAACCGGGATTCAACCTGAATCGTCTGGCATCAAAGCCCAGGCTGCTAACCTCATCCCTCCTCACCAAGTAGATGCTAATATGATCTCCGTTTCATGGAAGGCACATTGGGGGAGGGGAAGATCTAGTGATTCTTCACTTATGAGCAAATAAGTGGGGCTGAACTCTAATGTTCCTTCTGAGCAAACAGAGGCATTGAACTCTAATATTCCTTCTATGGAATTCCACTGTTCTGTGGGTAGTTATTTGTGTTGAACTAATCAGAGTCTTCAAAATAACATTCACCATTTTGCATGACATCTTTTTTTCTCAGATAGCAAACTGTGACATTGGCTACTGGCTGTGTCCATCCTACAGATGGAGAAACCAAAGAACAGAGGACATTAATCTGCATTATTGGTTTAGAACCATGAATGTCTCACCTGAAAGTGGCTCACAGCCCCCCTGCCAGGCCATTCACTTGCTACCCTCAGAAGGGGGTGTGTCATTTGTCTTCGCCTCCTCTACTCTGGTTTAATGGGATATTTGGACACCTGCCAGTTTCACAGAGCTGAAGACCGGGGTCGTCTGCAGGATGGGTAGACTGTGTTCCTGGGCAGAAAGTGGCCTGTTAATGGTGAGGCTGCCCCCAGAAAGAGGCCACAGAGTCACATTTCCGTCTCTCCCAGGCTGTGCAGACAAATAGGTGATATCACAGGTGAACACAGCACCGAGGCTGCTGGGTCCTGGGGAATGTCCACACCCCCTCTGACCTACGCCCTTACTTCTCACTGTGCATGCCAGAGGGATCACAGAGGAATCCAGCCTGGATTAACTTCCCAGACTCCAAAGAACAAATCAAACTGGCATCTCAGAGTTCTACCTCAGGAGGCATCTCTAGTCAGGACATTAAACTGCTGGCACTGTGGTCAGGAGAGAATTTTTTATTGTTCTTCTTTACGTGAGTCATAAAAATATCATGCATTCCACCATTTCCTTCCTTTCTTGCTTTTTGCTTTTAGAGTATTTTATGCTTCAGACACAGTGATGTTTTTGACATAAATCTCAAAAAAAAAAATCTTAACTTTTTGGACAAGGAAAGAATGGCTTCAACCAACCTACAAACAGGAGTTAGGTAGTTGCAATGAAAAGTCACCCCATGTGGGTGTCTGACATCACAAAGAAACACGAATTTTTATGTTGCTTTTTTAAAAACAGAAATGCGAACTTTTTTGCAGCATGCAGAAATGTGATACCAAAGCCATTTATGATCCTCACAGCATCTTCCCCATAGAAATATTTTGATAGCTTCCTTGGCACTTTGGGCCATAAATACCACTTGATAAGATCCCAGAGGACAGCATTCATTCATTCAACATTTATTTCTTAGCACAGTCAGCATCCAATGTGCTGGGCACGTGTCAGGCACCGACACGGCACCCTGTGCATAGCAGGCGCTCAATCACGATTTGCACGAATAAATGAATGTCCTCAGAGTTGTTCCCATGAGTATAAGGTGCGGCCACCTTCAAGAGGTACTAAAAGGCTCACCCAAACAAAAATTCTCCCACTTCTCTGCCGAGGTGCCCATGACTAGCCTCTCTTCTTCAGGGCTCCCTTAAGACTGTGCTCGATGCCATCTGGGAGATTTGGGTAGCACTTAGCTGACACTCTGTAGAAGGAGTGAGGTACTATGGATGGAGCACGACTTTCGAATCAGATATCCCTGAAATAGAACCCTAGTTCTATCACTTGCTTCAACTTGGGAAGGTGAATTAACCCCTGTGAGCATCCTTCCCCCCATGTCAATGGGGTTAGTGCCGACCTTGTACAGTTGTAATGACCATTGTCTGAGCTAAAGCACGTTAAGTGCCTGGCACACAGCAGGTGCTCAGTAAGTGCTTGTTGCCCACCCGACTCCACCCCACCACGCTATTTATGAATGAGTAAGGAGTTACTGAACATCTACAACATGCCAGTCTTGGTGCATTGGGTACTCAAGTCTAACAAGAGACCGTCTGAGTCCTCAGGACTCTGACTGCCTGAAATGTCAAGTTCTGCACTGCCCCCCCTCCGTGATGTCCTCTCCTCTCTTCCAAAGCTTCTCTCTTCCACTTAGTCCCTCTACCCTTCTGTCTCCAAAGCTTTCCTCTTGGGGGAGTTGTCTCCCTTTCCCTTTATCCTTTAGCTACCATAAGAAGTCTAAGTCCCACATCATCAGTGACCTCTGGAATAATTGGGTTCCCCTTCTGACATATTTCAGATCATGACATCACTTTAGAGAGGACTAGCTGCAGGACCAGCCCTGCTGACACTGCTCTCTCTCAGCTCCATGGCTTCAGTTCAGGCAGGTGCTACCAGGTGAACGGTGGAGCTCAGATAGGATTGCAGGGGCCCCAGGCTCAGCTTTTCCCAACAAGAAGAGTGTGAGAGCGGGGCATGTCACACACATGCTCTGAGGCAGCAGGACAGTGAAGCTGCAGAGGGACACCGGAACTTCTGCTTACCAAAACGGAAACAGAGTGGTTACGCAAGGTGGGTTTGGAACTGGACCAATGTGGGTTTCCATCTTGGCTCTACCACCTTCTACCTACGTGGTCCCTAAGCCTTACCTTCTCATCTGCAGAATGGGGACACTAATAACATCCACCTCTAGGCTGCAATGAGATGTAGTAAACAACACATATAAAATGCTTAGCATGATGCCTGGCACATAGGGAGCTTTTAACAAATGGCAGCTATTATTCCTAACAAAAATTAGGTACTTGGTTCAAAAGTACGGAGGCAAAGTCCGGGGCTCAACAGGAACTGTTTTCCCTTTCAAATGATAATTTGATAAATGCTATTTGTTCCTTTGAGATAATGAGTTCAAATCAAATGAAGGTACTGGATAGAGATGCAAAATAGGAAGATAATCCCTCAACCCAGTGGGCTCACCCAAACCCCTTCCCCATCCAGGGCCCTGAGAGTACCAGACCTGGAATCCCATGGTTTTGTGGCAGGTGGAGGAAGGCCCCAGGGTCCACCCTTTGAGAATCCTCCTTCCTTCTGGTGGGAAGCCTCAACAACAGTAATAACAAGGAGTCACTAGAAACTGTTACAAGCAAGGCACTGTCCTAGGTGGTTTACCCTCTGGGAAGTGTACATAATGTCATCAACCTGAGGACTTTGATTCTAGAGCTTGGATCTGAACCCAAACAATGTGGCTCCAGAGTCACTTAATCACTGAGCTATGCACTACCCCTCAAAACACAGGGAAGAGAAAGTAGTCTGGAGTCTTCATGCTTCATGGCTTTTCATGCTCCTTCACTAAGTGAATGACCTTCTTTCCGAGGTCTCCCTTGCCCCCCTCAGACAGAACTAACCTCTCTCCCTGTGGCTCTCAGAAGACTTTGTCTAGCCATGCATTATGGGATTTTCCATGGTGCAGCCCCCAAGCCCAGCACGGGACCTGCCACAGAGCAAGTACTCCGCAGGTGCCGGAGAAATGGACGAGATGATGATTCACATTATGATCTAGGTCTGCGTGCCACAACTAACTCGATCTCCCAGGTCACCGGCCTCGCCTTGGAGAGACATGTCATCCTGTGTGCCACAAGCCAATGCTACGGTCTCCATTCATCAATCACTTTATACACTTAACTCTGTGCTTCTCTACAACAGCCTTATTTTTAGATGACAGATGGAGGTTTAGTGAGTAAATCTGGCCAGACAGTAGATGAGCTACTCAGGTCTCTTTGGGTCCTCTGTGTTTGTCTTCACTCCCGGAGATGGGAGAATCCCTTGTGAACTTTCTCTCAGAACACTGAATCCTCAGAGAACAGAGTCAATCCTTGGATATTACGATCTAATGGGAAAAGTGTCCTATGAAACGCCCACTGATTAGAGACCCTTCCGCTTTTTAGCCCTCGGTGTCTAGGAAAGCAGGAGAGCCCAGAGGAAACCAGTGCAGACCCACCTGCTTTAACCCTCACCACATCCGTTAGGAAGTAATGTTTTCCAGAGCGAGACACCGCACTGCACAGTTGAAAGCGTGCAGAGTCCCCCAGCTGGTAAGTAGAAAGCAATGGTGCAAAGTCTAGGGCTTCCTGACCACAAAGCTGGAAAGCGTTCCTTCCCACCGAGATGCCTCACAAAGGCTGGATCATAAGCCTCACTTGGCCGTGCGTGTCTGTGTGCTGTTTTCTCGTGTGTTTGTTCCCCTCCGAACCTGGCCTTGCGCCCAGGCACTCCAGATATCCCAGGTTGCACTTCTCCTCCTCATCCCTCTTTCCTCACACCCTTCCTTCACCTTGGGGACTTGCTCTCTTGGCTGCGGGACCATGGGTCACATTAGAAACAAGAGACATGCCCCATCTCAATCATTCCTTGCACACGTGCTTTGGAGTCTGAAAACCTGCACACCCAGACACTGGTATTTGTCACATGCCTCTGCTTTGTGCTTTGTGGGGGCTCTGCTGTGGATCAGCTCTGCACTGCAGGAAGAAGGCAGGCGGGCTTCACTGTTTACCTTTGTGGTCTGGCAGTGGGAAAGGAACGTGACCTTGGCAAAGGGGTCTGAGAGTCCGCTGCTGTCGGCTGCGATGAGGCCCCGGGCTTGGTACATGTGTGCTCTCAGCTGAAAGACGTGCTGGGCTGTGGACGAATAGTGGAAAGGGACAGGCATCAACGGGCTTTCCCAAAGCAAGTGCGACTAGCTGTGCGCACACCTTGTACGTCTGCAGGTGTGCAGATCTGGGGGCAAAGACTAGGAGCATCACCGTCCTCCGAGGCTGAAGTGGGAGCACTCCAGAAAGTGTGTGTGGGGGTATCTATGGGTACTTCGGAGCCCTGCACTCTCCTTGGCGCCTTTACCGCACTGTGGGTTTTCATCTTCATAACAACCCCGCGATGATATACGTAATTATCCCCATATACGTAGGAGGCAAATGGCTACAGAAGTCTTCCAAGTTTGCAGAGCTATCAAATGTCAGAGCCTGGATTTCCCTTCTGTCAGATTCCAAACTCAACTTCTCTTTCCAAAATACCACATTTCATGTTTTAGTGATTTTCTTGGTTCCACTGGCACATGCTCACACGCACGCATGTGTGTAAGTGTGTGTGTGTAAGAAAGGGGCTGCCCCACTAATAGCTTTTGCTTCAACAAGCTCTTGAGTGAGCCACTCATCCATTCTTCCATTCAGGCAGCCAACGTCATCTTGAGTGCCTACTGTGTGCCAGGTACAGTCTGGTCTAAGGATTCTGGAGTGGCTCTGACAGCCTCTGCCCTTGGGGAGCTTCAGGGAGGGGGCAGAGGCTAAAACAAGCACCTACACCCCAGTGACATGAGGCCAGAGACTAGCATGCTGGGAGAAATACAGGCAGAGGACATGGGCATGAAAGGCAGGAGTGAGCGCATCTGTGGACAGGACGGGAGCAGAGAGAGGGCTGTGGGTGAGGGTGGACCAGGGCAGTGGGGGGGGGGACAGGTAAGAGTTGACTTACATATTCCTGGGTTTGTGGGACTCTTTAAGTCCCCTCTTATTTTTTTTTTTCATGTCCACTTGCTCCTTTTTATCCCCTTCCGCATTCCTGTTCCCTGTCTCCCCCAAAGGCTACCTTATACTGTGTTCAGGGTACCAATGTTTTGCACTGATGTGGGGACTGGGGTACAGGAACTCTCACATACCAATTTTACTAGTTCTACATAGTTAAATTAAGGGTGCAAATACTGCCCCCCCACCCCTGCCACGCCACTCCTAGGCTTAGGTCACACAGGTCTATACATGGACTCATACAAAGTCGTTACCCCTCTCTGTGCCTTTGTTTCCTCGCCTATAAAATGGGAGTAATAATAGTTCTTCATAGGGTTGATGTAGGAGATCGAAGGATAAGAATGGTATCTGACACATGGGAAGAAGTGGTGTGAAGATGCTGGTATAGCTGTCACTACTGTTTATTGTAATGTGACCTGTGATGGTGGCAGCTGGGGGCCACCTGGGCATCCCTCAGAGTCCCCAGCTACAGCCACGTAGGCAGTACATCACACAACTCTAGGGGGCACCACTTATTTAGTTGAGGTTTTGGTTTTTCTGAAAACTCTTACCAGCTCTGTCCCTTAGACTAATAAATTCAGCTTCCTCTTCGCTCTCATAATTTGGTGGCCCCCTTCTTGTGTGGCTCACTTCCCACTTGTGGTTAGTAGAGACAAGTCTGATTGCCCCCACTGGAGGGCCAGATGACCCCTCTCTCATCTCTGCATCCCCTACTAGTTTTCCCACTGGGCCTGCCATATGCAGGTGCAAATTCATTATTGATTGGACGGCTATTTTCTGTAGCACAAAATGGGTGAAGAAACACAATTCTCCAGTGGGTGTGGAAGGCAGCCAAAGCCATCAGTGTCAGGGCACAGCAGAGAAAGTTATTAGGTCACTCCATGAAAATAGCTCACTGCAGAGGATCGGAAAGCTTTGGAAAAAATCTTTCCTCTCCTTTGAATTGTAAGTAGCTGGGACAGCAAATACGTCTGGGTACTTCAGATCTCTAGAGATAGTATCTACAGAAATAACAAGATAACTTGACGTGGGTGTCTTTTACTCAAAGATGAAAACTTTAAAGGCAGGAGAGAAAGCAGGGAAAATAAAGCAGGGTTTGGAGAAGCTGACTTCATCGTTCACTAGCTATGTGATCTCGGGCAATTTCTAAGCATTTCTGGTACACCCTTTCTCCCCCTGTAAAATGAAGAAACTACCTGGGACTGATGTGACAAATAAATTCAATCTAACATATAAAGGAGAGGGCACCATGCTTGGCACCTGGTAGGGGCTATGTATTCTCCAAGAAGACAGGGCTGAACTTCCCTTGCTCTTACGCACTGCCACTGGGCACAGAAGCCCTGAGGGGAGCCACTGGATACATGTCCCCAGAACCTTGTCTTCTCTAACTATTGAGCCACTTAGATTCCACTGGCAGTCAAGGTCAACTAACATCAGAGGAGCTTTGTGAAAAACAGAAAACCTGGATTTGTGGGCAGTTCTGTGCTTTCAGCACTGGCTTAATGCAAAACTTATCTTCAGCTGACGTGAAGGTAAACTTGCAGTCTACTCTGAATTCAGCAGCGAAGATCCTGCAAATCGAAGCCATTTGGAAACAGAACGTAAATGGCAACTGTAAGGCATTCATATTTTTAATGAAATCCTAAATTATATGAAAATGAAAATAATGGCACTCATAGAGAATATCATACAGAAGAAAGGATTACATAAAGCATGCTGAATTTCTAAAAGTAACCACGTCAAGAACCAAGCTGAAGAAGCACCAGTGACCCCAATGACACCCAGTTCCCACTGGGTGGTTACTGGTAAATGGAAATGCCTGCAGTTTATAGGTCAAACCCTAGCACCACGCATCACATCAGAGCAAAAACTTACTGATGTGTTTTTAAAAGACATCTCTGCTTCCAACGCAAACTCAATCTAAATAATCTGCCCACAAAGAAATTCAAACTGTGTTCTCTCCATTAGCAGAAAAATATAAACTTTTACTCTAGATGTATTGAATGACTTCACTTTGTTCTTTTGAGATGGGACATTGGAAAGTAAGGAAGAAAATTTAGAAACTGTATATTTAAAAGGCTAGTAAGTTGATCCTAAAATACTGTGCAAACAGCTCACGCATGCCACCCTCCCCACTGTTTTCTCAGAAGTCCCCTGGACACACCTAATGACCCTGTTTGCCCAGGGGGGCATCATACCTTGGTAGAGCAAGTTGGCTGGGGGTTGAATGGTACCAGCCCCCTTGGAGGACATTTCTGCCTCGTAGCCGGCCGGCAAGTTGTCCAACATGGCACCTGAGTGTCTGGTGGAGCCCAGCCACAGGTACACGTCGACTTTCGCTTGCACTGACCAACCCGCTGGCCGTTTTCCAGGAAGCTGGGGAAAGGTTACAGGGAAGACCACATCATTAGGAGGAACCTCACTCTTTGAGAAAAGAGGTCCTGTGGATCTGGGGACACCCCCAAGACAGGTATTCAGAGAGCAGCTCTCAGGACCTAATCTTGTATCAACATGAGACCAGTGACCCCAGCTGCCACCATGCACCATTCCAGAGGAGGATCCATGTTTAGTGGGGCCTGCAGCTTAAATAGGCACTTCCGAGCCCTGGATCCTTTAAATCTAACAGGAAGGTACGATTATTGCCCCTGTTTTATATAGAGGAAACTCAGGCTCAGAGGGGTTAAAGAAGTTCCCTAAGTTCACTCAGCTTTCAAGTGACAGAGCCAGCATCGAAACCCAGGGGAGATAGTTCCAGAGCTAGATGCCGGCCTCTGGACCCCCATAGCTTGCCTCTTTCCATGCTGAGTTGAAACCTCCCTTCCCAGAACCTCCAAGCACCTGGAATTCCAGCCACAGCCTCGACCTCTTTGCTTCATTCAGAAGGACGCAAGTGCTTCTTCCACAGGTCAGACCTCCGTGTGCTTGAAGGCACCCACCTGCTCTGCTGTGTCCTTCCTTCCTGGCTAACCATCTCTAGCCCCTGCATCCCTTCCTCATGTAGCATGGTTTCAAATTCCCTTGTTACCCTGCATTCTCCCCTTTGATTTTTTTGTGTTGTTTTGTTTACAGATTTTATTTGAGAGAGAGCATGAGAGAGAGAGAGAGAGAGGGTACAAAAGCAGGGGGGGGCAGCAGGGCAAAGGGAAAAGCAGGCTCCCCGCTGAGCAGGGAGCCCGATGTGGGGCTCTATCCCAGGACCCCAGGATCGTGACTTGAGCTGAGGGCAGATGCTTCACCAACTGAGCCACCCACGTGCCCCTTGAATGTACTCAGATTTGGATTTCTATTTATGTTTGTCTGAATCTGTGTGTTTGTGTTAGTGTAAGTGGTATGAGTCCGTATATACAGGTGCATGTGTTCTCAAGATGTGGAGGGTATAACCCAATGCGGTGTGGTTTCTTTATTTCTCAGTCACCAGGATTAGGGGACTCCTTCCCCAAACTAAAGAGTCCCAAACCCCAGACTTGGCTGTGTTCAGGATTGCTGGCAAGACCTTCATTCTGAGAGTAGCTACCTCTCCAGATTTTGTTGACTCGGCTAAGTGTCTCTTAGTGTTTCTTTGGATTTCCTATCAATATTTTCCCCCTCCTTCCACACCACTTCTTTTCCAGAGAGAATCACAAAATCCTACATGAGAGGCTACAGCTTGCTCCAACAGTTTCCAAGGCACCCGTGGAGAGCACCTGAGTCCAAAATTGAGCATGGCTGTTTACCTTTCTATCTTGCACTGTGGGTCCCTTAAATGGATTTCAGCAACTCAATTCAGTAACTGCCTGAAGTGGCACCAGGGCCTTACTGAGACAGTGGGGTCAGGAGGACATCGTAATGACCAAGACACACTTCTGGGCCCCCCTTTATTAGCTCACATCTAGACAAGGAGGCCGACTTTCATTCATTTATTCAAGTGCAAGGTCAAGGGTAAGAGAGAAAAGGCTAAGGGAGCAGAGAAGTAGTAGCAGGTGTTTCCATCTTTTTTTTAATCAGATATTTCGCTGGGCTTTAATGGGTGCTTCAGGAGTTGAGTGGAGAAGGCATCGCAGGAAGAGGGAAGGCTGGAATAGAGCCACGGGGGTTGGGAACTAACAGTGGTAACAGAGGCTAACGTTAAGTGAGTGCTTACTCTGTGCCAGGAAGGATTTGCTAAAAGCTTTCAGAGAAGAAAGCAAATGACACAGGCAAAGATGAGGAATCCTGCTCATTATGTGGATGAGAGACGGTAATTCACACAAACCGCGCTGAAGTTGGTCGAGGAGTACGAGAAAGAGAGGGTGCGCCTGCTTGTAGAGGTTTCAGTCCGTGGCGGGACCCAGCCACCACTCGGTGCTGCATCCTAGGGAAAGCTGGGTTGAAAGCTGGGGTCCTGAGAAGTGACGGGACTCAGGAGATGGGATACAGATGGAGGCGAGACAGAGGAGGGGCTCCCTGGACTCCAGCTGGGGTGGACTCACACGGAGCGCAGGGACTTCACGAGGGCGGAGAGAAAAGGAAGGAGGACTGCCACTCTCCAGCTGGGCTCTGAGTGCATACAGCTCCTTCTACACGTAGTTTCCTTTTGGTCATGAATGTCCTTTGCCAGCCTATGGCCACTACGGATATGGGGGGGATGAGACCAAAGCAGGAGAGCTCTGTTCTTTTGGAGGGTAAATTGGGCTGAGCTCATCAAATCTTGTTCCAGCAACTTCGCCCTGTTCACTATAGCATTATGAGTATATTTAAAGTAGAAAACAAGAAAGATCATGGAACTAGGGACCATGATTTACTAGTACAATTTACTATTTGTTTGGCCATGTGGCTTCAGATGAGACACTTTGGTTTCCTCTAGATTAATACTCCCCAAACCGGGCCCGTTTCCCAACATTTGTAAATTAACTATTCCGGAGGAATAATGTCGGCAAGCGTGGGTTGTAAAGGTTAGAGATGTTTCCTAACTGCAGAACTTCTGGGAGCCCTCTACTGGCTAATGGGCACCATGAGACCCTCTCAAGAGGGGGCACCCGCAACTTCACAGGCGGGTTTGAACATGGAAGCTGATGGGGCCACTCAAAGGGCAACTGTCGCACAGCAAAACTTCGAGGAAACTCTGCCCTGGAGATTTTGAAGGTTTGCATTCTCTGCTCTGTCCTCCTGCACTTTTAATTCTCAGCTAAGAAATCAGAGCGAGTGGTAGGTGGGTGAAGATTTTGCCTTTCTGGCGCTGCTCCTGCTTTTTTCAGATTCATCATTTTGGTGAAGAGAAAGGGACATAAAGAGAGGTGGAGAGAGGGAAGAAAGGGAAAGCAAGGGTGACAATCAAAACTGGACTGAAAATAGTTTTGCTGAATCATATTATCAAGATATTTCATCAAGTCAGTGCAATTGAATTCAACAAAATTTTAAAAAGCTATCATCCAAAGTAATCCCAATGGCAAAAGGAAAATACAGACAGACATAAGCCCAGTCCAGGGACGGAGGTCCTGAATTCTCAGTTATGTCCATCCTCGGGCTTCATGTGACAGCTGTTCTTGGTTCTAATTTTAAATAAAGTCAGCGTACATCCAAATATTTAGGAGGGAGGAACTTTACACTGATTTTCTAGTATTTTTAGCGCAGAGCCTTCTGAAATGATTTGCTATTTTTAAGACAAATGATTCTTGTGACCCCAGAATTCCTTGGACAGAGAAAGTCGAAGAGAAACTCTGACATTTGTGGTAAATAGCTAGAGGGAACGGTTTTTTTCCCCTCAGTTACAGCTTTACAGGGATCAGTTTAAGAATCACATTATACACATGATAGAAAACGACATACAGAGCCACAAATACTTCACAGGATATGAAGGGGCACACGAGTCCAGAAACGGCCTCTAGATGTTGGAGGCCCCTTTATTTGAATGCCAACATTTATTGAGTGATAACGCTGAGTGATGTCCACTCTGCCCTCTTTATGGGCAGTTACCCACTTAACCCTCAGCACCATCTCCATTTGATGGAGGAAGAACAGGAAACACAGAGTTGTTAAGTAACTTGCCCAAGGTCACACAGCTTGTAAATATTAGCCTCAGAATTCTGTAATAGGTTAAACTGTATTCCTCTAAAATTCATACAGTGAAGTCCATTAACCCCCAGTACCTTAGAATATGACCTTATTTGGAAATAGGGTCATGGCAGATACAGTTAACATGAAGTCAAAGTGGAGCATGGTTCTTACAGAAAGGACTTCATGTGAAGAGAGACACACCCTAGGGAGAACATAGTCTAGAGTTTGGAGTTATGCTCCCACAAGCCAAGGAACTACCAGAAGCTAGAACAGGTGGTTCCCTAGTACTTCCAGAGGGAGAATGACTCTGCCGATACCTTAATCTCAGAATTGTGAGATAATACGTTTCTGTTGTTTAAGCCACTCGGTGGTCATTTGTTACAGCAGCGCTGATAAACCAATACAAACTCCCACCCAGATTCCCCTTCTTTCAAAGCCCAAGCGTTAAACCATTATCCCCTACTGCCTCTTTTGTCTGCAGCATTTAGCAATCTCATCGAAGGTAGACTTAATATTTGGATGGCACTTAGAGGGTATCTAATCAAACTGCCCACTGCCATATTTAGACCAAAGGGACAGAGAACAAATATGGACCTCCACATAGGGACCTATTTCCCTGTCACAGCTATTGTGGGGCCTGGTTCTATCCTCTGGAAACACACACGCACCACACACACTCAACTCATCACCCATATGGTAGCCCTACAAACACTTAACATCTCTATCATGCTGTCAAGTCTTCTCGGTGAAGTATTGCTCTCTCTTCACCCGTTCTTCCTACGGCATGGCTAATGAGCCTTCTCACCCTCCCTCTGAGGCTGTAGAGCCTAGTTACGCTACAGCAAGAAATCAGAACTACACTTGCCAGGAAAGTCAACGACGAGTTGGGAAGAGTTAATCAGTCGAATTACACGTGCTTGTCAGTCACTGGTGAGTGGTGAGCCTCTGGAACCACTCTTTCTCCAGATTCGCTTGAGTCTACTTCTGAGATAGAAATCAGTAGTAGAGGTAAAATACCCAGGGTCTCCCAGAAAGCCCCAAATTTTGATCTAGAGTCAGCAGCAGCATCCATCTGGAGACTGTATCTACGATTGTCCACTCGTGCGGCATCAGGGGAGCCATCAGGTGACCTGTCTTCATGAAGGGTGCGTGGACCCAAGATGAAATTTCACAAGTGAAGGCCACCAGGAAGCCTAAGCTTCCAGTTCTGTGAAATATGAGGCTTTTCTCTTGTAATTTATTTTTAAAATATAGATGAACTCACATGAAAAGATGCCATGGACAAATTATACAAGAGAAAGGGTAGAGAGAAAACTAATAGAAAAATGTTTGTTTCTCCTAGCAATCAAAGAAATAAAAATTAAAGCAACCTTGAGGTACAACCCTTAGATTTAAAAACAAACAAACAAAACAAAAAACATTGATATGTGTCTGTTGACACAGTAATTGGAAAACTGGAAAATATTCAGCCTCAGGATGGTCTACCAAATCAGTTTGAATCAAGAGGGGGCCAGATGTTTCAGCGGTCTGTCCTCAGACCTTAGAAAGTTTTGGGGAAGAGTCAGATATAGGGACACACACTAGGAATGCTGAGAGACTCAGGAAAAACAGAGATTTCCTGTGTTTGAGTCAAAAATAGTGCAGACTTACTTTGAGGAAATGAGTTTTGATCTTCCCACAGTGTTTGCCCATCTGCTCCCTGATGGGGGAATAGAGCAGGTCCTTGGAGGCGATGCGGGCATATGCCACTTTCTTGTTGTTGCTAAGCATCCAGATGAAGACGTCGGGGATGGTGTGCTGTGGCTATGGGAACGGAGGGGAATGGATTTGATGGGTTGGTGCTTAACAGGTACCCTTCCAGTGTTCTCCTATCCTGAAACAGTCCCCCTCTGTAAAACAAATTCTGTGACTTAAACCGTCTAGCCACTTAAACATCTATGCAAGCAAGCAAGTTAAGTGTAGCTTCTTGGAGAAGACCTATGTCATGACTTACAGGTACATGTATCCCCCATATGCCCAACTGTGCTATTGTGCTTTAAGGATATGCAAGTTGGACCCATGATGTGGCACCTCTGATGGCCTACTCATCTCGGTCTATGGAACAAAAACATCTTCCCCTTTGTTTTGCTTTTTTGTAATTATGTAATAATGATTCATCCTCAAACATTGGTCCTCCTAAAAGCCAGGTAACATTTCAGAATATTCAAATGGGAAAGCAAAAACAAAAATCCATGAATGTCTTTGAATGTCTTTCTATTTGCTCTTAAGGAAGGAAAAACAATTCTACAAGGGATTTTTGACCTAAAATATGGTTGCTAAGTATTTTAGCTTCATTTTAGGTGGTTATTCAGGAGAAAGTCAACTAAATTGCACATTAAATTCTATTTTAAAATTGAGCTAATCAAGATAGGAATTGCAGAATTCCCTGCCAAGAGGCCCATTATGTTGTGAGTGTTTAAAATGCACATTTCTGAGCCAGCATAGCTACCAAAACAAAAGGGAGGTACACTGTCATAAATGACGCTTTGGCTTTCTTGGGCTCAAAGCAGGTGTTCTGTCTTTCTAACCCTATAATCCTCTGGTGTCATTTGTTCCCAAAGAGGACATCCCTTCTCTCTTGATACGAAAACAGAAACATCAGTGAGGAGGCTTTCCTAGCCAGAGGGTCAGTCACAGATCTAAAGTCCTGATGCATGGTTTGAACCTTCTGGGTGCTTAATAAAATTCCTGTATCTATTAACCTAACTTCCCACTGCTTATTTTGTCCCCAGGGAATGACAGATTTGGAACAAGAAATACAACTTTTGAGATTGACAGAAGCAGCAGGTCTGTACCTCTCCTTGAAATCTTCCCACACAAAACCTGGTATCTGACCAAAGCAAATATGAGGACCTTTTTAAATCATTCTAGAAGTCACAAAATATTTAAACTTTAAAATGAGATGCTGCTTTGACTTTTGCTGATATGAGTTTAAATCCTCTTACAGCTGAAAACTTATCAAAAGTCCCATACTTAATTTGACTTTTCTTGATTCCATTAAGGAACATGCTTTTTATTTCTGCTGAATACTCAGGCTTCATTTAAAAATCAATAAAGCTGTATATATTTGGCTTAATTTTAAAATCTCCATTCTCACCCCTAAACTAATTGTGCCTGCTCAGCTCAGCAGGGCTTGGGAGAAAGCACTGGTCTCCATCTTTCATCCTTATCAAACCCACTAGGAATACAATGGGTCTAATCTCCCAAAGGAAGTTTGCCTTTAGAGTTGATTACCTCGTCAACAAGGAAGCGGATTTTTTCCACAAAGTTTTCTGCTTCACGGATCATTTCATCAAGAGATAACTTTTTCTTTTGCTGCTGAATGATCCCCTTGGCCTCCTTGGCCATTGCTTCCTGAAACGAGACAAGAGTCAGTGTAGATCTTTCCAGAAATCCGGACAAGTGCTCTTCTGTTGCTGGAGGATCCTGAAGATGCTTGTAAGTTCCACACTGAGCCACTCATGAGGCTGGTTCAGGGCCCGCCAATGTGCATGTGGCCCATTTAATAAAAATTTCATAGGCATATCGAGGGGGTGAATATCATCTCACCTTTGTTTGACAGATGAGAAGCCAAGACCTAGAAAAGTTAGAGGTCTGTCAAGGTCCCAAAGCTCTATTAGCTGGGACCCAAATCCAGGTCCTCTCATACAAAAGTAACTAAAATGTACTGAGTTCTTAATCTGTGCCAGGCAAAGTTCTAGCTGCAGAATCAATCCTCATTGCTCCTCACAGCAGCCTTATGGGCTGGGTACCATCACTGAGGAGGGAGAGTAATGCATTACTGAGAGGCCAAGACGGAGCGGAGCCCCAGCGGAGTCCAGAACCCACATCCTTTGTCACTGCTCTCACTACCTCTTCTAGAGGCTTGGGGGATGCCTCCAGACCAAACTGGTATTATCTGAGAAACGCTGCCAGGGAGCTCAGCACGAGTGTTTGGAACATCCAGAAGTGTTTATTTGAATTCATTCATTCAGCCACATTTTTGTGCTTAGGAAACCCCCAGACACGTTCTAGTGATTTCTGAGACACTGCATGAGTGGGCCTGGCCTATTCTCTGCTTTATCTTGTATTGCTTCATATGCTGGACCCCCGGCACATGAGTCCTCAAGAAGGCCCAAAACATGCCACGCTCAGTCCACCCTCAAGACCGGGGCATGGAGGCTTTCCTCTTGCTCAAATGTCCTTCCTGGACTCCTCATGTCTCGCTTCTTCTCTAGCCTCCACTTAAATGTCACCACTGCCTCATGTCCCCCACGTTCTCCTGATCACTGCGGCCTTACAAAGTTGCCTTCATACTCATAACCTATAATCATTTTTGTTTATTTGTTGTTTATGTTTCCATCTTCTGTCTACTCCACTAAAATACAAACTTCACTGGTCAGGGACCACCTCTGTCTTGTTCTTACATGTTCTTACTTATTCTCAGCGTCTGGCAGAGTTCCTGGCACATAGCAGGTGTTAAATAAATGTTTGTGGAATGAATAAGCCAGTCAATCAATAAATTCCTCAAGGACAAGTACCAAGTCCTTACAGCTCTGTGGTCCCAGCACCTAGCATAGGGCCTGGCCCATAAGAAAAGCCTTATGTTGGTGCAGACCAGGATGACTGAATACCTGCTATGGACCGAGCACTGTCCTAGGAGGCAAGGCCTCCCCCGAGACTTTGACAGTTCAGTGAGCTGAAAGCAATACATGTGCAAAACATCAGGGGACAGAGAGAGGCAGAGCTATGTTTTATAGATGACATGACGTTTGAGTTGAAACCTAAACAATGAACAGAATTCATCAGGTTATAAGAAGAAAAAGGACAGTCCAGGCAGAAGAACCAATTGCTGAGGGAGAGTATGTAGGACCAACAGATGCCAGCTATTTGGGAGCAATGACGATCTAATCAGGCTTGTGTTTTAGAAAGACCCTTCTGGTTGTGGTACGGAAGATGGGTTGAAGAAAGCCTACTGCAATAGTCTGGGTTGAAGAAAGCGTACTGCAATAGTCTGGGCCTAGTGGGTGCTCAGGAAGTCAGTTTAGGCAGTGGTTCTGGGGATGAAGAAGTGGAGCACGTTCCAGAGTCTTTAAGGGGAGGAATCAATAGGGCCTGCAGGCGAATTGATGGCTGAGGGTTAGGAATAAAGATTCAAAGTTGAGTCCAGACTTCCGGTTGGAGCAACGGATGCAGCTGGTGGTGCTGACAGGATGTGGGATGAGCTTAGATTGGAAGCTGATGGGTTTAATAGGATGGGCTGAGTTGGACGTGTTGTGAGTCAAGCAGGTGACATGTCCACTGGGAAGGTGGAAATGCAGGTCCGGAGATGAGGAGGGAGAGGTGGGCCACTACAAGATATCAAACTCATGGACTCGTTCAGCCCAAGGGCTATCGGATGCTAAGAAGAAAACAGAGCTCTGTGGGCAGTATGTGTAGTGGATGGACACTGTAGAGACAGGGAAGAGCTCAAGAAGAAATGGGCTGGAAGGAAATTCTTCTAAACAGTGACAGTCTGGCCTCCCTCCGAGTCTAGAGGAGGAGTACGCAAACCTTTGCTTATTATTCTGGTAAGCAAGGTAAAGCAGTTCAGAGACTTGGGTTTTAGTGTCTAGCTGTGACCTTTAAAGAAATCATTTAATCTCTCTGGGACCCACTCACATCTTAAAAATGTCCCTGGCCAGTCAAACACTGAGTAATTTTTCTTTGCAGAATTATCATGGCCTCATTCAAAACGTCCCTTGGTGCCACTGCTGGAACTGAAGTTTCGAGGTGAGATAATCCAGGGTCTGACTTGGTCTGGCGTTTCTCAGCCATCACTCGTGCGACCGGGACTGAGGATCTATAAGGCATGCCGAGTTACGGACACAGCGCTCCTGCCCTGTTGTCAAGAAAGCTTACAACTCTTCACACAATTCTTAATGCAAGGAAGCCGCAGAGGGGAAGAACAGTTATTTTTTTGGTTTCTCCATTTGTGAGGCGAAAGGTCAAGTCAAAGAGTCTATAGCCTTTGCAAAATACAGATGTCAAGAAAATAGGCAAGGGAGAGAAATCCATCAGAATAGGATGTAGGACTGGTGGGCTTCTAAATCATTCTTGTAAATGGTCGATAAATGCTAGTTCCTTTCCAACTTACGCACATATTCCCTTCTCACTCATGCTTTTACATCACACAAATGCATAACCTTTAGGACCTTACCCTCATCTGGTCTATGACCTACGCCTCATCTGTGAGGTTTATTTTTAAAGCACATGTTTTAATTCTGTTCAAAGTATAAATAGATTTTCACATACCAGCTCCTGCCAACAGAGTGTAAGTCGTTTCTTATCTAAAGTGGTTTGGTTCAACATCTTGGGTTTCTTCTCTGCTTCAGAGATAAAGGCACTGTAAGAGAAGAATAACAATTTTGAAACCTACTTAGTGAAAATCCATTTATGTAATTCCAGAGATTTGCAAAAATACTTTCTGCAACACAATGGGAAAGCTGATGAAGCCACGGATCCAAGATTTCTCATTCAGAATTAAGCAATGGTATGCTAGCTTTTCTAAGAGACAAATGAGGGTTGGAAATGATGCCAAGACTCCACATTAGTTTTGGGGAACAGACATTTGTTTTCCTACTTTCTTTCATATATCTATCTATTACGATTGCTATCCAAGGTCATAACAAACACAAAATAATGCAGTTTTCCATCATCTTATACATTTAACACGCACCAAGAGTTTCCTGAAAAGCTGTATGTAAAAAATATTTTAGACTCAATACTGGGTTATGTCCTCACATGTTAAAAAGTATACAAAAGAATGAGTAGTAACATTTTGAGGGATGATGTTGAAAATGTGCTCGATAAGAACATGGGAGAGGTTATAAATGCAATTGAAGAAGAAACATAATGGCTTTAAAACTTGGGGAAATAAGTTATTGCCCTCATTAACAATAACATAAATGCAAATTAAAATCAATGCCATTTTCACCTATTAAAAATTGGATAATATTCAAGGTTGGTGGGGAAATAGTCACTTTCCTCCAATAATTGCTATAATGTTTAAGAGAGAATTTGATAGCGCTTGTCAAAATTTAAATGCCCATATACTTTGGTCCAAAAATTAAACTAGAATTCTGTCCTTCAAAAACTACTGAAAAATTTTGCAAGAAGATATTCACACAGTAATGCTTATCATAGCATTGTTTATAGTAGGAAAATAAGTAGAAACAACTAATATATCAGGGACCAGTTAAATATGTGATATATATCACACAGTTAAATAGTGAGGACTAGTGTGTACTACTATAGAAAGATGCCAGTGATAGGTTGTAGAGTGGAAAAGCAACCTGCTGAGCAAAGTGTGCAACATTTGTGAAGCAATACAGTGTTTTTAGGAACGTGTGGGTTTGCAAACGCACAGGGAAAAAATCCAGAAGAACAAATCACACCTGTCTCTGGAGAATGGGATTGGGAGAGAAGTGAGAACACTTTTCCTTTATACATTCCTACTTGTTTTTTGTAAGATGAGCGTGTAATTCTGTGATGAAGAAAATCAAGGAGAAACTAAAGGAAACAAGGAAACAAAAGGAGAAGTCTAAGATGCCACACCTCCCAGTGAGGGGTCCTGCATCAGCGCAATTGGAAACCTCACCAGAAATTCTCTGTGGACATCCTAGTCAAGTTACATGTTCTCTTAATTTTTGAAAAGAATCAAAAGGATTCTATCTTGAGGAAGGCAACTTGTTACCACATATCTACCTTTCTGAGAGCTATGAGAAATTCCATTCCACTCCCAGGATGGACCAGCTCAAGGAGACATGGTGGGCACTTCTGACTTCTGAGTTCTCTCTCCCTTTCTCACAGAGGGGGAAATCACTGATTTCCTCATTGGAATCGGAGTAAATGACCATGGTGCCTGTTTCTGGTCATTCTTTATCTTTCAGACCCAGCCTGCTGTGGCCTGTGGACAGCTTCCTCACCTTCATGCGGCAAGTGGCCTATCTCTTCTCTGGTGTGTGTGTGGGGGGACTCGGAAGTCCAGCTGCTTAACCCCAAATGGGTGTGTGTGGGGGCGGGGGACCACGAAGCCCACCTTGACCTCAGGTGCCTTCTCAAATCCAAGATTACCAAATACAAAACTAACATTTTGAGCTCTGTCTGACCCTCATAATTATGTTTTCAGCTGTTTGTAACTTGAAGAGAAAGGGGAATGATTATCACCCCAAGTAACCCCCTAATATAGAAAATTATCAAGCTATAATTTGCCCATAAACAGTTTCTAAAAATATGAGATCATGAAGCTTTTGAAGATGGTTAAAGAGAATTGCAGGTGGCACTTAGCTCACAGCAGGAGTAGCACTGATACATACTGTTTCTATAATGAGAAATGAAAAGGAAAGATAGATACAAATAAATATATATATTTATTTGTTTGCTTCTCTTTTTAAAATCAAGAATGCAGGGTAATTCAGATATTAGGAAAGAGAACTTATAAAGCAGAACATCAGAATTTAGCTACTTAGCTACCCCCTATCTACTAATTTTTGCTTTGCATCAAATAAATCTCTGCTCCTCCTTCATTGCTTCCATTATGACAAATTCTCATTTTTGTTCAAGTCTTGAGCTAATTAATTTCAAGTGTTAGCTCAGGTTGCTTCCTTATGTGATAGGCAGCCCCTAGAATGGCCCCCGGTGACCTACTTCTCCTGCTCTTCTTGCCATTGGGTCATTCCTTCTCTTTGAATGTGCACTGGACCTAATGACTCGCTCATAGTAGAGTATGTCAAGAGTGATGGGATGTCACTTCCAAGATTAGGCTGTAAAAGACCATGACTTCCACCCTGCTGGCATGTTCTCTCTGACTCTTCTAGCTTGCTCACTCTGATGAAGTCAGCGGCCGTGTTGTGAGAGGTAGCCCACACGGTAGAGAATTGAGGCTGACTTCCAACCGAGAGCCGGCAGGGAACTGAAAGTCCTCAATCCAACAGCCCATGAAAAACAGTTCTGCAAATAACCACGTGAGTGGTCTTGGCAGTGAATCCTGCCCACTAGAGCCTCGAGGTAACTGCAGCCTCCATCAGTGCCTTGACTGTAGTCTCTGAGAGGCTCTCGGCAAAGGACCTGGTTAAGCCACACCTGGACTCCTGAACCATACAAACCGAGATCATCAATACCATGTTAAGCCACTAAATTGGGGAGTCATTTGTTACTCCGTGATGAGCAACTAATATACTCTACTTTTAAGTCTTTTATCATATTGTTTGCCACCTGGAATCAGAGTCCTTAATCGATGCTTATTGTGTTATATAAAAAATTCTATTAAATGATATTTGATATAATTTACCCATCTAATTGTCAAAGAGTTGCTGAGTAGCTACCAAATGCTGGGCCTAACGTTACTAGCATTTTTCTTGTTTCATTTAAAAGTCTCTGCAGTGAGTCTTTCTTTTCTTCTCTTTCTTTTTTACCCCTTTGCTAAAGCTTTAGTTATGTGTCAGGAAGCAACAGTGAGCCCAGAAGTGCCAGCTCAATTACTGAACAAAATAGAGATGGATAGAGCACTATAAAATGACCATCTGAATTCATGGAAAATCAACTATTTTCTAAGGTAATTAAAAGCTGGTTCCATGTAAGCTCAGCAGCCCATACGCCAGCTGTCTCTCCCGGTACCTGCTTTGACTGATAAAGTCACTGAGCACCGTCTTCATTTTATCTTCTGATGCTTTCTCTGAAATCTTGATCAATTCTCTCACTTCTTCTATACTTTCTTCCTGGAAACAAACCACAGAGATGGAGGGATGAGGGGCAGAAGGAGACACTGACTGTGGTATCCGAGACATAATATTTTGCTGATTTTTATTGTAGAAATGAAGGGAGAATTCCCTCATTTTCTTGTGCCAATCTGGGAAATGCTATTGCATTCTAACTTTGAAACTTGTTTTTCTTAACTGGAATCCATCTAAATACAAGTCTTCTCCTGCGTTGCTCAAACACGCTGTTTCTATCCCAGATCATTTCCTAATGGGGAACAATTTATTTAGAGTTTACCCTGTGGGGAAACCTAATGTCAAGAAATACCTAACAAAGTAGAGCAAATTAGATATAATTATTTTAAAAATCTTCAAAAGCAATGCTTAAGTCAATTGGTTATATGGGAATATAATAATACTGGATAATTCTAAATTACAAGGGTTATCAATTATTCTGATGACAAGGGTTTGGGCAGGGGGGCAGTGTTATGGAGGAGGAGGACGGTTGCATACGACAATGGCTATATGCCTGTATATTTAATAATCATGCTTTTCTTTCTACATCTAAATTCTATTATTCCATTCGGTGGCTTGGAGGGATATAGGACTCAAAAGGAAATATACATGTTATCACTGTTTTGCTAGAATTTACAAAAACTACATTCTCTGCTACACATCAAAGTCTGCTGTCTGGGCTTATATGTTTCCCTCCTTTCCCTTTACTGTAAGAACAGGCAAATTGTGGAGTGGTTAAAAATCTAGGCGTAGGGTCGAACTACCTCTGTTAAAATCCAGGCTCCATCCTTATAAGTGAACTAACCCCTTTATGCCCAGTTTCCTGTGAAATCAGGTAAGAATAGTGCCCACCAATAGCACCAGGGGAAGTGTGGACTTCATCAAACACTGCTTAGCGCTTAGTAAACGTTCAGTCATGTTAGCTGGGACACACCAAGCGTGGCAGGGATCCTGGCACTGAGAAAGGAATTAGAAATGAATGGTAAGGGCAGCTATGGCCTCTAGGGAAACATTATTGTTTTGTCAAGCCTTTTAGAAATAAACTCTCTCTTTGGCCTGAAGGAGAAGCCAGCCTCACAAAGCAAGTCTGTGGCTTCCACAAAATGTGACATCAGACCAAGCACCCACTATCTCCAGACTCTACCTCCATGACACCTGGAATCCCCAAGGTCAGAAAGGAAACTCTGTTTCACACAACTAGAGACAGAATGATAAAGCAAATGAGAGAGAGAGAGAAGCGTGTTCTTTCCTTAGCATAGGGTTTCATGGAATGAGAGGGTCCCCTGGTGAGGCATGGCGGGACAGAAAGTAGAGGGCACGAAGAGAAGTATAAGAGCAGGCACAGACACCAAAGGGCAGGCTCAGGAGCCCAGAGAAGCAGGGGTCCTGGGGTGCCTCCCTCTCTGGGGTTGGGTAGAGCAAGCCAGCAGTCACTGCATATTGGCGCGGGCATAAATACTTCCACACATTCAATCCCTCAAATAACTCTTAGCCCCTTTCAGGTGCCAGGTCTTACGCCAGATACCGCAGAACAGCGGGAAATGGTTGTTGAACAAATAAACACACAAATCGATTGTAAAATACGGAGAGCTAAAGCACGGGATCAGAGAGGGGGTAGTGGGGAGAGGCCAGAAGGCTTCTCTGAGGAAGGAGGTGGAACTGAGCTGTGGAGATTGATGGGTGACATAGCAGAAGCGTGGAGGGGAGAAGTAGCTCAGGATGAGGGAACAGCACGGAGGTGGCTAGGAGGCATGAAGAAGCTTTGTTTCTCCAAGAAAGTAAAAGTCCAGTGTGTTTGGAACAAAGGCAAAAACATGTGAGAGGCAGGACTGGAGAGGTGGCAGGACTTCATCTTCTAGGCGATTCTCCACCATGTTAAGGACTCAGAATTTTATATGAGTTGAAGCCAGGATCTATCAATTTTGTGAGAGTGTTGCCAATCTCCTGCCCTCTAGAGATTGGGAAAACAGCCTACCCCTAGGTCCTATAACATTAAGAAGCAGGGCAGGGATTCTAATCCAGATAGTTCTATTTAAAGTCAAAATGTATTCTCATTCCCCTGGGTCCACAGGGTAGGAATTATGTGCCCTCCAATGCAGCAGCTGCAATTTATTTGTATTTAAATTGAGGTCAAGACCCTCTCCTGGATGAATAAAAAGATCCCTTTTGCCTCCAGCTGCCCAATGTTCAAATCCATCACCTGTGAGAGTCACCTACCAGCAGGTCCGCCATATTCTCCAGCATGTTGGACCAGTGCAGCCTAAATGTCTGATCTCCCCAAGAACTGATGAAATAGACACAGGGCTTCTTGGCCTCCAAAGGCAAATAGTTGTAATTCCTGTGAAAACAAGTTAGGTCTGGATGTTAGTTGGCAATCAGTGTTATTCAGGCAATTCCAGCCACATATTCATGTTCTATACATTCTGAGTGGGGTGGGGAGGGGTGATGACAAAACAATCAAACTATTAACTCTGTTCTAATCGGAGACTCATGAATAATAAACAATGAATAGATAATATGGCGACAATGGAGAGGTACTAACAGCAGCAGCCATCAGACCCAGGGCAAAGCCTAGAGCTGAGCACCAGGGGGCAGGGTTTATCAGGCAAGCCTTCTGCAAGAAGGAACTTCCCTTTCCAGTTGAGAGAGGAGAGAAGGGAGAAAAACTAACATGTTCCCTTTAATGTCTATAAGCTACACACTGTGTGAAAATCAAGTGAGATAACAGGTGTGTATGAAATTGCTAGATAACTGTAAGAGCATAATTTATTAGTAATGAGGATGAAGCATGTGCCTTAATCTAAACTGCAGCAACCATGCTGCCATTCATGCATGCATCCACCCATCTAGGCATCCATCCATCCATCCATTTATCCATCCATACATCCATCCATCCATCTATCCATCTAGGCATCCATCCATCCATTTATCCGTCCATCCATCCATCTATCCATCCACCCATCCATCCTTCCATTCAACCATCCAAGCAACCTGCCATCCATCCATGCATGCATCCTTCCATTCATCCATCCAAACATCCTTCCATTTATCCATGTATCCATCCATCCATCCATCCATCCATCCATTTGTTCATCTGTCCATCCATGCATCTACCCATCCGTCCATCCATCCGTCTGTCCATCCATCTATCCATGCATGCTTACAGTATTTACTACTGCCAGGCATTGGTGCTGATAATGCAGGCAACCTGCTTGGTTAAGAAGGGACAAAAGGGGGGCAACATAGCTAGAAGAGGAGATGTGGAGCCAAAGGAGATTTCTGAGGATGACAGTTAGATATGCTTAAATGCTGATGAGAAAAAGACAGTTAACAGGGTGAGACTGAAGACACAAAAGAAGGAACTAATTTTTCAGTTTTGGTCCCCAGGAGAAAAAAGGATGGGGTGAGGCAGGTAAGGTGGGAGAAGTGTGGCAAAAAGTTGAGGTTCCCTGTCTAACGACAACTATATCCTCAACTATGTCTTCCCCAAACCCCCTGTAATTTCCCCACAAACAGCTGGGTCCGGGAGAAGAGAGATACGGAAGGAAGACCAAGGCACAGTTCTTGGGATGGGCAGGGTGAGACTTGAGGCCCTATAAACACAAGCATTGTTTGGAGACACACACCTATAGAGGCAGAGAGAGGAGAGACCAAGGGAGAGAAAGCTTTGTTTCCATCCCAAAAAACTAAAGAGAACTTCAGCCTGAAAGAATGGATGGTTGTTCTTTTTAGTTCTCCAACCCAAATTTCTTCTGGAGACCGTAAAATTAGCAAAGGTGTCCTATAGTCTGTTCTGCAGAAAATAAATCAGCGGGCACCCATTTAGAAGAGAACCAATAAGTTCTTGGCAGAGCCTAAGGTTGTTATTATAGCAGGAGAACAAAAAATAAATAAATAAAAAAGTTAGAAATCAAACTGCTTTTTCATTTCTTTTAAATTTATTGCACCAAGAATCCTACAACAAGATACATTCTCACCCAATATTGTTCTTTGCTCCAAGGTTTCTGTGGTTCAGATGATTTTGTGCTAATGATGTTCAGGGCCTTTGTCTCTTGGATTCCCAGAGTCCTCCTAGTCTGACTGGGTCTGGGACTGGGATGCTGTGGGTCTCAGGCACACTCAGTACAGATGGAGCACGGCAGATGGGAGGGCACCATGAGGGCACCATACTGCCAGTGGGAAGAGAAGGCTGCCAGTTTGAATGGCTGCCCTGACACAAGACCAGCCTTGTGACTTTGGGCAAGGGTAGCCCTAGAGTCCTGGGAATGAAATGATGAACTGCCATGGGATGTCCTGTGCTCTGATCTCATTCCTGAACTCCAGCCCAATACATAAATCGTATGTGAATGCACGTGCTTTGTAAAACTGGAAAGCCCAGAACAAACGCAAGGCGGTATTTTAATGAAGGCAACACACAAATCAAGTGACTCCATGCATGTGCCTGTGTGCACGTGCACACGTGTCTATTATGGACATAGGACCTTCCCATTCAGCTGCTGCCACCCCTGTTTGCCACTATGTGGACAGAGCCTCAATATAGTGACTGAGGAATATTTCTGAGAGACAGAAAGTCCAAGAAACATAGCATGATTCATTCGGGTCTCCTTGAGCCAGCTGGCCAGCACTAATATGAGGTCCATCCAAGGGTATTTTGAGACTTCTCATTTCTTCCCAAACTGTTCCCACACTAGATCTACTGACATTCTCACCCATCATCAACTATGGGCTAGTCCAACAAGGTGGAGAGCTTTTCACTTCTGGTCCCAGTGAAAGGATGCACAGTATCTCTGAATAGTCTCAGAAAAGTCTCCCTGAGTTGCAAATCCAGTCATAGGATCCACTCATTGATAATTCAGTTTTGAGAATAGACAGAGAAGCCATCAAAGGACTGGGAAGTTTGGGTTCCTTGTTGGGTGCATGGAGAGAAGAATGGACAACCAACTATGGCTGCCAGGGAGCAAAAAAACATCCCAAGGAAGGTGATCCACGGGAGGGGCAGGATTTAGAAAATATAAGACACACTCAAAAATGAGCAGATAAGCAGGGGTGCCTGGGTGGCTCAGTCGGTTAAGTGTCTGCCTTTGGCTCAGGTCATGATCTCAGGGTCCTGGGATTGAGCCCCACATCAGGGCTCCCTACTCAATGGAGAGCCTGCATCTCCCTCTCCCTCTTCCTGCCACTCCCCCTGTTTGTGCACTCGCTCTCTCTCTCTCTAATAAATAAATAAAGTCTTTTAAAAAAATGAGCAGACAAGCAGCTAAGATTATTTTCACTCACTCCTTCATACTTCGTCCCAAACACTCTCTTTTCACTGCTTAAGCCCCTTCCCATTCTTTAGGATGTTGCCTTTTCTGTGACCTTTCTCAATTCCTCACCACCTCCCCAGGGAAAGTAAGTTACCTGCCTCCTCTCTCTGCACCCATAATGCCGTGTGCCCAACTCAGTTATGGTAATTCCTTAGCTCATTTAAAAACATTTATGAGGATCTACTACATTCCAAGCTAGAAAGGAGCAGATACACAGGTGAATAGGACACAGTCTGTGTCCTCAGAGTGATAACAGCTTCATAGGGAGACAGACAAGTAAAAACATCTTAATGCAGTGTGATTGGTGCTTGGTGGAGAAATCAGACTTGGGATTCGGGAAAGGAATGTGGGCTTAGCCTTGAAGGGTCATGGGAACCAGCAGTTCTGACAAGGGGGCTTGTTGCCTGGCAGAGGGCAGAGCATACTCAAAGGCCCAGAAGCAGCAAACAGCAGGACACATTTGGAGAACCACCAGAGACATTGCGTGGCTGGAGGAATGGCGGAGTTTGGGGAGTGACTGGAGATGATGGTAGAGAAGTTGATGGGGATGGAAATAACAAAGTGTGGTCTTTGAAAATAATCCTGAAAGCCTCAGGCAGCCAATGAATGTCAGAGTAACTGGCTCTGATAGATAGCTTGGTGAATTTCTTAAAGATCCGAGCCAGGTAGGAAGTTCCTAAAATAATCCAGGTCAAAGATGCCAATGACCAGAATTAAAGAAATAACCATCTATATGAGAAATACTTGAGAACCAAAATTGGCCAGACTTCATTGCTGACTGGATGTGGGAAGGAAGGGAACAAAGGACAGCTGACAACTTTTTGATTTGTGGTTCAGAGGACATAGAGAAGGCTAGGACTAGTCCATGAGATGGGAAAGATAGGAAGACGAGCAAAGTTGTCTATGGAGACAATGAACCTGCTACAACTTTGGGACACCCAAGTGGGGGGTTTGGATTTCCTGCTCAGGGAAGAGCACTGTCTGGGGAAATGCATTTGGGAGTCCTTGTTATCGTGACAGTGCTCAGTAAGCCATGGGTCTGTGCCCAGAGTGTCTAGATCGGGCAGAGCAGAGAGAGTGAAGAGCACCGGCAATGCGGTTCCAATCTCCTCACATACAAAGGGGGAGAACAATGTTCTCTTACGAGAACCCAATGAGAGGCTAAAGCTTTTCTCATGGCACAAGGCTCAGAACACAGAAGACTCTTGCTGGGTGTGGCTTTCTCTTCGTGTAAATCACGTGGTTGGTGCTGGACACCACTTTCTTACAACAGAATTCTAGAATTTACTTCTCTTTGCATGTTGAAAGTTCATGTGGGTTAAAGATCAGTGAGTGTGCATGGAGGCACTCCAGATGTTTTCTGAAATGGTCTTTTCTGGTGGCTGACAGTTGTTTTTTTGAGTTCTTTGGTCTGACTGCGGCAAAAACAAGATAAGAAATGATGGATCCAATAATCCAATTTACATAATAGCACAGAGCTCAGAAGAATATAGTAACTGTTAATGGGGTTTGGATTGAAATGTTAAATTCTGATCTTCCTACCCTGTTATGCTTCAAAGTTATAGATATGGTGATAATAGCCATCTTCATTGTTCTGCCCTTAGATGAATTACTTGCATGTGACATTTGGAGAGTTGTCAACATGTCACAAAAGATTCAGTAGAGTGGCACTGACCATGTTGCCCCTGTTCATGCCCTGCTCCCATAACTGAGATTTAAAAATGATGTTTCTGGTTTTAGGGAAGAACTGAATCAAACGGTCCCAGAAACAGGTCAGACTCCCATTGTCAGAACCCCGGCTGTTCTCCCCTACAGTGTCTCCTACCTGTTCCCTTCTGTCACGAGTGGCTTCTCTGGGTGAGTGGTGGAGACCATAGGGATGGCAACATTGTGGGCTGCATCCCCTTCTCCTTCGTGCAGGAGTGGGAGGCTGTCTTCTTCAGCTGTGTCAGCTGACTTCTTCTTACTCCCATGATGGGACCCTCCATCAAGCAGGTTCCCAAAATTACCTATTGAGACAGTAGCAAGGGAAGAGAGGTCAGGTGTCAAAGAGCAGAAACAGGCTACTCAGCATAAGGGATCCAAGGTCATATCCTCCCGGGGCAGAAAAATAAGATCTCAGTATGAAGGTGGGAAGTGTGATGGCCAGACCAAAGAAATAAGGTTGACAATGATGATGAGCCATCATCTACATCCATCTTATGTTCTCTTTTGTAAAAACTACTTAAGACACAAATGAACTGGATTCCAACTCCACTTTCTTCTGCTCCTTGGAAGGATACCCTCCTGATATGAATCAAGACCTTCTCTGATGAAATGCTCTTCCTTGGAAAGGTTTTCCCAGCTGTACATTAGCCCAGGAAGATCACTGGGAGTTATAATAACTGCACCTACAATATGCACAGGACTTTGCATCCATTAACTCATTACACCCTTTCAGCAGCTCTATGAAGTGTTATTGCTATTCCCATTTCATAGATGAAGAAACTGAGGCCCAGAGAAATTAAGTGAGCCTAGAAGTAATGGAACTAGGATTAGTAATCCAAGTCTGTCTGAATCCAAACTATACTCTTAATCCTTTTTCTTAAGGGTGAAAATAAATCTGTCCCTTACATATTGACACAAGTGAACAAAGAATTATTCATTTCTTTCTGAGGTACAAACCTCTGCCAGAATGTTATCATTTCTATGTAAGACACTAATTCATTCATTCAAGAAACAGGTATAAAGCCAGTGCCATGTGCCAAGCGCTGTGCTTGTTTGCACTTACCGATAGAAACTTCAAAGCTAATGGGTTTATCTCCAATCTTCCGGTCAATCATGGAAGCTTCAAAAAATGCTCCAAAAAGTAAAAATTCCTCATATTTTTCTGGTATAATCTATAGAAACAAAAAAAAAAATTTAGACAGGTCTGGCTCTATTTTTTTTTTTTTATTACCAGGAAGCTGAATTAGTGAGGTTAACTGGTCCAGGGTGATTTGTAGGCATATTATGAGTTTCAGCCTGAAAGGGCACATCATTTTCCGACTAATCAGGAAGGCAGGAACCAGGACCTACAAATTACAAATCCAAATTCAGCCACCTATATAGAATGATGTAATCTCAACCTTCTGAGTTTCTGCCTTGCAATTAAAATCATTTTTCTATTTAAAGACAAAGACTGGCATGTGTATCTTTCTACACTACTATTGGTAAAACACAGGTTTGGAACACCTTCAGGTGAGCAACCATTTAGAAAACAGTCACAGGATCAAACCTCTACACCGTTTTATGGATTGTACAGGTTGGTCACATACATTGTTTGTTCCTCGACAACCTCGAGAGGTTGAAATCTGGATCGTTCCCATTTTACAGGTGAGGAAGGTGAGGAAACTAAACTTAAGGTTGAATTTAAACTTTCCCAAGTATTCTGACCACAGATCAGTGCTCTTTGAGCTCTACCATGTGCTAACCCAACACCTTGGTGCTGCTCAAAGACAGACCTTACTCCCCGAAATAACACAAGCCTGGATAAAAGAGACAGGAGGGCTAGACACTTGCATGAGCGACAACCAATGCAGCAAATCCAGGACGAACTCTAAGCATGCGGAGGGTCCCAGGATCATATCTGCTTTTACACTGAAAGGGGCCTTGGAGTTCATCTGCTCCAGCTTCTTTCTACCTGAATAAACTGAAGCTCAGAGAGACTAAGGGGTTTCCCCAGGTCACACAGCAAGTTAAAGTCAGCCAAGGTTTGAGGCTTGGGCTCCCTCAAGACTGCCTTCTCAAGGAGCCTACATTGTGGAAGACAGGACCATGATAGGTCACAAGACCGGAGCCATCCCAACGTAACCACGACTGTTTGTAGATGACTACTATTGATGTGGAACAGGCTGATGGTTCAGGGAGCAGATGCAGCCGAGCCACAGACACAGCATCACATTTCTGAGTGAAGAGGCCGAATGAGCCGCCATATAGTCTGTGCTTCCTGCTTTCACACTTGGATTTATTAAATTCCATGGAAAAAGCAATAAGGTTCATCTAAGGAAAATAAACAGTTGTGGCTTTAGAGCTGAAGAGCCCCATTCAATCAAAAGCCCTGAACCCCGTCCCTCCGAGAGCGAACAGGTCTCAAAAAGGTGACCTTTCCTTCACATAGGAGCATTCTTGCTGTTGGTATCAGCAGGAAATGTTACTATTGACCAGAAACTGTTGGACAGGGTGGGGGCTCAGTGCTGGATCTTAGTCACAGAGCACACACCCCTCCCACCTGCTGCCACTGTAGGCACTGGCTATAAATAAGCCACGTATCTTGCCTTTCTGGGGCCAAGTTTACTCTCTGGGAGGAGGTTAAAAAGTATCTGAAGACCTGATGGGAAGACAGGCCATATAGCCTTGAAGAGGGATGGCAGACTCTCCAGCCAGATAAACCCTTCTTCAAATCCCAACTCTGTTACTTCCTAGCTGGTTGACTTTAGGCAAGTTATGTCCACTCTCTGGGTGTCACTTTCCCTGTCTGTGAAATACACATTGTCATAGGACCTACAGGGGAGAATAATGAGATCATTCATATGGAGCACCTCATATAAAGCCTATGCATAAAAATGCCACAAGAATGGTAGTCATGGCAAGTCTGTCAACAGATAGAATTCATCTCTTAATCCTGCCCATCCTTCAAGGTCTAACTCAAAGGGCCCTTTCTTTTGGAAGCATACTTTGACTTCCTGAGTTTAAGAAATGATGATGGTAATGTTTACTGAGCTCTTATTATGTGTCAGATGTGGTATTAAGACCTTTACCTACATTATCTCATGTAATTCTCATAACCACCCGGGAGGGAGATGTTTTTATTCTACCTGCTTAAAGATGAGGACAATGCAGGCTGTAAAAGATTAAAACATCTGTCCAAAGTTACTAAACATGCCTACTGTTTATTGAGCACTTACTATGTACCAGGCTCTGTTCTTAGCACTTTGCACGTATTAATTCATTAAATCCTCCCTGTGAGCCCATGAAGTAGAGATTACTATTGGAAATAAGCATAAGGAGCTTAAGTCACTTGCCCAAAGGTTCACAGGCAATGTTTCTCCAGAGGCTGGGCAATAACCACTGCCACATCTGAAATCCAGCTGTCTTACTTGAGAGCCCAACATTTTAATTATTATACTTCACTTACTCTGGAAATATTAGCACTTTATCTGTAGTTCCTTATTGCGCGCATCAATTTCTACTTCCTGTACATTTATTTTGTATGTCTTATGTCCCCTTCTATATCATAATTTCCATGGAGTCAAACTCTATTTGTATTCCTACCAATACTGAGGATGATGCTTTAAAAAAAGAAGCTAGTCAGTGCATGTTCACAGAATTTGAAAATGAACACATCTATTAGATTAGTTATGCTCTGTGAAAGCTTGGCATAGGGAGATAAGCTTTGACAGTGGTGATGACGGTGAGTTGGAAAAGCCAACGTCATGGGATCTCATTTGTCCAGGTATGCAATGAAAGCATGGCTGCAGCAAGGGAGATAAGAGCTCAGGACCCTGGAGAGCCAAAAAGAAGCTGCTGCAAGAAGGCATATCACCATGTTGGTAAGGGTGAGCCCTGAGGCTGTTGAGGCTCTGAAGAAGGTAGAAAATACACCCATAATTCCTTGGAAATCCCCCACTCAAAAGATGAAGCTTAATCCCCCCCCTTTTGCTGTGGGCTTAGTGACGCATTTCTACCAATTAGAATGTTGCATAAATATCGATGTGTGACTTCTATGGGTTTGGTCATAAAACACATTGACGTTTCTGCCTTGTTCTCTCTTGGATCACCCACTCCACTCAGGGGAAAGCCAACTGCCATGAAAAAACTAAGAAGCCTATTGAACAGTCCATGTGGTGAGGAACCAAGTCCTCCTGCCAAAAGTCATGAGAGTGCACCATCTTGGAAGTGGATCCCACTGTTCCAGTCAAGCTGTCGGATGACCGCAGCCCTACCAACATCGTGATTGAAACCTCATGAAAAATTCTGAGCCAGAACCACCAAGCTAGGTATTCCCACATTCCCCATCCACAGAAAATAAATGTTTGTTGTATCAAGTTGCTAAATTTGGGGGTAATTATTATATAGCAATAGATAACTAAGAAACCCAGCAAGAAACTGACCACAAACAAGAAGCCAAGATAAAGAGAGAAAGGAGAAAAAGGGCTTGAATGAGACCTGAATTTCCCCTTTCCTACCACCTTCATCCGAAAGCCAAGATTGCTCTTGGCCTTGTAGAGAACGTACACTCTACATAAATTCCCAGCTACCCTTGCTTTCTGCTAGATTTTTTTTTTTTAAAGATGGCCTGAGCAAAATATCTTGAAGATACTGACGTGGGTTAAGAAAATCTTCTATTAGGCCCTTTCTACTTGGCAATTCCTGTCTAGAAAAGAATGGCCAGTCTTAAAAGTAGGAAAGATTCCTGCAGAATCAGATACAGTCAGATATCAGCATAGGTGGCTACTTAAGGTACCCACAGTTTCTGGCAAAGTCCAAAAAATGTCATTTCCGAAGTTGGCATGTATTCTGAAAAAATACACGTAAATACAATCACATCAAAGCAATGTCAATTCTAACTACAACAAACTGACAGTACGCATTTCCAGAAAATATTTCCCAATATACAAGTACATAGAGGAAAGCTGGGGAGGTCCACAAAATATCCAAAATTGGTCCAAAAAACAAGGCGGAGAGCTCTGAACAAATCATAGGAACACTGGTCACAGCAACAGCAAAGGTACTGCCTGCCTACCACGTATGTCTAAGAACCCTGTTGACCGTTTTACAGGCATTCCCTCATTTACCCTCAGGGGATGCCTATGACAAAGAGACTGTGACTACCCCCTTTTGTTGATAAGTAAACTAAAACATGAAGAGGTGTTATCATCAGAGCCATGAATAGAACCAACCCCCAAGATTTCCAACCCTGGGCTTCAACCTCTCCCCCATACTGTTTCTTAAGATGTATTAGATCCGAGCAGTAAAAATAAGTGGCTCTACCAGGTGACCCAGACCAGCCATCACCTCCCTTCCCCACCCAAAATGATTGTCCGGTTGACCTGAGAAACAGGTCCCAGAGCCAGAATCATCCAAGTTGAGAGCTGGAATCCACTCACCTCTGCTACTAACAAAACACAAGTTCCTTCATTTGCTTAACCACAAAGCAGTCTTGCTAATCTAAATAGTTGATGGGGGAGGGGAGCACTTGGGTGGCTCAGTGGGTTGAGCTTCTAACACTTGACTTCAGCTCAGGTCATGATCTCAGGGTCATGAGATCGAGTCCCACACTGGGCACTGAGCATGGAGCCTGTTTGGGATTCTCGCTCTCTCTCTGCCCCTCCCCCACTCACACTTGTGCTCTCTCTCTCAAACAAACAAACAAACAAACAAACAGTTACGAGCATATTCACAGTTTGTATTCATCTTGGAGACCAAATCTCTTTCCCATCATACAGAAGAACTGGGCAGAACTGGGCTGGAAAAATGTTAACGTGTTTTATGTTGAGTAATAGGCAATCCTTTGAATTGTGATTTCCCCGCAGTCTTAGGCAAGGGAATAGGTTTCTGAAATTCTTGCATCCCAGCGTGTCACCAACTGTTCCTCCTTTTCATCCCTTATCCCACATTACCTCACATTCAGAGCACATGCTAACAAAGCTAAACAAAATTAGGCAACAGATAGAACTCAGTCCGTCACCCCACCACCCACTTCCACCAGCTATCCCAGAACACTTCTATTTCCCTTTCACTTTGGTTCTCGTGGGATTCCGTGTTTTGGGGGAACACTGGAGGGATTTATCATGAGCAGGTGGCTGTGATGTGTCAGGAAGAGGCAGCAGATCAGCCCAGAATACAAGGCGGGCCAATGCACATTTTGCAGGGGGAGTGAGAGCTGTGCATGCCTTTGGGAGACTGTGGGAGCTGGGCTGGCAGGTGCTGCCTCCATTCTAGGCTCTCCTCGCAGGGGCGGTGGAGCAGTGCTCAGACCTACCTCGGGGGGCACATCGAAAGGTTCCACCTCTACCTCTGTTGAGTTGGTCTTGTCTGAAGCCTGCTGGGATTTTCCATCATCGGTTTTGTCACCCTTGTCTTTACTGGAGCCTTTGGAAGATTTGGAGTCTTTGTCCTTCGAAGACGACTTGAGCTCCTTGAGTGCCTTAGAAAATCTAGATTCCTGCGCCCCTCCCGAGAGGATCTCTACAGCAATTTCCACCAAGATTCTGCCCCTGAATGACACGCCTTCTCCAAAGCCTTCATTCAGTTCCTGGTAGTCATCCATCAAACTGTGGTTCCTGGGTGAGCCATACAGGTTAATCCAGGCAGGTCCAAACGTTGGTAGAAAGCCTGCAAAAGCCCCAAGCTTTAGTTGCCTGGTAATGTTTCCTAGATGATTATTTCTTGCTTTATGAAAATTACACACATTCATTTAAAATGTAAAATATACAGAAAAAAGAGAAAATATTTACAGAATATCCCATCCCCAAAAGAGCCACAATTGCCACTTTGCTATATTTGCTATATCTGCTGTACTTCTTTCTTTCTAGTGCTTCTTGCGTGCACAGGATTACACTTGCTCACGCTTGTAATGATACCACCAATGCCGACGTGGACCCTTGTCTGTTCACTCATTCAGCTCATGTTTATTGAGTCCTGACTTGTGCCGGACCCTGCGCTGGACACTAAACACGGAGCCCAGTGGAGAATGAAGCAGAAACAAACATTAAACAAGTAAATACTTACATTATAAGTACTAAGCAGGAGATTTACCTTATGCAGCGAGAACAGATAACAGGCTGAGGAGGCATGGAGAGGGGTCAGGCAGAAAAGAGATTCTGTCCCAAAGGAGAGTCAATTTTAAGAAGCAGAGATACTGTGTTAAAGGGGATAAAAAGATTTTATGACCCCTGATGTCTAATTTTTAAAACTATTTTATACATTTCTTTGAACACCATCAAGACGTTCCTGAAAAGCTGGGGTAAAACATGTTTACATCAAGTTGAGATATTCTGAGGGTGGTGCGCGTTCTGTGGAAAGCAATCCTGTGGCGAACCCTTCCACAGTAGGAAGGCTTAAACGATAGGTATTTACCGAGGCCTTTCTGTGGTGTCACGCTGTGAGAGGCATAAAAATATGTCAATCTTGTCCTCTGATTAAGCAAGGCCTTTGGTATATCTGTTATATGCCCACACACACATATATATGCATAAATCGACTCATCAATTAACGCCGATTTGTAGTGCAGAGAAAGATTGCCTTGGGATTTAAGGAGGGAGGGTTTGTTGGGATATTTAGAAAGTTATCACCTACTAATTTAGGTTTTGCAAATAAAGAAAGAGTAAAAGCTCTTTCCCCTGACAGGTGGATTAGCTGGGACTCCTCATTCCCTCCCTGGCTCTGGGAGACAGCAGTCAGCAGCACCTTCCTGCAACACTCAGGACTGTGTGCTCCTAACGATATCTTCTGGACCATTTAAACATGTAAAAACCAGTCTTAGCTTGGGAGCCATACAAACATATTAGGCCAGTGGAATGTAGCCCATGGACCATAGTCTATCAATGTCCAATCTAATCTAAACACTTCATTTTGCATTTAAGAAACCTAAGGCCCAGAAAGGGGGAGGGACTACCTCAAGGACACACAGCGATGTTCATGGAAGACCTGGGACCAGGTCCAAGCCTCCTGGCTCACACAGCCCGCCTCCACCTACTGCCCCAAATCAACCCAAACCACAAACCACGCAGAGCATAGACATGCCCAACACACTGCCTGCTCCAATCCTCTCGCTATGAAAATGAAGCCTTCAAATCAATCATTTGGTGACCCCATTTCCAAGTGAGACACATGAGGCTTTACCTTTATCTCCATCCTGCTCATTGGAGATTTTCTTCAGGTCGATGAAATGGGTGGCCAGAGCTACGTCATTCACGCTGCCTTCGTCCCACACCTGGATTTTCACCCTCCGACACAAAGGAGGGAACATCTCCTTGAAGACCACCTGTTCGTGCCACACGGGATCTGCACAGTTCTTCTGCACTGTGGTTCGCCCCTAAAAACAAAGCCAGCATTATGTAAGCCATCAAAAGAAAGGAAAGAGGCCCCCTGAATTGACTAAAGAAAACTCTTCCATATATACAATGGAATATCACTCAGCCATCAGAAGGAATGATTACCCAACATTTGCATCAACATGGATGGGACTGGAGGGGATTATGCTAAAATAAGTCAAGCAGAGAAAGACAATTATCATATGGTTTCACTCATTTGTGGAACGGAAGGAATAGCAGGGAAATGATAGGAAAAGGAAGGGAAGAATGAAGGGGGGGTAAACAGAAGGGGGAATGAACCACCACAGACTACGGACTCTGGGAAACAAACAGAGAGTTTCAGAGGGGAGGGGGTGGGGGACGGGCTAGCCCAGTGATGGGTAGTAAGGAGGGCACATAGCACATGGAGCACTGGGTGTTATACGCAAACAATGAATCATGGAACACTACATCAAACACCAAGGATGTACTGTATGGTGACTAACATAAAATAAATTAAAAAAAATAAAGATATTCTGTCATTTAATCTTTACCACAGGCCATGAATTTTGCATTACTATACACACTATACAGATGAGGACCTGATAGCTCAGAGAGGTTAAGAGATTTGTCTAAAGGCAAACAGCAGAATTGAAACTAAAATAGTTTACACCAAAATCCATGCACTGTCCTTTCTTTCTCTTTCCCATGTAGCATTATTATGTCAGTTCACAACAGACCTTTTACTGAACGTCTAGCACGTGCTAGGCACAGTGGGTTCAATGACAAATAAGATTTGATCCCTGTCCTTAAAACACTTTTGCCTATGGGGGTGCCTGGGTGGTTCAGTCAGTTAAGTGTCTGCCTTCAGCTCAGGTCATGATCTCAGGTCCTGGGATGGAGCCTGGTGCCAGGCTCCCTGCTCAGCGGGCAGCCTGCTTCTCCCTCTGTGTTTGCTGTTTCCCCTCCTTGTGCTCTCTGGTTCTCTCTCTGTCAAATAAATAAATAAAAACTTTAAAAAAACAAAACAAAACAAAACCCAGCTGGACATATAAAGTAAGTTGCCAGAAATAATGAACCTGCTTCCACCTAATGCCTATGGAAATCCGTTGCGCCCCGGAACAATACACTAGCCCCCCCTTATCTGCGGGGAATGCATCCCAAGACACCAGTAGATGCCTGAACCCGCAGACAGTACTTATATAGATTATGGTGGTTTTTTCCCTATACATACATACCTAGGATAAAGTGTAATTTATAAATACGGCACAGTCAGAGATTACCAACAATAGCTCATAATAACATAGAACAATTAAAACGATATACTGTAATAAAAGTTCCCGTAGATCTTAACAACCTCAGCGTACAATCTCTTTCCCTTTCTTATTGAGGACTTTAAACTTTTCACCTCAAGGAGGCACTTACAGCTTCTTTGGTTCATCCCAATTGCCAGGACCACTCCTCCTCCTCTAGCGGACATTATTCGGTAAAATAAGGATGATTTGAACACAAGTGCTGGCCTAGCGCCACCGTGTACCCGATAACCCAGGGAGCTAAGTGACCCACTGCAGGCCGCGCCATCGCTCTGGATAAAGGGATGATTCACACCCGGGTAGGATGGCGCAGGATCGCACGAGATTTCGTCCCGCTGTTTGGAACGGTATGCAATTTAGTACTCCTTGGTGGTTTATTTCTGGAATTTCGCATTTAATAATTTCAGGCCCTGGTGGACCATGAGTGACTAAAACCATGGCAAGAAAACCACAGATAAGGGAGAAATACTGTACTAACATCCTAGTCTGCACCGGACACCATGCCCAGCATCAGCGACGAAGGGAGTGACTGACGGGTCCTGCCCTTAGGAAGTTCTCCTAATCACAGGGCGCTGGGATAGAGCCAACATGCACGTTCTGAACACGAGTTCAGAACATCTCCAGGGACGGAGCAGATACAGTTAGACCCTGAGTTTGTGCCTTGTGCAAATCCCTTCCCCCTTTTGGACCTCAGTTTCCTCATCATAAAATGGAGGTGATGTCCTATATGACTCAAGGGGTCCAAGTGAAAAATACTCCAATGTTCACCCTGCCAAGAGGAGGGGTTAGAGTAGCATATATTGTAAAAGCAGAGACAACATGCGTGTCAGCTGAAGCTTCAAAGTCCCGCCAACCAGAATTAAGCTGTGACCATGTGCCCAGGCCCTGGTACCTCCAATGGCTCTTGAGCAGGGAACAGCAGGGAACAGCAGGGAACAGAAACAAGGACTACCTGGGGAGCCTGGGGAGCAGGTTGGTAGGCAGGCGGAGATGCTGCAGAGCCTGCGGACAGGGTAACAGCTCAGAGAAGTAGCCAGAGGTTAGGAAGGAGGCCTGTCTGCCTGGGTTCTAAACTGTAATACCCCATAGCCCTGTCCATGATCTCAAATGGATAGTGAGTGGGTCACCACCACCCCCACTTTCCTGCCATGTGACTCAACACGTTTTGTGACAAGCTTTCTCTCTTAAGGCGCTTCCTAATTTTTATTTTAACTTGATTTCATTTGATTAGAAATGTCCTAGGTGCAGAGCAGAGTTCTGGCACTGGTTTGCTACTGGTGGTGATGACGTTCCTTACCATCTGCCCAGCGAAGGAGACCTCCACGAAGGGGTCCACGAGGTCCTTATTGTCACCTACAAATGCTTTAGTGACGTTCGCCATGATGCTGGAGTTCATTTTGGGCAACCCCTCTGCTTTGTAGAGTCTCACATAGAATCTGGCCCAGGGTCTTTCTGATGGAAACCCTTGAGGGATCAAAAGGTTCCTTGAGGGGGAACAAAAAACAAAAAATAAAAAAGCTCTCTCACTTGGAAGAAGAGAGAAAAAGTAGAAGCAATTTGGAGACAGAAATAAGGATCCTGATATAGGAGAAAAAAACTGAAAAGAACAGGATTCATTGCTAAAATGAGTTTTCTTTGTGGTGTAAATGGCAGCGAATGGTATGAATAGAGTGAATGCAAAATCCTTCAAGTCCTTGAATTATAGAATAAACACCGTCTCCCACTCTGCATCTTAAAAGAAGCACATTAAGTCTTCCCATTTCACAAACCACTGGTTGAAATGATAATTCCTTCAAAGAAAAATCAGCCAAGTTCAGATAAATAGGATAAACTCAGGAACAGCTTATCTATTTTGGGTTATTATAGGGAGACAGCTGTCCTTGTCCTAGAAGCTGACCTCCCAAAGGCTAGTGACACCTTTGATAAGACACATCTCAGTGCCTCTGATAGAGCAGAATCCCTGGTAGACAAGCCATGAATTTGGCAGTTCTCATGTACCCACAAGGAAAGGGAGGGAGGGGGGAGAGAGAGATGGAACCCGGGACATATCATTTCTCTTGCATGACCCTGGATGGGCCTGTCTCACTTTTCTATTTGCTCCTCAGCATCGGGGGTTTTGGGGTTGGTCTTCAAGACGTCGCCTTTCCCGGTCACACTGATGTCACACTTCAGGTACCCCTTCGTGCCAGTCCTGATGTCGCCAGGATCTGTGAGTAGGGCCCACTTGTCACAGAACTGATGACCTGTAAAAGTGTCCTGACAGCTCAGATCCCCTGCACAGCTGGATCCAGCAGGTGCAGCAAGTTCTGTCCCACACCCCAGGCCTCCCTCACTCTGCTCCTAGGAGGCTGCAGCTCTTCCCAGTATTCCCAGCCTCATTCTGCACCCCCCCTCCAGTTTCCTCCTCTCCTTTTGTTCCCACCCTCTTTTTTGTCTTCTCCAACCTGCCACAGGTATTTGGAAAGCCTTCCACCCAGTGCTGATCATCTAGACAAGCTCCTAGCTTGGACAGGCTAGGAGGACATTAGTGGAGTAGAGAAGTCACATATTCTTTCAAAGGCTGTAAATGGGGCTCATGGATCTTTTTGTTCGGCCTACTCTGTCAGTCCAAACTTGAAAAGCTCTTACAAAATCTAGACCTCTGGCTGATCTAAAAAAAAAAAAAAAATTGTTATCTCTGCCAGTACAGAATGCACAGTTCCTCGGGTCAGCAGGTGGTAAAGGAGCTGAGGAGCCACTGCTCAGATTGTGTGGGTTGTGAGCCCTCCTGTTCCCCATAGTCTGCAGCACCCCTTAAGGTATTAACCCTACCCACTGTGCTCTGTTATGCCCAGGGCCTGGCCCCCTGGATTCACGCAAGTTGGAATTGCTTTGAAGAGAAGGGACCTTTCATGAGACCATCTAGATTTGTCGATGGCCCTCTTACTTATCAGCTCCTGACCTTGGACAAATTACCGGCCTTCTCCGAGTTTCACTTCCCTATAAATCTGAGATAATAAGAATTATCATAGCAAACCGTTACGTGGCATGCCACAGCCGTTACTCTGCGCTGGGTTCTATATGAAACACTTTATATATCAACTTAATCTTCCAACAGCTCTGGAAAGGAGGTATTATTTTATCTTCATTTTCTCAAATGAAGAAGCTGAGGTGCAGAGAAGTCAAGTCATCTGCCCAGGGCTGCACAACCGGGAAAGAGCAGGTGGAATGTGAAGCCAGGCAATCTGGCTCCAGAGTCCATATGTGTAATTCCTAGGCCACCTTTCCTGCCTCTGTCTCACGGCATCGCAGCACTGCATCACAGACAGAATTTGTTGGGGGGAGGAAACTGCTGTCAGCAGATTGTAAACGTTGAGGAAAAGAGCCCGGTTTGCTCCAATTGTGTAATTGGTGCTCCTGGGATTGCGTGAGTGGGTCAGGGATGGGCACACGAATGAGCTGACCTCCAGGTGTGGCAAACTGGACATGAGTGAGGGAGAGATTGGGAGGCGATGCTTTCTTACCAGGCTGGTTGTACACAGTCCCCAGGTCTACTTTGAAGGAGCCGATCAGTATGCTGCCTATCAGCTTGTGGTGAAAAACCTGAGGAGAGATGGAGCAGTGAGTCCGGCCACACTAGATTTCTCTTTGAGGATAAATCTGTGAAATGGGTTCGTGACCCCTCAGCAAGGATTCCAGACCTTGACGCTTATCTGGCCCTCACTCTTGTCTGGAGCACAATGACATTTAGTCATCAAGTGAAAAGGGCATCCAGAAGTTTCTCACCCGGACCTCTTCCTCCGGCAGGTTCTCAGCTATTGAAGGACACCTAACAAATCTCACTCTCAGAAAAGTATCTTTTGAAGCCAAAGTGAGCTCTGGTACAGCCCACTCTTTAACACCCATCTCTGCCTATTGAAACTCTACCCATCTTTCTTTTTTTTTTTAAATTTTATTTTATTATATTATGTTAATCACCATACAGTACATCCCCAGATTCCGATGTAAAGGTTTGATGCTTCATTAGTTGTGTATAACACCCAGTGCACCATGCAATACGTGCCCTCCTTACTACCCATCACCAGTCTATCCCATTCCCCCACCCCCTCCCCTCTGAAGTCTTCAGTTTGTTTCTCATAGTCCATAGTCTCTCATGTTTCATTCCCCCTTCTGATTACCCCCCTTTTCTTTATCCCTTTCTTCCCCTACCGATCCTCCTAGTTCTTATGTTCCATAGATGAGAGAAATCATATGATAATTGTCTTTCTCTGCTTGACTTATTTCACTTAGCATTATCTCCTCCAGTGCCGTCCATGTTGCAGCAAATGTTGAGAATTCGTTCTTTCTGATAGCTGAGTAATATTCCATTGTATATATGGACCACAGCTTCTTAATCCAGTCATCTGTTGAAGGGCATCTCGGCTCCTTCCATGATTTGGCTATTGTGGACAATGCAGCTATGAACATTGGGGTGCATATGGCCCTTCTCTTTACTACGTCTGTATCTTTGGGGTAAACACCCAGTAGTGCAATGGCTGGGTCATAGGGTAGTTCAATTTTTAACTTTTTAAGGGACCTCCACACTGTTTTCCAGAGTGGCTGTACCAACTTGCATTCCCACCAACAATGTAGGAGGGATCCCCTTTCTCCACATCCTCTCCAACAATTGTTGTTTCTTGCCTTGTCTATCTTTGCCATTCTAACTGGCGTAAGGTGGTATCTCAGTGTGGTTTTGATTTGAATTTCCCTGATGGCTAATGATTTTGAACATTTTTTCATGTGTCTGTTAGCCATTTGTATGTCTTCATTGGAAAAGTGTCTGTTCATATCTTCTGCCCATTTTATGATTTGTTTATTTGTTTCTCGTGTATTGAGTTTGAGAAGTTCTTTGTAGATCTTGGATACCAGTCCTTTATCTGTGGTGTCCTTTGCAAATATATTCTCCCATTCCGTGGGCTGTCTCTTAGTTTTTTTGACTGTTTCCTTGGCTGTGCAGAAGCTCTTTATCCTGATAAAGTCCCATAAGTTCATTTTATCTTTTATTTCTCTTGCCTTTGGAGATGTGTCGTGAAAAAGGTTGCTCTGGCCGATGTCATAGAAGTTGTTGCCTATGTTCTCCTCTAGAATTTTGATGGATTCCTGTCTCACATTGAGGTCTTTCATCCATTTGGAGTTTATTTTTGTGTATGGTGTGAGAGAGTGGTCAAGTTTCATTCTTTTGCATGTAGCTGTCCAATTTTCCCAGCACCATTTATTGAAGAGACTGTCTTTTTTCCACCGGATGTTTTTTCCTGCTTTATCAAAGATTAGTTGCCCAAAGAGCCGAGGGTCCATTTCTGGGTTCTCTATTCTGTTCCATTGGTCGATGTGTCTGTTTTTGTGCCAGTACCATGCTGTCTTTGTGATCACAGCTTTGTAGTACAGCTCGANCCCATCTTTCAATGCCTAGAGCAAAAGTTGCCTCCTCCAAGCAGCCTTCCCTGATTCCCCACAGCTGAAAGTCCCCTTTCCCTCCTGAACTTCCACCACACTCTGCTTACAAGTTACTCAGAGAACTCATCACATATTGCTTTGAGAAGTTTGGGACATGTACACAAGTCAGAACAAAGGAAGTGCTCATCCTCAAGGTTTTGTCTGTTCAGAAGTCGGCAGCAGAGTGCCTGGCTGGCGACAGCAACACATTTTAATGCAGTGCTATCAAGATGAGGAAGCTCTAAAGGAAAGAAGCAGAGCTGGCACAGGGTCCAGAAGCCACACCGCATGACAGACTGCTGAAGAAGCTAGAGTGGTTTAACCTTTAACTCAGAAAAGAGAAAACTGGGGGTGTGGAGGAGGGGTAATTGTAACTGAAGTGTTTTCCAATCTTGGAAACACTGCCTGTACAAGAGGGAGTAGGTTCCCCATGTGGATCCCAAGTCACAGGAAAAGAGACTCACCTCACTATAAGGACAGGTTTTATAACAGAACTTCCTAGCAACATATAGGCTTTTCTAGAGATAGTGATCGTCCATCACCAGATATAAACAAGCAATGCGCCAAAACCCCATGTCATGGAAGTGGTGACAGGGTTTCCTGCACCAGCTACAAGTTAGACTAGAGGGTCTCTGGGCTTCCTTCTATGACATTCTATGCATTCCTTGAGTTGAAAACAGTTTCCTACTTTCTTCTACCCACCACATGCATGGCCATATTCAGAATAGGTGTTCAGGAAACATTCAGTGAATTAATGAATGATTGGCTGATCAAATGATGGATGAATGGGAGACCTTCGTGGTTTCTAAATAGCTCCTTTTGGTGGAGGCAACTAATAAAGATAAATTCAATTGACTTCAGGAAATGAATAAATGACAGCCCTTCCCATATCCCTTTCTACCCTTACTCCCTTGCCCGAACTTTGCAAGGGAGTTAAGAGAACTGAGGGCAAGTAAGGACAGCTTGGCTCGAGAGGAGGAGTTATTTAAGACCACACATACAAAGCTCACTCCAAGCCTCCCCACGCTTGCAGTTGCTAACGTGGCTTCCCAAAGGCCCCAGCAAGAGCATAAGCCTGACTCAGACTCTCTTCTCAGGTCAAAGGCATCTGGGTCCCTGTGGGCACAATAGGACGTAAGAGCCCACATGGGTCTTTAAATAACACAGGAGGCCTCTTCAAATCATCCATCCACCCAGTCTGAGCACCAGACAGCCCTGGTGTGGGCACGCATGAGATTATAGGGACTTCAGGGAGTGTCACACACAGAGTGCTGGGGGCCCTGCGTGCCTGGGGTCGCTGTCAAGGAAAGATGATCTTTGGCACCACCATGGTCTGCTACAGCCTGTCTATCCCAATAGCACCTGCTTACTGCACTCTCCCCTTCTCCCATGTTGTGTTTACTTTGGGCACATTGACTGTTAGTTCATGGACTAGCAGAAATCTTGTATTAAACACTCCCCTCCAAGGGGAGTTTTCCCTTTAAAATCTGGTCTCTATCCCTAAGGGCCATCTGGAGACCCCAAACTATTCTCTTCTTCCAAGTTAGGGAAAGAAAGAAAGGCAATACCAGCTTTGGTCTTTGGTCTAAAAATTCACTGTCCCACAAAAAGTCATGACCCTTGTCTACGATATGGTATAAAAATCTCGCTATCAACTATTTGTCTGAAATCTAGACAGTTCCTTAGGACCCAGCTACACAGCTGATCTCACAAACAGGTGATTGCCAGAGCTATGCAATGTAACAAAGTCCTAGGCAATGCCGCAGGTCCTGAAACATCTGCACCACTTGTCATCATGCCTAAAATTCAAATTAAGAATGTTTGGCTTGGGGCACCCGGGTGGCTCCCTTGGTTAAGCACCCGACTCTTGATTTCTGCTCAAGTCATGATCTCAGGGTTGTGAGATCGAGCCCTGGGATGGGCTCCACCCTGAGCGTGGAGTCTGCTTAAGATTCTCTCCCTCTTCCACTGCCCCTCCCTGTTCTTGCGCTCTCTAAAAGAGATTAAAATAAATAAATAAAAATGTTTGGCTCTTTTTCTTAAGAATATTTGACTCTTGATAACTTTTCATTCTTCAAGAGTCACATTCTTCAAGTGCCCCTGAGAAAGGGGGTATATTAATTCCACTATTACCTAAGACTTAATACAGGACCTATATATAATATGTTATATATATCTATATATATATTACTATGTATATATCTATAATAAAATATATAATAAATATAAATACAATGTAATGTAATATAATATGTATAACAGAGATGTGTGGGTGATAAGGCAGACAAGGTAGTCTCCAAGACAAGTTTTGCCATCTTCAACGTTGTGATAGATTTGGTGTCACTGCTGAGGAAAATATTTCCTCATTCTCCACATATCTTGCATTCGTTCATAAAGTACACAGTCTGTCCTTCCAGAACCATTAGGAGGAGAGCGCTTGCCCTTCCACCAGTCTACCTCTCTCAGGCGTGCATAGCCATGCTAACCTCTTCGTGGGAGAAGCAATGATTTCCCAGACTGGTAAGATAAATGCAATCTGTCACCCACTCGTCTGTCTGTGCCTTTACTGAGTGATGTGAGGTTGGTATCAATCCTGTCTGGCCCCCATTCTCTCTCTTTTGGGCTAGTACTCCAGCATGGGCACTCTCCCTTCATGTTCCTGTCTTCCATGTGGTGGGCCACCTGGATAAGGTGCCTGTCTAGACCAAAAAGCTTCTCTGTCTCTACTTTTCAGACATGATCTGTGGAGACAGGAATTCACCCATGGAGTGGAGGAAGCTCTATGTAGCAGACACAATCCCCCATGAGCAGGTCTAAGGTCTATACTCAGAGGCCACTAGGAAGAGGCCAAATGGCAACCACTTGTTCCCAATCACATTTTTTGATCCAGCATTACTGATATGTTTGGCTCCTTCCTGATGCCTTTCCCTACTTCTCTCTTTATTACCAACTAGGAAGGGGGAGCAGTGTGATTAATTATCATTAGTGTGGATATCATCCCAAGAGAGAAACACTAGCATTTCATCTCATAAAAAGAAATAAATCAATTCAAAATGGCAATCTGTCAGGATGGCATTTGAAGCACGTATTGCACATTCCCACGTTAGTAAACTCCACAATTCAATTCATGACGGCTTGAGAGTAGCTTATAACTTGTTTCCAGGAAACACGGACCTCCTCGAGGAGGTTTTTTTCCCCAAATTCCTCTGCATTAGTTATTTCATGTTTCATCCTGTTGGTTTTGAACTCACCATCCCACACTCACCCTCCCAGACCTATTCACCCCTAAGCAGGCTGAGTTGTTCTAGAGAGTTCCCAATACCTAAAATCTCTCCCATCACCCCCTCCCTTCCATCACCAATGATATACTTACTGAGATTTTGATGATCTTGTCAAAAAGATGCAGTTGCGGTCCAATGAAGTCGAAGACAAAGTACTAAAAAACATAAAGTTCATTCTGACCATAAATTCCAGGCTCGCATCTAAGAACCTTATTACTGGACTAGTCATAGATTTCTATCGTTTTAGCCCATTGCTGCATGGTCCTCAGTGTCATGGATATACCATCAATCAATTGACCATCCCCTATTTAGGGTCACCTAAGTTCTTTCCAATTTTTTTTCAAATGCAAAAAAAAAAAAATTCTGTCATCTCCATCTTTCCACAAGATATATGTGAATTTTCCTCTAAAACGGATATAAAATGTGCAGTTTTAGGGTTATGGCTTATGTGCATGCAAATATCTAGTAGATAATACAAAATTTCGTTCCAAAGGGGCCAGGCCATTTTACATTCTCACTGGCAGCATATGAAAAAACCATTTCTCCATACCCCTGCCAGCCCTTGATATTGTCAATTCTCTTAACTTTTTTGCCTATAAATAATGATGGGTGAAAATCATATCTCAGTGTGGTTTTAATTTGAGGCAAACTTGATTAAGATCTAATTTTCTCAGGATTTTTCAGTTTCAAACATCTCTGTGGCCATTCCCAAGATTAACCAGGAAAAGAATGAAAAGAAATGGACAAGGAGGGCTTCTAATTTTAAGAAAGTGATTGAATTTGAGTTGAAGAAATTCTCTAGACCAGTCTCTATATTCTACAAATAAGAAGACTTAAGACCAAAGGATTTGAAAGACGCACCTGGATTCAGACAGTTGGTTATTGCTGAGCCTGAGAGCATGGCTCAGTTCTCCAGAAGTTATCACACAAGGAGTTCAAGTACTAGATGTTTCATTTGAACTTTACCCAGTACCTTCCAAATGTGAGGTTATATTCTCCTAAGATGCAGGACACTGGAGTGGTGTTCTGTTGGGGGTTGTGTCTTTTGGGGACTGATGGGGGTGGGGGCGGGAGGACCAGGAAGTTGCTTCGTGGGTTGTTTGTTTCTTAGCTTCAGGGTGGAGGAATAACACAAGGACCTTAGAGATGAACAGGACAGCAGTAGGAAAGGGAAAACTGACTGTTCACAGCCTGCTTTTAAAGGGTGTTACACGCAAATAATGAATCATGGAACACCACATCAAAAACTAATGATGACTAACATACAATAATTTAAAAAATAATAATAAAGGGCAAAACAGAAAAACCAAAATGTGAAAATGGAAAGGTGCCATCATCCATCATAATAAGAAACCTTCAAAATGGTGGTCCCTAGTTATCAATGACAGGCCATATTACATTCACTGTCTTCTGTTTAAGAAAATAGGAAAATATGCGTGACATTTCAGGAAGTTTTTCATATATATGTTCAAACTTTTAAAGAGTTGTGTTGTTCGGAATTTCTTTTATGTGGAAAACTCACATGAAATTCCTTGTTCTGATATATGAAATGCTCTGGGTTCATTAGACCAATAGATTAGTTCCAGTGTTTATTGCTTTCTGTTGAGTTTCACATTTCAAACTCAATTGCTTCACACAGGTTCCCTAGACCTTTGAGCCACACCCATTTATCTAGCTGGAAAATATTCCCCAGCCCCCATTAACTGGTTCCTTCAACATCTTATGGCCCTTGGGCTTGAAAATTAGGGTCAAAATCTGTAATAAAGGTTTTCAGTTCAACTTCTATGTTTTTACTTGAGTGTCTACTGATGACAAGTGGGCCCAATTTCATGTCATTTAGATCCTGGACTTGAATGCATAAAGAAAATACTAATTATAGCACTTCACAATCTGTAGAGTTTTGCAGTTTTAAAGCATTTTCATACACATTATTTCATTTCACAACCATGCCAAAAGTTGTTATGGAGGTGAGGGTAGGACAGGAAGGAAAAAACTCATGGTAAAAGGCTCAGAGGCAGGAGTGATGGATAACTAGGAAAGGCGTTAACAGCTCAAATGGGATTTGGTTATTTTCTGTTGATTTCATTACCCATGGTCTCCGTTTTCAATTACTACTCCCATTAGGGGAACAATTAAGAGTTTGCTGCATTTTTTAATAATTCAGTGTCAGAGTGCCTATGGGGAAATAAGCATTCTTGTACACTGTTAGCTGGAGTGTAAATTGTTACCTCGTTGGAAGGCAATTTGGTGATACCAAAATTTTTAATACACATGCTCTTTGCCCCAGTTATGACATATAAATATTATTATAAATAGTGGCCAAAAGCTGAAAAAAATTAATATCTAGCAATGAGAGATTGACTGGTTTAGTAAATTATGGTGCATCAATGCAATGGGAAATTACACCAGGGAAGGGAAAATGAGATTGAACTATATGTCTTAATATAGACTAATCTCTAAGATATATTGTTTTGTGAAAAGATCAAGGTCCAAGACAGTGTGGATAGAATGCTACCATTTGGTTACAATACTTATTTGTACTCTTGTACAAACCTAGGATATCTCTGGAAGGATACACAAGTGCCTGGTGAGAATGGGTTGGGAGGGGATGGGGGCTTAGGGATCAAAGATCAGAGGGACACATATTTTTCATCATATATCATTTTGTACTCTTTATATCTTTTACCACTTTTTACTATGTATTTTTTAATTTAAAAAAAGAGAATTTAGTGTGTATAACATTTAGAAGTTTTCCTGTCTCTCTTTGATGTTTTCCTCTCTTTGATGTTCACCATTTTGCACTGCTTAGAAAAATACGTCTGCTTTACTTTCCATTGCAACTTGCCTATTTCCAAAATTAATCATTAAATTTCTAGTGTCTCTTTCATGAAAAAGATGCTTATCTTCTTCATAACCAACACTCAATACATTTATTCAATATAAAACCAGAGCTTATAATGGATGAAGATGAGCATATGAGAAATAAGAAAATGGGTATATTGAAAACACGGCAATGAATTTAAAATGAGTAGGAATTCCTCGCCTCTCCTTTTCATCATGTTTTTGTGAAACTCTATGGGGTTGTTTGTAAGGAGGCTCAGAGAGTATGCCAAGGCTTAGATGAGTGGTGGGAAGCAGTGGGGAGGGGCCCAGCTTTTCTATTTAGCTACCACTACCATAGATGGTACCATAGATGACCTCCACGACTTACTTCATTATAAAATGGGCTGTTGGTTCCTTCCTTCACTGTGCTTTGCTTCTTCTCGTCCCCGACCTCAATGATCACAACGGGATCAATGTTCTCACCCACCAGCTGGCGGGCCTCGGTGATGGTGATGGCAATCTACAACACAAAGCACCGTGTCTGCACTCGGGACCTCGCTGTTCGTTCACGCGAGAAGAACTGAGGGAGGCTGGGCAGGAAGAGTCATTCACTTACTTGGTAGTTTTGGGACCTGACCTCCCCATCATGGATCTTAGTCAACAATTTCGATCTATTAAAAGAAAGTTTAACATATTTGTTTCATTAAGTAAGAACATACTTTAGATCCATAAGCCATGATCATATTTTCGCAGGTACATCTAAGTATTTTTATTTATACTGTATGACATATTCTCTCCCCATCTCTGGAGGAGATAATGTAAATGACCAAGTGACTTAACCTCTCTATGACTCAGTTTCTCCGTCCTAAAAATGGAACAATAAGAGCACTTACCACATGAGGTAATTGCTACAATTGAATGATATAATGCCCATAAAGGTTTAACCCCATGCTTGGCAAGAAGAAATGTTAACTCTTATTGTGAGTATGGTGATCAGCATCATTTATTTTTTATTTTACAGAATGAGAAGCTGAGATGCCCCAGCAAGTCGGCGGCAGAGCTGGGTGTACGTGAAGATCTCCCTTGTCTCCTGTCCGATCCTATCCACAAGACCTCTTTGCCATTTCTAGTAGATAACCAACCCCGAATTTTATGATTGCTTTTGAAAGGATGAGTAAAAGAGAAAATTGGAAGGAACGACCAAGATCCCATCTCAGTGAGATTTCACATTCCAGGTGATTTCATTAATCTGGACTGGAAACAGATGTGCAACCCCTGGGCATTTAGAAACTGGATAATAGTGGAAAGAGGTGAAGAATCCCTCTCGTCACCAAGGCAGCAATGGGTGGGAAATGAAAGAGCTTGAGTTCCTATTGAATTTTATTCTCTTGCCTTCTGACAATACCATCTTGCATTTGACTTCATCCCATTTCTGCTGATTATAATTGAGTCTAATAGAGAACAGAGTAATCTAGTAAAAAATCTCAAAGCTTTCGAGTCAGACTGATCTGAATTAAAATATTTGTTTTTCCCAATTTTGTGTGGTTACCCTTAATTTCCTCATCTGAAAGTAGAAATAATAATCTGACCACATAGGGTTGCTCTAAGGATTAAAGGAGATAAGGCATGTAGGGAAGGGTCGATATCAAAAGGTATATATGTTCATTAATAAAATGGTAAATTCATACTGACCATTTACTGTGTGAAAGTGCTTTGCTGGTCTCAGAAGATAAACAGATGAATGAGCTAGCAACCTTGTCCTTGTAGAGCTAGCAATCTATCCCAGGGAGAGAGGACCAAAGCGTATCAAGAAAGAACTAGTAAATGTAAAATGTGTCATAGAAAAAAATGCGATACAATTTCAAAGGAGAGAGACATTCCTGAGAGCCCAGGTAAGCAATAAAGACTTTAATGCAGTGAGTGGATGTCAATGGAGCATTAGTTGGTGGGCAGAATTTTGACTGATGAAGAATGCACTGAAAAAGTCTACCCCTCCTTACTTCTTTCTCTCCTGCCTTCCTCCATTCAGTGCTGTTATTCTGGTGAAAGAAATCGCAAGGGATCCCTTCAAGGATATTTAAAAATAATTGCAATCCTGACTCAGTGGACTTGGGGGCCATGATTGTCATGGTGCAGTATAGGGAGAAGGAGATACTGCAGTGAGTATAGGCATACAAATTTCATGTCTCCTTTTAAGAGTCAATATTTCAGCTATCACCATCTCTGATTTCCAGCTCCTTCCCAACCCCCCTCTGCCCCTTACACATATCTACTGCGTGCCATCCTGTCGTGGCCCAGTTATAACAATTCAGGGTCTGCCACACAGGGAAGGACTAACTTGCTTTATTGATAGCAAGAATTCTGAGCAGAAATAGAAGGGAGGGTGTGAGGAATTACCATGCTTAAGAAATTGACATAAATAAATATGGTAGACTGAAGGCACTGATAGCTCCAAGTATTAGTTCCCTTGGATCTTTGCTCTTCGCCTTGTAACTTGTAGTCTCCATTCTGACATGGGCTGGACTTGTGACTTGCATTGGCCAAAAAAATTCAGCAGAAATGACTTTTGCTAATTCCAAGCCCAAGCTCAAGAGACTTTGTATACTTCCACTCTGTCTTCCTGCTCTTGGGTCTCAGCCATCACCACCATTGGAATAAGCTTGGACCGGCCTGCTAGAGGATCTAACGCCATATGAGGAGAGCTCAGTGGTCCAGGTGAAGCAATCCTAGACCAGCTCACCACCAGCCAACCCTCAAACTAAAATCAGCAGAGTAACCAAATGACCACACACACATGAGTGATGGATGTATAACTATCTGGAACCAGTAAAACTAACCAACTAACTCACAGATTCATAAGCAATAATAAATTCTTGTTTTACGCCTCTGAGTCTGGGGTTGTTAGCATGAAGCCCTAACTGATGACAGCAAATCACATGCAGGAGGCCAGTTTGTTCCGACTTTTTTCGGGTAGTGTAAACACTTGGGACAAATACAAAACTAAGACATCTGGCACCTTGATGAATTAAAGAGCAGGTGAGGGACAGCTCCGGAGTCTGTGCCCTGTTGTTGCTGTCATTTCTGAATTATGAGGCACAGCAGGACCTCAACTCGGAGGATTTAAGACCAGAAGCTGGTCAAGCTGGGCCCCTGGCCTGCGGAAGGCTGACCGGTATCAAGAGGCCGGCACTGCCATAGAGGATACGGAGTAGATACAGACCTCCGTCTTCCTGTCTTAGACCTTTGGCTCCTTGCAGACAGTGATCGGGTATTAGTCTCTGTTCCCCAGAACCTGCAGAAGTACCTGCACGTGGGAGGGGTTTAGCAAATGTGTGCAGACTGCCGGCACCAACTCATACCTTCTCTTTGGAGGAGCTGAGGGGACAGGAGTGACCGATTCATGATCATAAATCAAATCTCCTCCCGGTCCTTCCTGATGAGAAGTCCCCTCCTGTGGTGCGTCAGCTTCCCCTTGGCCATCTAGAGAAGCAAACAAAGGAAGAAAGCTCTGTCAGTTATCACACACAGTGGTGATCTGAGCCTCAACAGTCCAGCACTATGCCAGGCACCATCAGGGGTACAAGGAGGCTAAAAGACAGTCCCTGCCAGCAGGAACCTTCACATCTCATTGGCAGAAAAGAAACGCACATACCCTAAGTTTTCTAAAAAAAAAGAAAAAAATCTGGCTGACAGGTGGTTCTTCTGTTTCCAAAACAGAGTAGATGTATCTGCATGGGATTGTGGAAAGAAATCTGGATTATGAAACTCAAGACATGCTTTCAAGTCGTGGCCTTGCCACAGCGGACCTTCAGACAAGTCATTTATTCCCTCTGATCCTCCTCAGCAAAATGCGATGCGCGCAAGAATCACCCGGGGAACTGCTGAAATGCAGATTCTGATTCAGTAGGTCTGGCGTGGAGCCCAAGACTCTGCTTTTCTGAGAGCAGTGGCCCAGGGAAATCTATTCCTGCTGTCTGAGGGCCAATTTTGAGTAGAAAGGTGTCCTAGGTTGAATTATATTCCCCAAAGACTTCGAGTCCTAGTCCCCAGAACCTGCAAATGTTACTTGGAAATGGAGTCTTTGCAGATGTGATTAAATGAAGGATTTTGCGATGAGGAGATGATCCCTGATTACACCGGTGGGTCCTAGTCGCAATCATATGTATCATTAGAAGAGGAAGGCAGAGGGAGAACAGAAGAACACAATGCGATCACAAGGCAGAGATGGGCCAGATGCCACCACAGCCATCGGAAGATGGAAGAGGCAGGAATCAGATACTCCCCGAGGGGGTGGGGCCCTGCCCCCGTGATACTGATGGTGAATTTCCCGCCGCCATTACTACGAGAAAATTAATGTGGGTTATGTTAAGCCACCCAGTCTGTGGTCATTGGCTACAGCAGCCGCAGGAAATGAATGCACGAGTGTCTAGAAAATTTAAATGAATGGATAGTAAACATATTCTTTAGACCTCCTCTTCCCCCACCCAGGGCTTCTGATTTAAATTGATCTGGGATGTCGCTTGGATGTCAATTTTTTTAAAATTCCCCAGGTGATTCAAATATGTAGCAAAGCGTAAGAACCACCTGTCAGCCAGATTTTGGCAAAAACCAAAGCATGGGTAAAATAGTCTCAGGCGCTAAGACTGCACGGTGGAGTTCAAGGTTGGGTGAAACCCCAGCTCTGCCACTTGCTAACGGTATGATTTGGGGCAAGTTACTGAAGTTCTCTCAACTCCGTGGTCCTCTATAAAGCCAGGCAAGGCCAATGTTACCTACCTCGCAGAGGTGTTATTTTTCTACTGTCTATTTTCTTTATAGCACTCTTCTCAACCTGTAATTCAGTTACCTCCTCAGGTCTCAATAGAGAAAAGAGGCTCCCCCAACCCCTCTCCCCCAAAACAGGATGGTTTGAGGACTTTTTACAAAGGTGTGGGTACAGAAAAGTCATAAAGAGTTGTGCAGCTAACTGGGGCTCAGAGCAGCCTAGCTGTTTCTGTGTGGAGGCCCCCAAAAATGAGGCAAGAGAGCAGTTACCAGAACCTGGAAGGAAAGGAAGTCAGGTCCGGTTGGCTTCCCTACAACCCTTCAGCCGAGGGACACATCCAACCACTGGATCTGAGCTCCCGCTCCTTCCTCCCTCAGACTTCCTGCAAGGGCGCCACTGGGGAAGGGACTGGGTACTGCATCAACAGAAGTCAGCCTCCTGGGACCCAGAACAGCTGGAGAAGGGTGGAGAACTGATCTGGAAAGGCACATGGAAGAGTCCTACACAGGGCTGTCCTCCCTCTGAACTACCCGAGTGCACTGTTCTATACCAGAATCTAGCACAGGACCCAGCACTCAGCGGACAGTCCACTGGCATTTGTTGAGGGAATGAATGAATGGCTGATCCTGGGAGGGACTCCATAACTTTGTTGGGTAACTAATTCATGGATGGGTGAGGATCATTGGAATTTTATAAATTAAGACATAGCCACAATGCCTCAAATACACAGATATGAGAGCCACTGACTTCAAGAATCTCCAAACGCTTCATTCCGAAAAGCCCTAACTTCCCAGGCCAGGTCAAAAAGGAGAGACCACAGCATACTCAGTTCTGTAGACTTTGTTCTGTCACTCTCCTACGGGGCGGGGCAAGCCCCGGGCCAGCAGCACAAATGCTATTTACCTTCCAGGAGGGGCCTGATTCCTCTCTGCCCTGTTTGCTTTGTGGGCTGAAGACTGTAATTAGAGTGAGCCCGGGAGCCAGCTCCTCTGAAACGCCTCAGGTTGACTGCCCTACCTCTCCACCTGTGTTGCTTTCCTCCCCTGTGCGGTCCGGTCCGTGGAGGCTGTTAGCTGGAGGCTCACCCACGGAGTAGGAACACCCAGGCTCTTGTGTAAGACTGACCTCTGCTCGGGAGCCAGCTTTTCCACTTCCTAGCTGTGCAACTTTGGGCAAGCACTCAGCCTCTCTGCACCTCTGTTGTAAAACAGGAACAAAGGAACCTACATTTCAGAGTCCATGCGTGTCAACCAAAAAGCAGCAGGAACTTGTTAAATGTGTCCTAGATATTATTTTTCATAAGGTCCTGAAAGTAAGGGACTGTCTTACTCAACCTTGTGCCCTGGAACCTATTGCAGGGTCCTAACTTCAAAAACACCAGAAAAGACCTAAAAGCCTTTTCCACCTACTCCCTGAGTAGGTCGCTTTAAGCCCTGTCCCTACTTAAAATGCCTCTCTCATCCCATCCAAGGATGGCTTCATCATTATTACCAACACTTTAGTATGAACAAGTTTCCATAGATTGTCATTGTAGGTTATATGTGAGGGCAGGAAGTGGAGTTGGGGGAGAGGGACAGGAAGCGACAGGACACCCACAGGGGGCAGCAGTAAAGGGCGAAGGAAGTGCCACAAGGAGATAAGAGGGGTGAAGATAAAGCAGACCCATGGCACCATTTTGGTTTAGAAATGGTCCAGAAAGCTGGCCTTGAATTGGCTGTTGTCACGGCCACTGGGCAGAAGCCTCTACGAGACCACCACAGGACTGTCCATTGGGAGCGGTTAATCCTATTTGACTCAACAAACGTGTGTCTACCCGATGCCGGGCCTGGCCCCACTGGCACGGTTCACACTATAACTTGGGGATTCATTTGCTCTTTTGAAGAAGCAAGCATTCTGAGGACACCAAGTCAGACAGCTGGGACTGACATCCCAATGCCACTCACTGCCTCCTGGCCCTGTGCTCCCAGCCTCAGGGCGGCTTCTGGGGTCCATGCAGCCACACAGAGTCCTGTGATCTGAAGGACCTCGTCGCACTTGGCTCAATACTCTGCTTTGCCATCCAAAAACTTAAAAATTTCTTAACGATGGCATTGCATTTTCGTTTTCCACTGTGCCCTGCAAATTCGGCAGCTGTCCTTCCCACTTGACTTACTCTCTCTGCATTTCTGCAAACTCATTTGTAAACCTGGGATCGCCACACCCACTGGGACGATGATGGCGGGGTCGAATGAGACAATAAATGTAAAGCCTCTCCTGTGGCAACTGCTGTCCTCACTCTTATTTTTAAAATCTCACTGGATCCTCCCCAAGGCGTGGGAGGTCAGCCCAGCAGCCCCCATCGTGCCCACTTGATGGAGGGAGAAGCTGAGAATCACAGCTGTGTTGGGATTCCTGGACCACAGAGCAAATTAGGCCAGAAACAGGAGCTTGAACCTTGCCACTGCCTCCCTCTGGGGTCCCCTTCCATGGCCCAGCAGGTGTCCACCCCACCCCTGTTGGGCCCAGTGACCAGCAGCACTGGGGTGGATGTCGTACCTGTGACCAGTTGCAGCCTGAAACTTTCTGCATTTTAGGGTCTTCATGCATAAGATGAGATAAGAAATGTCCAGCATTTAGCATAGTGCCTGGAACATACCAGTTGCTCAACAAATGTTAGTTATGCTTGCTATTATTGTAATGGGTAGGATTAGGATCAATGAGTGGAAGCTACTAGGTGACAGGATTTCACTCCATTTATTTATTTATTCATTTACTTACTTATTTGTTTACTAATTCTTTTTATGTCCCTTAATTCAACTGAGGAATTAAGGAGCCCTCTGCATTGGTGTTGTCTGAACAGTGAAATGGAATGCATAGAGTGGGAGTGAGTTCCCTGTTCCTGGAGGTATACAAGCCAGCAACCACTGGAAAAGGACATTGTAGAAAGGACAAACATCAGAAGAGGGGGACTGGCCTATGGGATCTTGGGTCTTTTAAGACCCTGAGATACAGTAGAATGGAAAGAATGGGCTCTGGAAGCCCACACGCAAGGATAGATTGGGCAAGTCACATTTCTTCTCTGAGACTCAGTTTCCCTGTGGGTACAAATTAATGGAAATAAATAATAAGGTACCTAACTTGACAAAATTGTGAGAATAAAATGAGGTGAAGTAAACAAAGCACTGAGGGCAGTTCCTGGTATGCAGAAAGTGCTGGAATGTGCCCTTTTCAGAGGTAGCATTTTCCCCTCTTTGATCTGCCATCATCTGTGATACAAATCATTCTAAGTCTCCCAAGAATATCACAAGAAATTCTCCCAAGAATTTCCCTCTTCTGAAATTTCTTAAAGGCAACTTCCAGGGGTGCCTAGGTGGCTCAGTCATTAAGCGTCTGCCTTCAGCTCAGGGCATGATCCCGGAATTCTGGGATCGAGCCCCGCATCAGGCTCCTCTGCTGGGAGCCTGCTTCTTCCTCTCCCATTCCCCCTGCCTGTATTCCCTCTCTCGCTGGCTGTCTCTCTGTCAAATAAATAAATAAAATCTTAAAAAAAAAAAAAAAAAGAGATAAAGGCAACTTCCAATAACCTTCCTGTTTTCTAGCAGAGGGCCAAGGCCAGTATCTTCCAAACCCTGACTTGCCGTTGTGGTCTCCAAGGGCTCAATGCCATGATCATTTCATGGAGGCAGAAGCTGATGTCCCCTGGGACTTGGCCAATGGGTTCTGCAGACTATTTGAAAAGACTGAGTTACTTCCATCAGCAAACAGGAAGTCACTACTAATAAATGACAGTATCTACCACAAGGAGACTCAATGCTTCTGTAGGAAGCTGACATCCTCATCACAATGGCCTCAGCATTCTGAATCTCCCATCGGGCAGCCGGTGACTGAGGCATTGAAGCATGCCGGAGGCGACTGGCAAGGGCAGAGGCAGAGAGAAAGATAGGTACCCCTGCCCCTCTGAAACCAGGAGCTCTTGGCCCCGCTGACCATGAGGGGCACCTCCGGAAGTTTAGAAAATACCAATGTCTGGGACCACTTTGAGAGATCGGTAATTGCTTTGGAGAAGAACCAGTGCTGAGAGGTCCTGCTCTAGGCACAGCGCAGACCCAGCCACCAAGGAAGCCAGAGAGCCTTTTGCAGTAAATGTCCAGTGGATTTACAACCAGCCCAGCTCTCCTAGATGAGTTGCTATTTGTTCCACAAACACACAAGGTTGTTTGCCTGAAACCCTGAGTCAGTCATCAAGGGCACTCCCAGCATGATTCCCAGCATGAAAGGCGTCTTGATGAAAAAGGATTTTTCCTCCTCAGCCCCGTGACATCTGCAGTAGAGAGAAGGCATGGCTCACCGGCCCAGAACTATCGTGCCGCTGGCAGACTGGGCAGCAGAGTGAACTGGAGACAGAAGACAGCTCAGGGGCCTGCTTGCATCGCCTGTTAGCTCTCGAATGTGGGATCAGATACTTAACCCAGATGAGCATGTTTCATTCTCATTTCATTTCTTACCCAATCCATATGGTGGCGTCAACACGGGAAACAAGGCTTGTAAAGTGTAAAGCATGCTACAAAATACTGTATGACAGCATCGATGACAAGGAAATGTGCTACAATATTCCCCTGAGTGAGTCTAATATTCTCTAAACATGTATGAACGCTCACTTTGTGCCAGGAACACCATGCGACACACACTATTTCCTAGGATTCTCACAACATACCATGAGACAGATGCTGTTATTTCGCATTTTTACAAATGAGAGGTTGTCAGGGGTTTCCAGCCAGTATATTGGGATCAGCCAGGAAATCAGGTAGGAAGTCCCTGGGGCAGAAGCCATCGGATCCCCTTCTTCTCAGTGCATCGAAGACTTCAGCATGGGAACCCTCCCACTTCACAAAGAAAGGATGGGGCTCTCTGGTTTCAGATCTACTGAATTTCCTCCCAGGGCCACCCCAAGATAAGTTAAGACACGCAGAAACCCCCATACCAACCTGGTCTCCTCAGGATGAAAGCTACCATGACTCCGATATCTGTATCCAAACAATGAGAGTGTTAAACAGTGCACGTGTTAGGCTCCCTTCAGCACCTCTGTTCCAGGTGATGTCCCTCCAGGTGGCCCCACAGGGCCGGCACTGCCGGGAAGGCAGCCAGCCTGGCACACAGAAAGGGGCTCGACAACCAGGGTTCGGGTCTCATCTGTACCATTTCTAACTATACCGGTGGGGCTGGGCATGGGACTTCGCTGAGCTTCAGGCTCCTTTTCTGCAGGAAGTGGCAATAAAGTTAACTCTGCTTGTCTCCTGGATGTTATGTATCTGATCTCATTGAGTGCCCATGCTCCACTGTTAGGAGCTCTACAAATAACTAATTTCGTCTCATGTCCATGGCTCACTGGAGCCAGGATTAGGAAATGGCTCACAATTAGGGTCTCCATGTGGTTTTCCACTTGCCTCACAAAATTCCCCTTCTAGCATCATCTTTTCCACCTCCAATGTGGAATAGAAGCAGCTCAGGCCAATCAGCCAAACCTGAAGCTAATTGAGTCAATGGGTGTGACCAGGACCAGCCCCTGCTGCTCTCCTGCCACCTAAGAGGACGCAGGTCACCTGTGCACCTGACCCTCTGAACCCAGAGTCATGACATCCAGTGTGGAAAAAACAAACAGACAGACAAACTTTGATTTGTGAATTTATCTATATGGTAAACTCTTATAAAATTTAAAATTCCTTGTTAAAAGAATGGATCTGTATCTAATCAGCACTACCTTAAAAATAAAGCAAAACCAAGCTTTACCACCATTCTGAGCTTCTCCAGAGAGCCCTGGATAAATTCCCAGTTGCCTACTGAGGAATATCTGCTCTGTGTACTCATCTTACTTTTAAAACTGGGATGTATTCATTAAAGGCAAACCGCCATATATAGAAATAGCCATAATGTGGATTTTGACTGAAGATTGTTAAAATATAAATCCATGGGACCTCCTGCCTTGTCAAGACTGAGTGTTTCTTCCTCTCTCCCTGTCATCTTCCTATAACAACTTACCTGCTCTATATCCTGTTTCTTTAGGCAATGATGCCCATAACAGACTCCTACGGGGATGCTTTCTAAAACGGTCTCCCACACCGTGGCCAGATCCCATCCCAGAGAGTCTGATGTCCCTGGTCAGCAGTGAGGCCAATGCTCAGTACTTTTCAGATTCCCAAGGACTTTTCAGTCCTTCTAATGTGCAGCGGTGTTACGAATTCCTGTGCTTAAGTAATTAGTGCCAGAGAGCTCTCCTCCCGAAGAGAAGGTGTATGGTTTTTACAGGAAGTTCAAAGACACATTTTCAACCAAAGGAGGATGGTGAAACTTAGGAAATTCAGAGCACTTGGGGAATATATTTGGTAGGCTGGACTTTATCATCCAACCCCAGCTCCTCTGCCACTCAACCCCCATCCTGGCAATGAGCCCACAGAATTGGTCGCCTTCTCTACTAAGCACAGGGTCATCCCAACCTTGGAGGACCAGACTTCTGCAGTTTGAAAGAGAAGGCTCAGTCCTCTATTTGGGTCCAAAGTGTCCCAGACAATGGCCTGAATAGACTGAGCACTGACTCCCAGTCTCATGGGAACCGGATCGCTCCGACCTACTGTGATTTGCCATCTCCCCCCTCACTGCAGCAGTAAAGGGATGCTTCTCTGTTAGGCCCTCACTTTGCACATTCCAGCCTCAGTGGCTGACAGAAGGAGAGTCAAACGTTGCCAACTGCACAGTCACGGAGAACCTCGCTACTGCCCCTGTAAGAGCGGGGTTGAGGAAATGCACCTTGGAGGAAGCTAATGAACCCCTCCTCCCGTAGTTTCTCCGAACCAAGGCTGACTCGGGAATAATTCGGAGCCACATCGTGTAGAGCTGGCCTGGTTCAGCCAGCTTCTGACAGCCCGCCAGAGAACTTTGCCAAATGTTCAAGGACAAGGTGGTAGAAGGCTGGTGCTGTAGGACTGCCCAAGAAAAGGGGGACTTTACCCTCACATGCATCTCACCCACCCTGCAGTGTGCCGACAGACCCGCCATTGATGCCTTTTTCAACCTGTGCCCACTGGCCTCCAGCCTCTCCTGCTGCTCCTCTATGGGTAAGATCAGCACATGACCACTTGGTTAGAGCGCAAGGAAGATCCAGACACAAATATTGGCGGGTGGTGGAGTTAGGGCTGCGGAATTCTTCCCAGCCCCAAACCTTCTCTTGCCTGAGCCCCTACGAACATGTTCATTTTTCTTATTCCATCCTCTTTATATCCAGGCTAATTGGAGCCCTGATCTCTGCTCTCCTAAGACAAAAGAATCAACCTTTCATCCAAAAATAGACTACAGGCAGCTTCCCAACATTTGGAACAAGCAGCTCTCCCTCCCTGCGTCTCAGCATAAGGGAGTCTTCGAACTCCTACCCTTTCCAACCTTTCTCCTTTTCTTTACTTCTAGAACCTTCCTCTTCCCGTATATTCCTTGATTACCTTTTGGCAGAATGGCAAGAGAATGGCATCCATTGTTCGAGTTTTCCTCCCTTGGGTTGGGTTAAGGTCCAAGGCTCCTATTCCCAAGTGGTCTTCCCTTCTTTGGGTCTACCTTGTCCCAGAATATTTTATTCCACCTCATGTCAGGTAGAAGAAGTCACTGAGAAGGACTTCTCCTCCCTGCAGCTGGGCACTGACTTCATCCGATTCTCAGGAAAAGATCTGAAAACCAATCTGGACTCCAATCCATACAGCTTCCTCCAATCTAGCTTTACCAGCAATAGACGTGATATTTTGATCCCTATTTGATGAATAGGTCTATGTTTCAATGGGTTTTGAACATAACAGGGAAAGAGAAGGGCTTGGTTATAACCTCAGGGATACCGATACACTAACATATAAAGATACTGTCACAAGTGAGAGTCATTAATTCCATGATGGGTAAAGAAAGGACCTAGGAAATTCCTTCTGAACCTCATTTCTTGGTGTCATGGACATTGAAGACAGAAGGATGGGTGCTACATTAAATTAAATAACTACTTTTGCTGGAGGGTCTCAGAGCCTTTAATAATGACGACGTACATTGTGATTCTCCAAACAGATGACACAACATTCAGATTTTTCTAAATTGACTTGACCACATCGTCATCACAAAACACCTGATAATATCTTAAAGAACACTGTGTGGGACACCCAGAGAAAGAGAGTCTTCGAAACCTTTAGTGCTCTTTTCTCTTTTGAAATGTCTACGAGGGGAGCGGTGATTAAGTAAGAACCACTGAGGAAACAGAGAGCCCAGCACATTCCTTCTCTGCATCCATCCACACTGCTCCTGCTGGAGAGAAGGACCTAACCGGTCTTCCTGCCTCCACTCTCTCTCCTTCCTGCAAACTAGTCTCCATCTTGTAGCCACCTTTGCAAAATAGAAGAGCAGAGAGCTTTCTTAACATGATAAAGAATATCTACAACGCTCCCCACCAGAGTCCATATCTTATCAATTGTAAATATTGAAAGACTTCTCCATAAGATTTAAAAAAAAATGAAACGAGAATGTTCACAAACACCCCTTCTATTCAATACTGTGCTGGAGGCCTTACCAGGTCAATAAAGTTCGACTATTTGAATCACTAAGTGAATTAAGCAGTGTATCTAGAAACAAGGGCAGTATACAAAAATCAAGTGTACCTCTCTGTGCCAAAAACAAAGAATTATAAACTAAAACTGTAAATAAAAAATAGAATAGGATCAAAAATTTTAAACTTAGGAATCATTCTTAAAAAATGACCTCTGTGTGGAATTGCTGAATCACTACATTGTACACCTGAAACTAATAGTGTATGTGAAAAAATTAAAAATAAAATAAAATTTAATTACATAAAATTAAAATTAAAAATTGACTTCTACACTGGAAGTTACAAAAAAAAAAAGATTAATTGAAGAATATTCTATGCTCATGGATTGGAAAATGCAACACTGGAAAGATGCCAAACTTACCCAACTTGATTTGGAGATTTTGTTATTTATTATAATAAATAATATCATTTCTGGGATCTCCAGTTTTGCAAGGAGGAACAAGTCACTCAGTCCTCCGGATTCCTAGCATTTTGTTCTTATCCTTATTATAGCCTTTATTACACAGATCATAGCAGTTACTTGCAAAGGATCATTCTCTTTTATTCCATGCTGAGCTTTTGAAGCCAGTAACCACGTCCAGTTTGTGTGCCTTCAGTGGTCTGGCACAACGCCGTGCACAGAGCAGGTTAAATGACTGTCAGACACAAGACGGACAGATGGACAGATAGAGTGTACACATAGAAAGCTCCCCAAGATTTCACTGGAAGTTCTTTGGCTAGCTTCAGAAATGTATCACATTGAGCGGACAGCAGTTAAGGCCATTCCAAGACTGTCTCCTCATGGCTAGCTGAATGCTTTTCTTTCCAGACCACACTGGGATTGAGCCAATATTTGGTTATCCATTGTACAATGTATCATTTATTCAATATATTCATCTATTTTATTATCATTATTCCAGGTGGTCTGGAACAGTTGTAATAACCAGTCTCTTAGGCATGCAGGATAAACCAGGCATTGGGTCAAGGTTCTACATACACTGTTTTTTTTTAATCTAGTCATCCCAACAACCATTTGGTAGAAGTCTAAAAGGTTAAGTAACCTGCCTTAGATCNGCCAGGCATTGGGTCAAGGTTCTAGATACACTGTTTTTTTTTTAATCTAGTCATCCCAACAACCATTTGGTAGAAGTCTAAAAGGTTAAGTAACCTGCCTTAGATCCCACAGCCATAAGCTGCAACTGAACTCTGGCCTGGCAGACCTCCTCTCTATGCTACCTCCAAATACCAGTCAGAGCCACAGTTTCTCAAGCACCTAAGAAGAGCCAAATATGGTGCAGTCCTCACTTCCCAGATGCAGAACATCGCAGCTCAGAGAGGTTCGGTAACTTGCCTAGAGCCGCACAGCCGTCTGCCACCGAAGCCTAGGCTCTGCGCTCTGGGGCCTCCCCCGCAGCCTCAGCTCTCTGACAAGCAGCGCTGCAACAGCCCCAGCGGCCCTGGGGGCTTCCAGCTGCCCGGCTCCAGCTGAGGGTGCAAGGAAGCTCAGCAGGAGGAGCCCGAGCCTCACCTTGACCAGGGGGCTCCTCACAGTGCCCAGACGCACGGGTGCTCACTAACTTCTTGGACCCGAGGTAGGTCAGTGGGGCAGGAGGCACGGTGTCCAGCACTAGCCCTGGGAAGAGGAGAGCTTCTCTCTGGAATGCAGCGGCCCAGGGGACAGGGTATCAGGCATAACGCTGCTCCATCTCGAGGGGCAGGTGCCTCCCAGGAAATGCCTTTCTGTGTGTGTCCGCCAGCAGCTCCCTATCTCTGTTTGAACTTCAGGCCCTCCTCCTGGCTTGGCTGCCAGAGCCCAAGGCTCCGATCAGCGGACACACCAGCTCAGAGCAGGTCCTGAGAGGAGGGGCCACTGACGCGTTTCATTCCAAGTCAGGTAGCCCCAGGCAGACCAGGACCCAGAAAAATCCTCGCTCCAGATGGTGCCAAAGCCCTGGGTGCTCTCCAGCCACCAGCCAGCCATCCAGCCTGGCCTTTTAATCCTTCACACCATCCCCTTCTCATTTATTTACTTAAGGCCAGTTCCAGATGCCTTTACAAATATTAACCTATTTAAGACCCACAACAGCCCTCAGAGGTAGAAAGTGTTACTGTGCCCAATGTGTGGATGGCAAAACTGAGCCGCGGAGTGGTTCGTAGGTGCTGGGGTTTGAACTGAGGCCACCTGACCTCAGAGCCTGCACTCTCAGGTCCTCTGGCCTGCTGTCTCTGCGGCATTTCACTGGGATTTTTGTCCTGATGCTATTTCTCAGAGGTCAAGTGAAGGAAAAAAAGAATAAAACAAAAAAAAAAAGAGGAAATTTGGATGTCAAATGCCTCAGAAACTCTGCCTATAGTGGGCAGAATGTTGGCGCCCAAAAGATAAATCCACATTGTAGAAAATGTGAATATGCCCTTAATGGCAAAAAAAAAAAAAAAGGAATCTTTGTAGATGTAAATTTAGTGAAACATCTCAAGAGGAGATCATTTTGGATTATTTGAGTGGTCCCTAAATTCAGTAAGTGTCCTCACAAGAAGCAGAAAAGAAGACACGGACAAGACCATGTGGAAACAGAGGCAGAGGCTGGAACGATACGGACATGAGCCAAGAGCACCTGGAGCCACCAGAAGCCAGAGAAGCAAGGAAGGGGCCTGCCCCGGAGCCTTCAGAAGGAGCACGGCCCTGTCAGCTCCTTGACTTCAGACCTCTGGCCTCCAGAACTGTAAGAGGACCGATTTCTGTAGCTTTCAGCCTCCAAGCTTGTGGCCATTTGTTATGGCAGCCCCTGGAAGCCAGCACCCTGCACTGGGCCACTTCCTCTTGCACGTATGGGCATCACGGAAGAGGAGGCAACGGTGGCCTCCCTGCACTGAGCACGTCATGGGGAGGGCTGGCAGGTTAGTGCCTGCGGGCCAGCCAGGGGTGTGAGAGCCTCCACGGTACAGACACTGAGGCAGGAAGGCAGCCAGGTAAGGACAGGGCAAGTTAAATCGGGGTTCCCAAGGCAGCCTCACTCAAATCTGCAGCTGAGTGCTCACTGTCCCCAGAGAAACGAGCCTCGGCTCAAGGATTCACAGAGAGAGAGCAGGTCCCGCGTGCATCCCTCCTTCCATTCTAGATCATGGGAGATTTGATCCGCATCAGAAGCAAAGGTTGTCAGAAGTCAGCGAGTCCCAGCCTCACATGTCACAGGTGGGGAAAGTCATGACCACACAGCGGACATAGTCTGAGGTGGCACAGCTCGTCATGGCCCTGGCAGAGCTGGAACCCATCTCCAGACCCCTAATCCTTTCAAAGNGCGAGTCCCAGCCTCACATGTCACAGGTGGGGAAAGTCATGACCACACAGCGGACATCGTCTGAGGTGGCACAGCTCGTCATGGCCCTGGCAGAGCTGGAACCCATCTCCAGACCCCTAATCCTTTCAAAGGATCCAAACCTCCTCCCCTCATCTGCTCTCTTCGCCAAGATCCTGCAGCAACTCTTATCAGAGCTGAGCAGCCCTGAGCCCAAAGCAATCTCCAGCTAAAGTTCCTGTCCCTCCTCCTTAAATTTAAACTTCTTTCTCCTTGTTTGCAGAGTGATACCCTCCCAAGGCTGCATGTCTGACCCAGACACCAGTACACATAGTAACAGCAGACAGCATCTGGCTGTACCGTAGACACTCTGCAGCAAATGTTGGTTGATTGCTCGTTGCAGGGAAGTACCCAATGAACGACCCCACTCGCAGTCTCGTTTCTCTGCTGCATCTCCTGCTGCTTGCCGTCTGCCCCGGCCACACCGCCTTTCTTCAATGACTTGATGGGACCATGCCCCTCCCCCGGGGCCTCTGCACCTGCTCCTCTCCGTGCCTGGAATCCACATGCCCTCACAGACCTCTGCCGGAATCACTCTGTCCCCTCCTCCCGGGTCACAACATCACTTTGTCAGAGGCTTTTCCCCAGGGTCAGCAGATCCCCAGATCCTCAGTGCTTTTTCTTTTCATTACTGATCCTAGTTCATAATTTTATTTTTATGTGATTCTTTTTCATTACTGTTCACCACTGTCATTAAACAAAAAGTTCCCTTAGGGTAGGAACTCAGTCTAGCGGACTCACCATTGTCATCTCCCCAGCACCCAGCACATAGACCATACATGTAATTCATTCATTGGTTCATTCTGCAAACATATGTTGAACGAAATGCTGAGCCAGTGAAAAGAAATGTACAAAGAAGGAATAGACAAAACCACCACCCCTCCAGGAAAGGGAAGTCAAATAGATGACCTATGGTCAACTCTAAGAAATTACCCAGTAAGAAATCACCTCACTGACCCTCCTCCCTGTGCTTGCCTCTTAACCCTTTTAGTCCTGAGCAGTATTTCCCCAAAGGTTGAGCTGGCAAAAACTCAAAGCAGTCACAAATGTAACTGGTAAACAACTCTGGAAAATGAACTTCAGGGAAGTGATGCCATACAGTTATCTAGAATGAAGTTTGGGAATTGTCTTTACAATTCAATTAGTCTCAGAATTATTTTAGAAATGCAAAAGAGGGAATATGTTGCCAAGCAAGAGGGTTGAACAACTCTCCTCCAGCCCTCCCCACTCTGGGAAGAACAGTCCCCTTACCATGAAGCTGCTACATTGTTTCCAGATACAAATACAGATCAAATCAACAGGAATCATCCCCCACCTTCCCACATGCTCTGCCTTCTGCCATGTGGTCTCCTGCCAGAAGAAATACATTGCAGTGTCTGCAATCATTATCCCACGTACAGCCAGAGTCACGGACTGTTTCCTTGGAGAACTAACAACACTCGTTATCATGATTCAACAAACATTTACTCAGTACCTATTAGAGCCCAGCACGGTAGTAGGCTTGTGGGAAATTCAGAGCAGTGATGGCAAGACAATGGCATTCTAGCAACTAATATGCTTGAAAAGCCTACAGCTACTCCGAAATAAAGATCTCTCTTTCTAGAATGCTCATAGAATACAAACGGCTTTCCTATGTGGCTATGTGTCACAGCAGCTATGTGAGGCAGAAGGGACAGGTCTGACCCCCCTCTCGTTTAGTAGATTAACGGCTTCGGTTACAGAAGCCTTGACTGACTTATTCAAGGTTGCTTGGCTAACAAGGGACACAAATAGAAAATGTGGCAGTCATGAAAATGTGCCACTCAGATCTTCAGCTGCAGAAAGCATTGTTAACTGACAGTCACAGCTGCTACACCTCCCAGCCTACGCCTGGGCCACACTGAGGCCATGCTGCCCATGGACTTCTCCCAGCTAATGACTACTCACAGCCAGAAAACTAATTCAGACCCTTCCTGCAAGACTCAGAACTCCTCCAGTGGATGACATGGGCCATAGAATCCATATGGACTTGGAGGAGGCTTTCTTAGAAGATTCTCCCAACCCAATTCCCCTTCCTTTCTGCTGTCTGTCACAGATGTCAGACCTGCATCATGGTCTGAAGACTCTCCTTGCTTCCTCCTGCTCCTACCTCTTGATCTTTCCCAGGTATTTCTCCAAATAAATCTTGAACAGACCAATGCCATCTTGGAAGCTGTTTCTGGAGGACCCACCCTAACACAACTAGAATCCAGAACTTGTCATTCACAAAGGGACCTCCCACCAATAAAGAGATTCCATTTTAAAATACATTTGGGGGACCCCTGGGTGGCACAGCGGTTAAGCGTCTGCCTTCAGCTCAGGGCGTGATCCCGGCGTTATGGGATCGAGCCCCACATCAGGCTCCTCTGCTATAAGCCTGCTTCTTCCTCTCCCACTCCCCCTGCTTGTGTTCCCTCTCTTGCTGACTGTCTCTATCTCTGTCAAATAAATAAAATATTTAAAAATAATAATAATAATAATAATAAAATACATTTGGAAAGTATTGGGGTAAACCCAGTGTCACCGGACTTCCTGGATTCAACAAGATGCTAACGTGTAACTGACTCCTCGAAGTACAAAACTGCCACAGAATCCAGTGGCTCCCGAACTGAGTTGACAGCAAGAACTTTTTTTTTTAATGTTTTTTTATTATATTATGTTAGTCACCATACAGTACATCCCTGGTTTTTGATGTAAAGTTCCATGATTCATTAGTTGCGTATAACACCCAGTGCACCATGCAATACGTGCCCTCCTTACTACCCATCACCAG